>NW_026897488.1:0-340957 GCF_033153095.1 Gastrolobium bilobum | reverse complement strand
GATTTTGATTTTTGTAAATACAATTTTTAACCTTGCATAAAATAATTATTTATTATTATTTTTAAATATGATTATAATAAATGAAAGTCTGTCTCTAAGATAAAATATAAAGGGGAAGGATATTGTAACCTATGATGCACGGACACGGGACACGACACGACACGACACGACATGCCGACACATTAATTCTAAAAAATGTCATATTTGGACACGTTGGGACACGTTTTGATATTAAATAAAATTTTTAATACATATAATATAATTTACATTTAATACATATAGCAACTCATAATAACTCATATACTAATCAAGAAAAAATTAACTCATATAGTAAAATAACTCATATAATTTACACGACACGCCGACACGTTAATTCTAATGAGATTGATTTAGTGTATAAAAATTCCAAATGACATGGGCAAAGCAAGAAAAAATAGCTAAACATGTCTGGCCCTCTTCTGCTTGGGCTTATGATTACAAACAGAGAGAAAATAAAAAGGGAAAACTTATTATGGACTCTTATATGTATTAAATATAAATCATATTATATATATTAAAAAATTTATTTAATATCAAAACGTGTCCCAACGTGTCCAAATATTGCATTTTTTAGAATTAACATGTCGGCGTGTCGTGTCGTGTGTGTCCCGTGTCCGTGTCCGTGCATCATAGGTTATTTGTTGATCTTTGCTTTTCTGTGTGCTTTTGAGAAAGAGAAATTACAGGGAATAGTTGAGCTTTGAATAGGTAATATGGTCAAAGATGGAGAAGATCCATGATCTTAATGCATGTAAAGGCAAAAAAATCAAAACAAACAAGAGACTGCAAAGGAGAAAAATATGTTACTATTATCAACCAATTTCAAACAATGAAAGAAACACTCATCCTCCAATGACCCCTGCAAAACAAAACTCGGTCCTTTTGCTGGAAGACATGGTCCAAAAAAATTAAATATAAGTTGGAAGACACTATAATCATAATTTTAAGCATGTCTTTGGATTCTGGTGAAAGGCTGATATCAAATGCATTACTTGATTGACAGAGTCCAAATACAAACCTAAAATCATTTAGATGAATGAAATACAACATATTCCACAGTCACAGTATAGCCGCTGCAAAGATAAAAACATCAAATATCCATAACCATAGTCCATGAAATCCTATAAATAAGATAACTAGCCAAGCCACCAACCAGCCAATCCATGAAACTTACAGTCAAATATAATGATTGAAGAGTTACAAATTTTGTGAGAGATCCAATACTTGAAGTTTCCTTAGAAAACAGAGATTTGATGCTAAAGCTGAGAATCTATTATTAGAGAGATGCAGTGCTGATGCTTGCAACAAAAACATAGGAATGGAACCTTGAAATTGATTTAAAGACAAATCTATTTCGGGATTGTAGGTAAACTTGAGTATCACATTCGGAATCTTGCCCATGAGATTGTTGTTTGAAATATTCATGTAATCTAATGCTTGCAATTTGTCCCAAAACCAGATAGGTATGAGATCCCCATTCCCGACATTTGAAATGCCGAGTCTGTCTATATGATTTTGAGTCTGGAACAAAAAGTTTATTCAGAGAGAGCGAAGATGATATTCTTGAAGAAAAGGAAAAAGAAGAGAAGAATGCACACAAAGAACAAAAAGAAGAAAAAGAAAAAGATGATTTTGGCTCATTATATGCAGGGTGCTGATTGGGAACATTATCCAAGAAAATTTAACGTTCTTAATAAAAAATTCATCTAATTTAAGGTCAACGTAAAAAAAAAATTTGGAGTCATATAATGAGCCAAGATATCAAGTTTCAAGTGTTTGAAGCAGCGAAGCTATTGTCACCTCATTCTTTAAGTCTTTGGTGGACCCAAATGTATGTTGTTGTTTTTTAAAAATTTATCATTGTGGGTTCTTTATATTGTTACAAGTTTTTAGCATGTGTATTGATTTGATGCTGTTTAGACACATTTGTTCCAATGTAAGCAAAAAATATGACTCATACATGACCATTTGGTTAATTTTCTTTCAAATCCCTTTCAGACAACGTTTTTTGGGTTTTTAAAAAAAAAATAACCCATTTTTTTTTGCTGAGATTATTACTTCTGGGTGTTTAATGAGCATTTGCATTTTGTATCATAGGCATAAATATGATGGTAGAAGAGGATGTCTCTGGTAATGCATAAACATAGGAAATCATATGTTTGGTATGTGTTGAACTCATCCCTCCAATGATTGCTACAGAATGACACTGAATTAATAGCGTTTTCTTATTATAGGGACAAACTGATCTTTTAATTCCATATTTGCTTGGTCTGTTTGTTACCTTGATTTTATTAGTGGCTGTTATAGTTAGCAATGAGTTGTATGAATTTTTCTTTTTTTAGCCATCCTCATTTTAACATAGTCTACTATGACGTATTTATTTTTTACATAACTCATCGAGTAGATAACTATATTTGATTTGCATAATATTTATCATTCTAGATAGCAGATTTTTTTTTATGGTTGACATTTGTAAAGTTCTATGTCAATGCTGTAGTTTTTTTCCACCTGAAATATAGAACAAGATAACAACACAGGTTTTATAAGTATAAGGTTTGCAGTGCGATTAACCAACCACGACGGACGACAAATATTTTGGTTTTTTTTTTCGGGCATCGCACGGGTAATTCACTAGTTTGATTTAAATAAAAAGTGTTTGTCCTTTTAAATGACACAACTTATGTCATTTCACTCTCACAAAGAGGTGGGATCCACACATTTATATTTTTTGTACACTCTCTCTCCTCCTTTATCTATCTATTTCTTTCACTTAAAATGACACAACTTTACATCCTTTAAAATGATACACAATTTTCCCTTGATTTAATTATAACGAACCCATTTCATTTTGGCAATTCTAGGACAATAAATATAAGCGGAGAACAACAACTACAAGTTTTGAAACGCCAGAGGGATGGCTCCTCTGTTCATAGTAAGTAATCTGATTTTTTTAATTTTTAATTTTTTTATAAACAAAAGGCCTAAGCCACAAAACAAAGAAAGAACATAAAAAAACACTTAACTATTACAACTCAAAGCACGAGCTCTTCCAACAACTGATAGATCAGCAAGCAACAGTAACTGGAGGCCAGAAGAAGGTTCCTGCCAAACAAGATAGTCTTCCTGCCCCTCATAGTCTAATATGAAATTTGCCAACCAGTCTACACAAGAGTTACCCTCCCTCAAACTATGCCTGAAAATCACAAAACAGTTTTTATCGATCCATGTCTATATGCGAGAAATCAAAAGATTCTCACAAACTACTACATCATTTCTAGTGAGCACAGTGATCACACTTGTTGAATCGCTTTCAATAATGATGTTATGGTATCCAACATTCCAAGCCATCTCCAACCCTATAATTCTGCTTTGAATGAAGAACATCTCCCTAATTTATATGCAAAGCCACCAAGCCACATACCGCACTCATTATGAATAACACCCCCACAAGCAGTTGGACCAGAGTTACCACGTGCAGCCCCATCCGTATTAACCTTGACAACACCAGAATTGGGAAACTACCAAGATATGTCCGCTACCATGATTCTTCTATCAGAAGCCAGATCTGTACATTTGTTTACAACCTCTTCCACATCCTTTGCAAGATTTTGAATTAGGTTTTCCTTCACGAAAACTAGAGTCTGCGAGGCACCATGCATTCTTTCATTTCTCCAATGCCAAATCTTCCAGCATGTTAGAAAGAAAATAGTTAGCCATTTTTTATCTTGCTTGTCATTAACATGAATGGCAATATTTTCCTACAGCCATTGGTCCATAACTCCTATGAAGAAATCATCAACTTTATAACTTGGAACTAGTTTAAGCCACAAAGATTTGGCTTCACTACAGTCCTGAATGACATGTGAAATAGTCTCCTTTTCTAGGCCGTAAACTAGGCACATGTCATCTGCGTCACCCACTGTGTCGTTCTGAATCTTGTAAGAAGTCTCTTGTGCATCACTTTCCACATCATTATTTTTACCTTTTGTGGACCCTTCCAGCGCCAAAGAATTGGCCATAGATTATTCTTCTCTACCAATACATTATTTTGCTTAAGAAGCACATTATAAAAACCCTTCACTATAATTGTCTTATTACCCTCTAGATACCAAAGTTTTCTATCTTGCTCATTAGCCTCATTTGGAGTTAGTGCCTTGGAGAGTGGCAATGACATCCTTAGGAAGAAGTTCCTTAAGTATTTCATAGTTCCAAGCACCACCAGGGGTAACATATCGGCGACTGTTATATTATGGTCAATAATTTGGTCCCCCCTTATAACACGGTCTTGTAGTGAGTAACTATGGGACAACCATTTATCTTGCCAGAACTTAATAGACTACCCATCACAAATCTCCCAAACTATCTTTCCTCCTTGGTCTTCCGCATTCTACACAAATTTCTCCAAAAATTGGAGTCACCACCATGAGTGACAATGATTGCAAATCAAAAATTAAATGAAAAATAGAAACATCCATCGATGAGTCTTGCCCATGTCATAAGCCCAATTTGCTGACTCGACTGACTCATTAAATAGGATATATCAATATGTTCATTGGCCAAACTCTGTGTTTTGATATCAATCTGTAATTGTTAACCTCATTAATATCCCACTATTTGGCTTAATTATTAAAAAATGAAATTATTTTGTGTATAAATAGGATATGCGTTACTAGATCTTTTAATTTGGTAATCAGCTTCTGTGCACATATTTCTTTTCTTCTATATCCGTTTATCTTCATCTTCACAAGTTGTTCTTCTATTAGATGATCATGTAATATTTTTCATTTTTTTTTGCAGCTCTGTTTGGAGCAAAGGCGACGGGATAATTTGAAATCACTAAGATATGTACTTATGTACTTCCTCAGAGGAAGGTATGACATTATTCTTGTTATGGGCCGAGGAAAGGCCCACGACTACAAGAAGCCCAACCAACACAAGCCCAAAGGTAAGCTCTATAAATAGGAGCTAAAGACCACAGGTATGGCTGATCTTTCTAACGCTATTTTATGCAATCACGACAGTGCACACACACACCCCTTCAGGCTGCGGCCATTATAGTGTGTGATGATTCACTGTCCCCAAGATACCTAATTCATAGGTATCTAGAGAGAGAGCCCTAGATCCAACATCAAATACCCGACCTACGGTCAGACACATCTGCCCAAGGCAGAACATTGGCGCCGTCTGTGGGGACGAACCCACGACCACGTGTTTAAAAGCCACGATGGTGAGGACAACAAGAAGTGGATTTCGACAACCATCAAGATCGAATTCCAGAATCCAGCCTATCTCTACAATCAAGGAGAATCCTTTGGATCATCGGCAGATAGATACTGATGCAGTGCACGTTAGTGATGTGCACTCCGATTCGGCATCGACCCCAGCCGTCACTCCGGACGCCCCGTACGTGCAAGGTTTACAACCAATGGAGGAACAAATGGCGGATGCTGTGCAGGTACCAAATGGTGCAGTTGGTGATTCTCGAGTGACAGATCTGGCGGTTGCCGCGGTACTCCGGAGAATGGAAGAGATAGAGCGAAGACACGGGCTTGAAAGGGAGGAAGGTGCCAGACAGATGCGAGAGCTGGAGGCTCGAGTAGGTCAAGTCGCAAACCCGAACCTGGAACGAGCTATAACACGGGTCATGAATGACTTGCGGATCTCAGCACCCAGGCGAACCCTGATGGGACCCGGACTCGGGTGAGAGGAATTGGAAATTTCGAAAGCCGGCCTCAAAGGAGCATACCCAATGTGGTTCACAATCAAGGACCCGAAGCTCACAACGTCGTAGGACAACCGGAAAGGCTTGGAGAGAACCCCCAATCATCAGATTGGAGAAGCCCATCCCAGAACCCAAACCCGAACGACATATTCGGGGTCTATAGGAGGAAGTATCACAGGGGGCAACACACTGACAGCCCCTTTGTGGACGAGATCATGGATGCACCATTTCTTGAGAACCTCAACTTATCTGAAATTCCAAAATACGATGGGACGCAAGATCCCCAAGTGCATTTGGATGCCTTTGATACGGCAATGTACATTAAGGGAATTGAAGAGCCGCTGATAACTCGGTTATTTGCATCCACGCTGACAGGAGCAGCTCAATCATGGTTTTCATCTTTACCGGCGGGATCCATCAGACATTTGAAGAGTTCGGAGGTAGATTCTTGCTGAATTTGGCTACGAGTAAAAAACAGTCGAAGTCCGAATTTGCACTGGGAAAAATAAAGCAACAGCCCGGTGAAACCTTGCAGAAGTATTTGGACTGCTTCAAAATGGCCGCCTTACAAGTTCTCGGGCTATCTGAGAATGTTCATTTACATTTGGTCATCACCGGCCTACACAGGTCCTCCAGGTTGCCTAAATTCGTATACAAAGACCCAGTCTGAACTCTAGTTGAGTTCACTGCACGGTCCAAAAAATATTTGGAGCTCGAACAGATGGAGATTGAAAATGCAGACCCAAGGCAACACCACAGCCAGATGGAAAAGCTTGGAAATCGAAGGCAAAATGATTTCCGGGGTAAAAGGCCAGAAGAAAAAGTTTCAACAAAAGTAAAATTGGACAGATATGCACCTCCGAAATCGTGCAGATCCCAAATTTCGAGGGAGGTAGCATCCACCGAAATGAAGAGGGTGGATAGGCCACAACCATTACTAAATCCGGCCAGTCTGGACCAATCTCGATATTGCGCGTCCCACGATGGCTCTGGTCACACAACCGATGAATGCTGGGATCTTAGAGACGCAATTGAAAGATATATCAGAGAAGGAAAGTTGCGTCAGTATTTGATAAGAACTCAGGGATGGAAGTATAATAAGAAGAGGAGAGGAGGATGGCTTGCCAGCCCGTCCCGGGAAAAGAAGTTCAGGGATGAGGGCCGAGGTAAGAAGCCGGCCAAAGAAGAAGATGAATTCATAGAACTTGAATTTGAATGCAATGTTATTAGCAGGGGTTTTAGTGGAGGAGGTGATACCATGAATGTCAGGAGGAAGTACTTAAGAGATGTGCTTTCGATACGAGAGCGGCCTAAGTTTAAAGAAGCCGAAACCACTACTATTTTTTACTAAGAAAGAGTTGGAGGACGTCATGCCGGGACACGTTGATGGGTTAGTTATCGCCGGTACATTAGTCAACCGTAAAGTCAAGAAAATATTCGTGGATAACGGCAGCTGTGCCGACATAATTCTGTGGCAGGCATTCCAAAAAATGAACCTAGATGTGGAAGATTTGAAACCCTGCAACACGGCTTTGATTGCATTCAATGGCTGTGATACTATCCCCAAGGGGTACATTGACCTGAGGCTTACCTTGGGAACAAAGGAGGCTTACAAGTCGGAAATGGTAAGATTCATAGTAGCTGACTTCCCGTCGGAGTATAACGTAATTCTAGGAAGGCCAACTATCCACGATTGGGATATGCTGGTCTCCACCAAGCATCAGAAGCTCAAGATGATCGGTAAGCAGAACACGGTCATCATCATTGCTGTGGATCAAAAAGAATCTCGGGACTGCTTTTTTAAGTTAGTTAGAGCAGTAGAAAATAACCTTAAGACTCCTGCCGGGGTGAACCCCAATAATAAGCAGGATAGTTCGGGGAAGAAGGGAACCCCAATATTATATTTTTTTTTTTGTTAACTTTGTGTGGTTATGATTTTCCATATTCAATGCTTTATATTTAATTCTGTATTTGCATGGTTATAATTCCTCATATTTAATGCTTTCACACTATAAAACAACGTAGTTTTATATGACTGCACCAGTCCTTAGGTGCATTCACTGTACATCCGCTAAACCCATATATATATATATATAGTAAAAGATCAACTTACACCGGTGTAAGAAAAATAAATCTTAAGAGACAGAGGGTGTGATGGTGATGATGAATAGTCCTTGACAAGTGGAGTTAAGTGACTTAAGTGAGGTGGGCCCCACCGCCACCTCACTCGATTTCAAACTAATTTAAAACTCCCTCTGATCCCACTAAACGTCCATAATTTCATAACCTATTTAGAAGCTCTAATTTTTAACATAAACTATTGTCCTTTAATTTCACTTGATCAGATGAATCCGGAGTTTTCTGGTCGTTCGGAGAAATTGCAGTTTTAAGCTGTTACGCGCGCCGTAGGCACGCTTCCCCAAACTCACTAATTTCTGTCAATTTTCATCAGAAATCATATTTCCTAGTCTTATATACCATTTATAACTTGTATTCAAAACCTAGAGATCAAAATTCAATCGGCACGCTTTACGGTGCAACTGTACCGCAGTATTTTTATCCGGTAAAAACACTATTCACCGAATTTTTTGAAACTTTCCTAACCACTCAATTTTTCGTTCTGAATCCATTTCCAGGATTTTTTTATCATTTCAGACCTCCTACTCAATTTACCTTCCTAGGGTTATGTGTTTTGCTAATTATTGTTTTACCCTTCCTTTGTATTTTGACCTAATTTTTAGGATTTTCACTAATCCTTCCCTTTAATCCATATTTAATATATTAATATGTGTTTTAGAAATGTGAGGTGTTATATTCACCCCTCATTTTTGAAATTTTGTTCGCAAAATTAAACCATACATGTTCGCTAATTCAGGATACTGCTGGAGAATCTCGTCCTCCCGTTCCCAAGTAGCCTCCTCAAGTGTACGTCCTTCCTATTGAATCTTTATCATTGGAATATTTTTGCTTCTCAGCCTCTTTTCACTGCGGTCAAGGACATCAATAGGGCCTACATGAGTCTTTAAATTCTCCCGAATTTCAATATCATCCGGTATCACCACATGTGATTCATCCGGGACATAACGCCGCAACTACGATACATGGAAAACATCGTGTAGGTTCGACAACTGTGGGGGCAAGGCAAGCTGATAGGAAACTAATCTCACTCTTTTCATTATCTGATACGGCCCAATAAATCGAGGACTCAGCTTCCTCACACCCAATGCACGACCAACACCCGTGACTGGAGATAACCGCACAAATACATGATCACCTTTTTTAAATTCCAGCGGTCTGTGTCTATTATCATAGTAACTTTTCTGCCGATTCTTTGCCTTTTTAAGCTTTTCTCTGATCATTTCAATCTGTATTGTAGTTTCTTGCACAAAATCCGGCCCAAATCTCTCTTTGTCACCCACCTCAGTCCAACAAGTAGGAGTACGACAACTCCGTCCATACAATGCCTCATAATGTTGAACGTTTCTTCCCTTAAATGTATTGATTTAAATTTTGAAATCTTCTCCATTAACGTTGATTAAAATAAAAAACCCAGTACTTCAATTATGTTTGAAATTCTTCCTTTAGTTATTATCCTTTTAAAAAGCAGCCATGTTAATTTGAATTATTACTTTTAATTAAATATTTAAATTAAAAAAATCTATAATTTTATTCCTCTATGATTTCTGTTTCTTTCACTATAAAATAGTAGTTTTGAGTAAAATAGCACAATTCTATCATTTTAAAAGGACAAATACAATTCACCAAAAAAAAAAAAAAAAAACACTAATCCCTAATAATAAATGTACAATAACTTTCTCTACAAAAAAAAATATACAATAATTTTAAAATATCCCTTTATAAATCAGAATCATGTTTTAAAATCTTACAAAATTCAAAAATATTTATATGATTATTGATATAAACAAGGCCTTTTTAGGAAACTAGATTGGCAAAATTTTATAATATAAATCTGAGAATATAAATCAGGAAAGTAGATTATTAGAAACAATATCAACATATTGATTGTAAAATTAAATCTCCTTCGTATGTTATATATATAAAAAAAAATCTCCTTCCTAGAAGACCAGCAAAGACCTTTTGGCTCTCTTGAGTGCAAATTGATGAATGGGGCAATTAAGTACATTAATATAAATTTGGAAACTTTATTAACCAATATAAACAAATTAAGCAAATTAAACACATTAATATAAATTTGGAAACTAAGTATATTAATACAAACAATGTCAACAAGGGAAATTACTTTTTCATATTAATTAGGAAAACTAAATATGGAAAAAATATATATTAATATAAACAACTTTAAAAAACAAGAATACATTAATTTAAATCCGTATCTTACCGAACAATGTCCAAGAACGACCCACCCAAAATCTTGATTCCCTCGCATAATATAAAAAGGGTAACAGTATTGACAGCATGTTAAAGACAGTGCAAACAAAAAAAAGGAAAAGAAAGAAAAGAAAAGCAAAGAAACAGTGAAACATATAGTTTCTCTATACTCATATGATAAAGCACCAATGATATTTTTTGTAACTTTTCTGGTGATCCCCTTTCGTCTATAATATCTGCTCAAACAAGTATAAAACACAAATAAAAATAAAAAAGTGATATTGACAGTGGTTGGTTCTTGATATGTATAAAGAGTATTATAACTTAAACCTTCCCTCAAATAAAGATGGTTCAAACTCAACCCGTCGTCATAAATTTTTCATCACACCTCCCATTAATATTTCATTCCTTTTCTTCGTTCTAACAGGTGTGTGTTTTTTTTAAATGAATCTGTAAAGAGTTTCTACTTATGACTTGTTCCAATGACGTTACTGATTTTATTTCCATCTTTTGTTTAGATTATTATTAGCTTTATTGATCTCAATAATCATCTTCTCATTTAATGTTGATTGCCATTTCTTTATTATTTTTAATCAATGTTTAATGTTGAACGTTTCTTCCCTTAAATGTATTGATTTAAATTTTGAAATCTTTTCCATTAACGTTGATTAAAATAAAAAACTGAGTATTTCAATTATGTTTGAAATTTTTCCTTTAGTTATTATTGGTTTATCTATTTCACATATATTGACCTCTGTGAAAAGGAAGTTCAAAAATATTTTGCTAACGTAAACATGGGTAATTTAACCGTGACGGTTTGTTAATCCCATAGATTTGGTTTTGAATCATTTTGGCCGAGACGACTTGGTGATTCAAAAATTCATTTAAGGTTATCATAAAATAACATGAAATATATGTTAAAATGATTAGCTGAGTTGTGACATCTTGTTAATTCCTTTATTCTTTAGAATCATTTCGACTGTGACAGTCCGATGATTTTAGACTATTTAGTAATAATAAACAAACAAACAAAAAATCAAAGTTTTATTTAAAATTATTGATTTTGGGTTAATTTAAAACAGAATAAAAAATTAAGGCTAAATTACAATTTACTACCTTGTACCCCTATTCAGAAAATCACCCCCTACTTTTAATTGAAATAATTAACCCCCTCAAACTATATCATTAAAGCAATTAAGCATATCGGTTAAAAGAAACATCCAACTCTGTTAACTATCTCACGTGATGATCGAAAATCGTCCAATCTTCTTTTCTAAAAATCAAGAACTGTTCTATTTCTTGATCACCTTATCATTCTTTCTATCATTCGCTGAAGCATCTAAAATCCCATTTTCCAACAGATGCTTTTTTCATTGGGTTGGTTATATCGATTTTTAAGTGACGATAATTAATTTCTCCCACAAAAAAAAATATATATGTATATAGTTGTGTTCCCTAATCTTCTTGTTTCTGGGTTGCTTTTTGGTTTGTAGTTCTTTACATCTTTTCTGGTCAAATATCATTCCTATAAATTGTTTTTTTTTTCTTCTTCTTGCTCTAGAATAGTGGATCTTGGGCGTTTTTTAAAACTACTAGTGTTCTGTTTTCTGTTAAATTTTTTGGCATGTTTAAATTAAAATTTCTTTGTTTTGCCTCCATCACCATTATCAGCATGCAATATCTTCTTGATCGCCTTTCGTGACTTCCTATACATTTTGACGTTCCTTTGGAGTCTTCTTGAGCTTGGTCTCTCATGAGAGGTTTTCCTAGTGGCCTAACAACAAAATGATGTTTCTCTTTTCTTCTTCAATTGTCCAAACCTTCAAGTGTTTATGTTTTTCTTGTTTGATAAAAAAAATGTACTAATAGTTTACTGTGGTGGTTAATTCCTGGCTTCCATTTTGAATAAAAGAACTGAAAATCTATCAAATCTGAATTTAGCACTATCAAATCCATATTTTTATTAATGAACTCCACCAGCATTTTTCATTTCATTTTGTCACATGCATTTGCATGTTCCTAACAATTATCAACCATGCTTAAAGCTTTTCAAATTGTTAATTTGTATCAGAGTCTTTTCTTTTTGAAGATTATTTTAATATAATAAAACTTATCAAATACATTAATCATTATTACATTAGTCTGTCACAGTAGACAATAGTATACAAGAATAAATGCAAATCCAGTACAGCTATAGATATCTTAAGTCTCAATTGTTTTTCATGGAAGATAGGATCTCTAAATGCAATTTAAAGTTATTTAATTTCAATCGAAAATAACTGCCTGATTGAGAAAGATAGGGAATGTTACGATGGCAGAAAATTGAGGTGGGTTGAATATTTCCCTAGCTAATTGCGGCACACTCCAACATGAACCATTGGGAGTCAATACAGAAAAGGAAGAAGAGAATGAAGAATAATAATTTCTTTTATAGGAAAAATTAGATGCTGAGAAAACCCTAAAAGGAATGATACGGTGAAGAAGATATCGAAACATGAACAATTTTTGTTTTTTGGAAAGGAAGAGAAGGACTTAGTGGAATATTTTTTGATCACGTGAGAGTTAACAGAATTAGATGTTTTCTTAACAGATATGCTTAATTGCATTAATGACATAGTTTAAGGGGGTTTATTGTTTCAATTAAAAGTACAAGGTGGTTTTCTGGAGAGGGGTCTAAGTATGGGGTGTTAAATTATAATTTAGCCAAAAATTAATTCGATATCAACGGAAATGGGAGTCAGCTGAGCCGTGACGGCTTGTTAACTCCACATATTTATTTTGACTCATTTTGACCGTGACGGTTTGGTGATTCAAAATAAAATCAAATTTAACACAAAATTTACGATAACAAAAAATATTAATATGAATATTATTATTCTTTAAAAGAAAGGATTAGCTGAGTTGAGACAGCTTGTTAATCCTGCAATTATCATTTCAGATTATTTTAACTGCGACAGTTTGATATTCCGAAACCATCAAATCCAAAACTTTCAAATTATTTTCTTTAAAACTACTTTCAAAATTAAAATCAATCAACACACAAATATTTTCTACAGAACGACGTAGCTTTGAGTTCCCTATTGCACCGAGGGATACGTCGGAGCGGGACTCTTCCCGTCAAGTACAAAAATAAAATTTCAAAATTAGTTTTCTTTTCCAATGATCAATTTTATTTATTTAGGGGGAAATAATTATTTAAAATATTATCAATAATTTGCACAATTAATATAAGGTAACCGTTTTAACAGACGATGTAGGGTGCTAATACCTTCCCTACTCGTACTCGACTCCCGAATCCATTTCTTTTGTTTTCAAAGACCAGTTGCCTTTAAAAAAGGTTTTTTCAATGTTTTCCTAAATAAACTTTGGTGGCGACTCCATTGTTTTCTGTTGAGAGTTCGAATAAGGAAACAAGGTTAACGATTTTCTTGTCTGTTGGGAGCAGAGAAAGAGTAAGAGACTTTTGGGTGAATTCTTCTTCTTTAAATTTCATCTTCTCCCTCTCTCAGGTCTTCCCTCCCTCTACATGCCTTGTCTTTATTTTCGCTTTTTCTTCTCTGAATTCTTGTTTGTTTTGTAAATTGAAAACAAGGTTTCTTTTAATTCTTTTTGTTTTGTAAATTGAAAACAAGGTTTCATTTATTTCTTGTTTGTTTTGTAAATTGAAAACAAGGTTTCACTACAAAAAATTGTGTGTTTCCTGGCGCTCATTTATTGGCGTTCAATTTTGACCTCCGCTGTATGAAATTTTTTTTGGCGTTTTTTTATTAATGCCACTTTTTAAAATTTATTCTGGCGTCTTCAAAACGCTACAAACATTTTTTTTTTCATTTTTTTTATTCTTTGACTCTTTTATTCCCTAACCAAGGGTAAATTAAAAAAAGATCACGTCTCTTTCGTTTCCTTCTCTATTCTCTATTCTATTCTTCCATAATCTCTATTCTCATTAACCAATGGGTACTGTAACGTGAATCTTTGAGCAGCAAGAGTATACACTCTCTATTCTCCATTTAGAACTTCTCTTCGTTGGTTCGCTGTTGAAATTAAAGTTGATTCGTGTAAGTTCTGTTTCGCTGTTGAATTTAAAGTTGATTCCTGTGAGTTCTTCATTCATAAGATTTAATCGAAAAACTCATGAAATTCAGTAATTCTTTTCTCTCTTACCTTATTAATTTTAAAATTGATTTATTAGATTGTATTAGTTTTATTGTTCTTTAGATTTACAAATTAACATCTCTGCTAGGGTTTCTTACACAGGTAATCACCAAGATTTGTAGTGAAACTAAGATTTGTTCAAATTATCACCAAGCAGAATTTATTGTTGATTGAAGGACATATTATCACAAGCTTATGTATTCTTACATGCTATTCAGCGATAGCATTATACAATTACGAGGATTTGGAAATCACCACCATTGAGCGATAGGGACAATTTCATTACACTTGTGAGCTTCAAGATTTGCCAAGCCAATAAGGTGCACTATCCGGATTCTTTGGATTTTGTGGTGTAGTAGGGAAGATTTCTTTTCTCCAGTCATGTTAGATTGTGATTTTCAAATTTTCACCTTCGTGTTCTTTTGCTTCTTAGCTTCAGGTAATTCGATTCTCTTCTTCATTATTCCATGCTGCAATTTTAATTGTGATTTCTTTTTCTTTTTATCAATATTTGGAGCTAATTTTGTTTCAAAAATGTTATGGTTCATTTATTTATTTATTTCATTTATTTTTTCATTTTTTTAGAGCTGTTGCTGTAGCATATTTTGCAAGGCAGTTCATTTTTTTAGAGTTGTTGTTGTAGCATGTTTCAAAAACAAATAGTATAGGCTTGCACAACCATAGCAACATCAACAACAACCCTTATGTTCACATTTCCCCTGTTCCTCCTTCCTCTGCAGCAACCAACCGTGAGTGATTTCCAAGAGTTTGTGTTTTTGGAACTAAGCCCGTTTGTATACTGTTTCTAAAAATAATTTAGTTTTCAGAATAAAAAAATCCGTTTGATAAAGTTCACTTTTAAAGTTCACCATGTAAACATGTTTATAACTTGAGCCCAATTAAACCTTCCCATAAAAAATTCAACTCTAAGAAAAGGAAAAAGTAATCTGGTCAAGGTCAGCTCATTTTCATTGGCATTTGATCTTTCATAAGAGAGAACTATGGCCAAATTGAATGTTATCAAGGCGTCAATTAAATTCTGTCAACAACTTCAAGATTGAAGTTGATATTTGTGTTCATCCATTTTATATATATCTAGTGCTTCTTTCTTTAATTTGGACCTATCATTTGTGTATGTATAATTTTTTTCGCTTGACTTAAAATCAAGTTTTACTATTATATTAGTCTTACAAAATGTTAGGCAGATTGCTCTTGTTTTCATCTATATTGGTGAGGAGATTGTTCTTTTGTTTTTGTCTTCTGTTATGAATTTATAATGTATCTGTAGTTCCCAGTTGGCCGTATCTCGTATCCTGGATTTTGCTTTGTTTTATATCTCTAATTTATATAAATATCATGTTCAACTTAATTATTAATAAAATTAATTATATTAATAGACCTTTCTTAATTTTATACTTACCTTGAATATATTTTTAATATTTTCTTAAACGGTACATGCAGTTGTTTTGAGAAGTTGAAGGATTTGAAGTTGAAAGCAAGAAAACAAGAGGTATTTTCTTTCAAAGGTTTATATATATTGTCTATTTAACTTGGAGCATGGTATTGGTGAGCAGTTTTAAAAAAAAAATATTGACGTATGTTGTTGTCTAGTTTTTTCTGTTTACTGTTTACACATGCACATACATTATTCTCTTTGCTGTCAAAGTTGTACTTATTGGCTAGTAATTCCTCTTATGCTTGATAGTAGTTTAAGTATCTTAGTGCTTGTTGCTAGTTTACTTTTACTAAAAATATCTGCACGAAATATTTTATTTTAGTCATTTGTTTCCCTTTGAATATGTGATGATTATATGTTGAGTGTTTTCTTTATTGGTTCAATTTTGCCTATATTTTTTGAATTTTGAGTTTTGTTTGAAATTTATATTATTTTCAAATCATTACGTGACATATTTGAGGATTTAGGTCATAAAAATGGACAAATCATGGATTGATATGCCGCGAAATTCAGTTGAATATCTACACGGGTTAGATAAGTTCCTAGATTTTGCATTTGAGAAACGGTCTATCAATGGCGCAATCAAGTGTCCATGCCCTAAATGCGGTTTTAATAAATGGGAAACAAAAGGTACTGTGCGTGATCACTTGATTTGCAAGCAATTTCCAAAAAATTACAAAGTTTGGATATGGCATGGTGAAACATATGAAACAGTGATGTTAAGTGACACTCAAGTAATAGAAGAGCCATTACAAAATGAAAACCCAGTACTAGACATGATAAATGAAGCATTTGGGGTCAACAAACAACATGCATCACAACCCACCACTTCACCTGAATCGATGGTGTCCGCACATAACATGCCTGATGAAGAACGCAAAGATGTTACTGACTTGATTAGAGATGGTAGCCAAGAATTGTATGAAGGGTGTCAGAAGTATTCAAAATTATCTTTTTTGTTAAGATTGTACCACATAAAGTGCCTATGTGGTGTAACTGACAAGGCAATGACATTAATATTGGAATTGCTAAAAGATGCATTTGAATATGCAAAAATTCCTGATTCATTCTATGAGGCAAAAAAGATCATCTACAAACTTGGTCTTAATTATAACAAGATAGATGCTTGTCCAAAAAATTGCATGTTGTTTTGGGGTGAAGATGAAAAATCGGAGATATGCAAACATTGTAAAACTTCTAGATGGAAGTCAAAGGGTAAGGAAAAAGGAGATAAACCGACTATTGGTAGAAAAAAGCTGCCGGCAAAGGTTTTGCGTTACTTTCCATTGAAACCAAGGTTGCAAAGGTTATTTATGTGTTCTAAAACAGCAAAGTCCATGAGATGGCATGCTTTGGCGAATAACCCAGATGGATTATTGAGGCATCCAAGAGATGCAGAAGCCTGGAAGAGTTTTGACCAACTTCACCCTGAATTTGCTTCGGAATCGCGAAATGTCCGCCTTGGTCTAGCCACTGATGGTTTTAATCCTTATGGAATCAAGAGTAACAACTATAGCATATGGCCAGTGATCTTAATTCCATATAATCGTCCTCCTTGGGAGTGCATGAAGCAAACTTCCTTAATTCTTTCTATGATCATTCCGGGTAAACGAATGCCGGGGAATAATATAGATGTGTACTTACAACCTCTAACCAAGGAGTTGAATGAGCTATGGAATGAAGGTGTGGAAACCTATGATTCTTCTATGAATGAAGTGTTTAGAATGAAAGCAGCTCTTATATGGACAATTAGTGACTTTCCTGGGCTTGGTATTTTATCAGGGTGGAACACTTACACTAAATTTGCTTGCCCAACTTGTAATATTGATGCAACCTCATGTCGATTAAAATATAGCAAAAAATGGTGTTTTATGGGTCATCGACGATTTTTAGAGAGGGGTCATAAATTTAGATTGATGAAGAAGCACTTTGATGGTACAATTGAAGAAAGGGATCCGCCTATAATGTTGTCTGGATCAGAGATTCTGAAGCAACTTGATGATATCAATGTAACCTTTGGAAGCAACCTTGAGTCAAATAGTAGAAGGAAACGAGGTCGTTCAGAAGATAGACCAAAACAATGGAGAAAGAAGAGCATATTCTTTGATCTTCCTTATTGGAAGGGTAATCTTTTACGCCATAATCTAGATGTAATGCATATTGAGAAGAATGTGTGTGATAATGTGTTATATACCTTAATCAAAGATGACAAATCAAAGGATCATCATGAAGCTCGCCAAGATCTAAAACATATGGGAATAAAACAAGATCTTTGGCCACTTGAAGATGGAAAATTTCTTCCTTTATTATTTACAATGACAAGAGAGCAAAGAAAGATATTTCTCACAACGTTGAAGAATGTAAAGATGCCAGATGGTTACTCAAGTAATATATCTCGTTGCATTGATGACAAAAATGGTAAGATATTTGGTTTGAAGAGTCATGATTGTCATATTATCATACAACATTTGCTTCCAATAGCTATACGCTATGTTTTGCCTGATGCGGTGACTGCGGTGTTGGTAGAGTTATCTGCATTTTTCAAAGAATTATGTTTTAAAAGATTGAATGTCTCGGACCTTGATAAGTTGCAACATCGAATTGTGCTCACTCTTTGCCATTTGGAAATCCTCTTACCCCCATCGTTCTTCACGGTGATGGTCCATTTAACTTGTCATCTTGTTCAAGAAGTAAAATTAGGAGGCCCAGTATATTACCGCTGGATGTATCCAATTGAGAGGTACAAACTTTTTGCTGTATTTAACTCATATATTATTTTTGTGTGGTAAAAACATATTAAGTGAATGCCTTGATTATATTATTGTTTTTTTATCATAGGGTATTAGGGCATTTTAAGTCCTTTGTACGGAATAGGGCACAACCAGAAGGTTCTATAAGTGAAGCTTATTTAGCCGAAGAGACGCTGAATATGTATTCACAATATGAAGAAGTTGAGTCAAGGATAAATAGAGGTCGACGTGTTGATGATCGTCCAAATGATAATGAAATATCTCGAATGTCCTCTATCTATCCTCAATTGGGTAGACCGGTGGGAAGTTCATCAGCTTTCACTCTTACTCCATTAGAGAAAATACAAGCACATCGATATTTGTTGCTGAATTGTTCAGAAATCCTTCCGTATGTTGAGTAAGTGTTTTAACATGTTTCATGTGGTAAGAGTACGAATATTGCCATGCAATATTAACATGAATATTTTTTTGAAGTGAATTTAGAACCTTCATTAAGAGGAGGGCAAAAAGGCGAAGACCTTCGACTACAGAGATTGAAAGGATAGTTACTAAAGAATTTGCAAATTGGTTTCCTCAACGGGTAAAATAAATTCTTTTTTAAAAAAAAAAAAAAAATTAAACATATTTTTATGACTAAAATAATTTTACTTTAATTTAGGTTATGAATCCCGACATTATAAATTCAGTGTCAGATCAATTAAAGTTTTTGGCAAGGGGTCCATTGCTGCAAGCACGAAGATATACTGCTTATAACATCAACGGGTTCAAGTTTAGGACTTTAGATAGGGATAAGGGTTTGAAAACTCAAAATAGTGGAGTTTTTCTAACTTCAAACACATCATGTGTTGCAAGTAATGCTGATGCAAATTTGAGGAGGGCAGATTTGCCATACTATGGAAAGTTGGAAGATATAATTGAGCTCAACTATTACGGATTTTTCAAAGTTACCCTATTTAAGTGTAAATGGGCAGATACCACACGAGATAGAGGAATTAGAAAGGATGCTTGGCAATTTACTTCAGTGAACTTTTCCCAATGCATTCACACTGGTGAACGTGAAGAGCATGACCCCTATATTGAAGCTTCACAAGCACAATTAGTGTATTACGTGGATGATGAGGTAAATAAAGGTTGGAGTGTTGTTGTGCACATGATGCCAAGGGATTTATATGATATGGGAGAAGTTACAGAAGATGTCATATGTGAGACTGAGCCATACCAAGAGCAAGACTTAAGCAATTTATTTTCAAATGAAGCTGGCAGCATAACATTGGCTAGGGAGGATGTAGATAATGAATTCATAACTATATGTAATACTGAAAGTCAACTTCATGGAGAAGAAAATATGTCTCAGTAATGCAATATGCTTCAATTCTCATTGACTAAGTGTGTGAAAGATCTTAGAGTTTTGAATGAATGAGACTTTGAAAAACTGTGGTTTTAGGTTTCTTTTTCTCTTTTGTTATTAGGTTAATCGGCTTTCATGTTATACAGGACTAACATTAGAACTTTATTATTGTTAATCTCGAATATGCTGTTTATTCTTGTAGTCTTGTTGGCCTTTCATTTGGATCATTTGTATTTCAGTTATGTTGCCTTTTTGTGTGGTAAAAAAATATTACCTAGTCGTTGTTTAATCTCCTGTCTTATAGCTTTCATACAATAGATTTGGAAGCCTTGCTGCATTTTTTTGATTTTTCGTGTTCCTTCCAACTAGAATTTTCTATTTTACCCCTTCCTAGCTGTACCTTCTTTTTGTGCTTCCAAGTAACATTTTTCATATGCAGATACTATGGGAAGGTGGCCAAGTTTTTTGTTTAGTTCCCAACAGCCATATTCATGGCCTTGTCTTAATTATACATATTGGAAAATAAAATTAATTATGTATATTATTGTTACTTCTATATTTTTTTATTGTTTAGTATTGACTGATATATATATTTTTTTTGGGTAAAGAATCTATTTCAGTTTCAAGCTCCAGAAGCAATTGCAAAGCGTTATTGTCTACTTACCATGGGAAGAAGGTTCAAGAATCGCAAGTTAAAATTATGGTATAAAAATTATGACCCACTAGATTCTAGAGAAAAACTAATTTCTAATGTCCCCACTGGTGTTCCGAAAGATCAATGGTCGTCATTTGTGGACTATCATTTGAAACCAAGTTATAAGGTAATTTTATTTGATATTGGTTGCTTGTAATTGTTTTTTAAAGTTGGCAATCTTTATTAATATCCTGTTATTATCATAGGAGTTATGCCGGAAGAATGCTTTGGTTAGGAAAAAACAAACAATTCCACACACCGGGGGATCCAAACTGTTGTCTCGGAGAAGACATGAGATGGTAAGTTACTTGTGTTGTGTCTTGTTAGGTCTTATGTAATTCACATTGCATCTTATAAGAGTAAATATTTTATAGGAGGAAGAGATCGGACATGCTGTAGGTCGAGGTGAACTTTATATTGCAACGCATAAGAGAAAAGATGGGTCATATGTTAATGAAGAGGCAAGGACTACAGTGGTAAGTCATACTAATATTTTCTGCTTTTAGACTATAATAATGCATCAATCGATGTCTTTGCCTTCTTTATTATTATAATTTAGCTAATCCTAGTTGTGTATTATTTACAAAGTTATCATTATTATTTGTCCCTAGCTCCATACATGTATTTATTTCTCCTATCTTGTAATTCCTTATTAAATTGTTGATGGAGTTCAAGTATAAGTAATTGCTTCATTTAGAAAAATGAAGAAGTCACTCGAGATCATTCATTTCTTGTTGCTGCACTGAAGGAATCTTCACTGCTTGTACGATTCAAATCCTAAATAAGTGTCAGTAGAAATTTAGGGGAATATCGCATATTGCCCCAATTTCCATTCTTCAATGTTCTTGTTGGTCAAGTACTTGAATGTTTGATGACATGGCCACAGTAATTGGTGCTTCCAGCAAGACTATGACCACACTGTTTCTTAATTATTTTTCTATCATATTAGATTCATGAATTTTTCTTACATGTACAGGAGAAAATTCATGAAGAATTAAGTCAGAGCACTAATTTTACTGAAATTTCAAGAAATGATGCGGTTGCGAAAGTGTTGGGACCAGAGCACTCTGGTCGTGTTCGTGGTTTAGGCCTAGGTGGTCTTCCTAGTATTGCATTTGGACCCACCATAGGACGATTTAATCATTTAGGCTCTATTTTCTTAAGTATGAATCAAGCTGAAAATTCTCAATTGAGAAGTGAAGTTACTACTTTGAAGACCAAGCTAGTAGCTTCTGAGCAGAATGTCAAGACATTGCAAACAATAATGCTTGCGTACATACAAATGAAGGAAGGACAAATTCCTCCGGAGTTGGATGCTTTGTTGGGTATTGCTTCCATTCCAATGGTAATGATTTCATATGCTTATTTTTAATATTGAACTTAGTTACTACTTCTTAAGAGAAAGTAAGTGTCTTATTCTTTTAAGTATGCTAAAATGGTGCAATGTCTTTCGCAGGATGAAGGGAGTGAAGAAGGTATCCCAACACCACACGGAAGCTCTTCATTAGATAGTAATCTCTCTTAACTTGGGTTTTGTAATTAGGGTTAATTTCAAAATGAGTGATGGATATACATCAGTTGAGACTATTATGAATTGTGGGATTTTAAGACAGATTTATTTTACTTGATGGAATTGTTATTTCAGATGATAAAGCTCTGGCTGAGTTACTGTAGTTTCACACCCTTAGACAGGGGTGTTTGTTATCTCATCTCAAAACAATCTACCTTTTGCATGGTGCCAATATAAAATTCAGCTCCTGGTTCACAATTGGAGGAAAAAAGAAAATAACAATTGTTTGTTATCTCATCACAATTGTTATTTGTGTTTGTTATTAGTAATGTTTATATGAAAATATACTTTCCCATGTTTTATTTTATACAAAAAATTCGATGAGATTTTTTTATTCATCTTTGTTTTAGTTTTTTATTTCATAGAAGAAAAAAAAGAAAAAAATGTGTTATCAGTAAAAGTATATTATTTTTCTATTTGAAATGTGTTAATGCTGATACTTATTGGGATCAGTTTCATATCTACTTTTTAACTTGTGGGTTTGGTCAAATGTAAGGTCCAAAGACAATGACAACTGAAACATGAATTGTATCGATTAGTAATTTCAACATATAGTTTTTGGAGGCTAAAAAACGTCACTATATACATCAGTTTGTAGCGTTTTTCAATGGCCAGAAAATGAAGCCATTTGTGGCTGTCATAAATGGCCAAAAATGGGAAGCACATTGTGACATATGTTATACTGGCGTTTTAGGGGAACGTCAGAAAAATCTTTGGTGGAGGTTTTTGACTGCTACAATTAGCATATTTGACCTCCACTAAATGCATCAATTTTTGTAGTGTTTGCTTTCTTACTATAGTGCGTGGGTACAAGAATTAGTATTTGATACCATACAGTACGCATATGTGATACATTTTTAAAAAAAATGGACACGAATATGCAATGCATATTATATTAAATAAAATATTTATATTTATACATGTATAATATTATTTGGTTCTCAATATTTCATATGATCATTCATCAATGGTGTTGGATTCGTAATTTTGTTCTTGTTTTTGTGAATGTGCTACTTAGTAAACCCAACGTTCTCTGTTTGCCTACTTCAATGGTGTTGAATTTGCTACGATCTCATATTAACAGGAGATGGATCAGATTATATCTAAAGAAAAATCTACGGATAAATAGCATACAGGTTCACATTAAAAATATACGATATATTTATCTCAGGTCAATGTATAGCTCAAATAAGAGATTGTTAGGAAATTATATTTCTTAATATGTTTGTGGGCTACATATTGTATAAATAATTATATTATGCTATTTAATATATATTGGTTAAATTAAAGTGATCAAATAAAGATACTCAAATAGATTCTTAAGTAAGTGTGGGACAAATGAGTGGATACCAGTATTGAACCAATTAGGTATAATGGGAGCTTACTAGCTCAACAATAAAGGAAAATACTATAAAAGGTTATGGTCCTCAATATATTAAATAATAACAATCCTAGTTTCTTTTTTCCATCAAGAAAGAGATGACACACTAAAGAATAAGGATTAAGGTTATTTGACTGAAGAAGATCACATACCTTAAAGGTGAAGATCGAAGTTATTCCGCTGCTATAGGAATAGATATACCTCCATATTTCTGTTAATATTCTTTTACGATTTGATATAATAAATCCTGATTTATTGATGATGATTATCATCATAAGATTACGGAATTATTATTGAAACAGTATTGACCTCTGCCATATCAAATGTGGGTGCATGTTTTATTTTTGTATCTTGGGAAGACCGTATGCTGACATCGGTGCATGAGTTTTGTCTTGTATTTGTTACTGTTTTCATAAAATGATTTAGAATCAATTAGTGTTTAATATTTTTCTTGATGTTATCGGAAACATCAAACGCTAAAGAGTAAAGACATCACTAAAATAATAAAGTTAAATGATATCACATATCCCTCTCGATGAAGCACGCTTGCGGATGTGGCTGAGTTATTTACTAGGAAATATGTATAGGTGGTGCACCATCCATTTCTTGGTTCTAATGAAAGTAACATTGAAATATTTTAATGATTGGCATTAGCAAGCATTCTTTTTTTTTGTCTGCACCTTACGAAACAACTTTGCCACTTGGTCTTATTATAATATTTTAATAATGTACATTATCATCATTTTATTATACTAATGATGACTCCAAAGTTCAAACCTATCAGAATTTATCAATATTTTGAAATAAAAATTATCATATTAAAACAATCATAAAGGATAATTTAATTGTGAAAACTTGTTAATCCCCTTCGATTTTAAATCATTCAGTAATAATAAATAAACAAACAAATAATCATAGTTTTTTTATTTAAAATTAGAGTAAACACTCTTTTTGGTCCTTGGCAATATCTACGAAATCCTTTTTAGTCCCTGACAATAAAAAAGGACCAAATTGATCCCTAAAATTATGAAAAAAAGGCCACATTAGTCCTTATGTCAACTCCTCCATCACTAACGTGGCCCTTTTTGTATACTGTTAGGGACCAATTTGGTCCTTTTTTATTGCCAGGGACTAAAAAGGATTTCGTAGATATTACCAGGGACCAAAAATGGTGTTTACTCTTAAAATTATTGATTTTGGGTTAATTTAAAAAATAAAGAATAAAGAATAGTTTGCTATTAATTAATTGTAATGGGAGTCAGTTAAGCTCGGACGACTTGTTAACCCTATTTTTTTGACTCATTTTAGCAGTGATGGCTTAATGATTCAAAATTTATTTAAATTAATCTTAAAATTTACAATAATAAAAATAATTACATAAAATTTATTTTAAAAGGGATTAGCTGACTTGAGACAACTTGTTAATTCTACAATTATCATTTTGGATTATTTTAGCTGCGACAGCGTGATAGTCCAAAACTATCAAATCCAAAGCTTTCAAATGATTTTCTTTAAAATTATCTTCAAAAATTAAAATCAATCAACAAACAAATATTTCTTACAGAACAACGTAGCTTTGAGTTTCCTATTACATCGAGGGATACGTCGGAGCGGGGCCCATCCCGTCAAGCATAAAAATAAATTTTCAAAAATTAGTTTTCTTTTCTTTTATCAATTTAGTTCAATTCTCTGGGGTAAAATAAATATTTAAAATTTTATCAATAATTTTCACAATTAATATCAGGTAACCATTTTTTAAAACAGATGGTATAGGGTATTAATATATTTTCTACTTGTAATTGACTCCCGAATCCATTTCTATTTTTTTAAAGATCAATTTTCAAACAAATAGAATTTTTCTAATATTTTTTTAAATAAACCTTCATAGTTACCCATTATTTTTAAACTTTAATCTCTTTTGCCATGACATCACGATCCAGTTGCTACATGTGAGAATGAAATTTCAATCTATAAATCTTAAATTTTTAGCAGAATTTTGAGACGGTTGATATAAAAAACAAAACAAAAAGATAATCACAAATCCCACGCGTCAAATCAAAGCACCCCAGAACTCATATTCACACAATTAGGTGTCTTCAATTTTATTGAGTTCTGATTTTTTTATTTTTTTGAGATTGTTTGGTACAATAATTATTAAATTATGTGTTTTTTTTTATAAAATAACTTAAAAATCAAAACATAAAATAAAAATAACTCAGATATGCTCTCTAAATTTAATTTCAAAAAAATTAATTTTTAAAATTACTTTTATGAAACAAACCTTATCAAATGAATTTTTTTCTAAAAATAAACAATTATTTTGAAAAACTGTATTCCTTAACCACTCGTTTTTCGTTACACTCAATATTCACATGGTAGTCTCTAATCCACACCATGCGTTTGGATATTGTCAATATGTATTTGAAATTTTGAATGCAACTTAATTTTTTTTTAAAGTATGTTAAGGTAGATATTTGGTTATATAAAGTATGAGTACCACCAGTGGTTGAAAAGATGAGAGAACATAGATTGAGGTGATTTGGGCATGTAATGAGAAGGACCTTCGATGCTCCCGTAAGAGCAAAAATTTGTTACCAAAAGCTCGACACAAAGAAAGGTAGAGGTAGACCGAAACTTACTTTGGAGAAGGTAGTAAAACAAGACTTAATGAAATGAAATATAGATTTGCTGACGGTATGCGTTAGGACAGAATAGAGAAAAGCTATTAGATGGCGGAGGGTTAGAACCGTGGATTTGGATTCTCTCATGTGTAAAAGTGGTCATGTGATCATGTTATTTGATCACAATCATTTATTTAAAAATTATATATCTTTCTCTCTCTTATGTCATCATCAATAGATGGTTGTGATCAAATAACATGACCACATGACCATTTTTCCACATGAGAAGATTCTTATATTCTATATGATCTTTTTTTAGTCTTTTATCTCTTCATCCTCGTCTTCTTTTTCCCTTCCCCGTCTTTTTTCTTTTTATTTATTTTATTATTTTATTTATTTACTTATTTTGCACCTTTTTATTTTTACTTTTTTTATATTTTTATTATTTTATTTATTTTTATTTTTATTTTTATCCTTTCGTATCTTTCATTTTGCTTCACCTCTAACCAACCCCAATTACTTCGGGATAAAAGTATTGTTGATGTTAATGGAGGATTCTATAGTTTATCAATTACTGATGCATACGATTTGAGCATTATTGGATCCGAGATGACTTTTTTAATTATGAATCTCGAGTTCGAGTCTTGAAAATAAAGAAAATGTTCTTAAAAAAGCCAGATGATCTTATATGAGACAATCTAGATATCAAGAAACAAACTAAAATGACGAGAGATAGAGAGCGAGAAAAATACTAGTACACAAATTCAGAAATAATAATGGTTGATTTGTATATAAATATAAGAGAATATTATATTTATAATCTTTTTATTTATAAATTCTTATAAATTGCACTATATCTTACCGGTAATATATTTTTAAGAGAAATTTTACTGGTAAGACATAATATAATTTGTAAATTTATAAAAATAAAAATAAAAAAATTTGTCTATATAACCCTCCTTTAATCATATAAACCAATGAGATTATAGTTCCTTAAATTACAAGATTAGAAATGATATTGATATACAAAAAAAAAAAAAAAAAAAAAAATGCTATTATCCATTCTAATTTTCCTCGCAACCATTCGCCACACGTTTCAGATTCCTTACAATATCCCCCGCAGGCACCTCAAATTACCGCACCAGCCATGCAAAAAATCAGGCAAGGGCTATAAAGTGCAGACAACTAGACAAGTAGTACATATCTTCCTCATCATATAGTTGGTCATAAACAACAATGATGTCACTACTTCTACTTCTTCTCTGCCTAACTCTTCCTCTGCTTCTATTGTTCTTCTTCCACAAACATAGAACCATTAACAATCCACCCCTTCCACCTGGTCCTAGAGGCCTTCCCATAATTGGGAATCTTCATCAACTAGACAATTCTGTTCTTTATCTTCAACTATGGAAACTCTCAAAAATATATGGTCCCTTATTTTCCCTTCAACTCGGTTTAAGGCCAGCTATTGTTGTTTCATCACCTAAAATTGCCAGAGAGGTACTCAAAGACAATGACCTTGTGTTTTCTGATCGACCTAACTTACTTGGCCAACAGAAATTGTTCTATAATGGGTTAGAGATTGTGTTTTCTCCATACAATGATTCTTGGAGAGAAATAAGAAAAATTTGTGTTGTCCATATCTTTAGCTCAAAGCGTGTGTCATGTTTTTCCTCTATAAGAGAGTTTGAAGTCAAGCAAATGATCAAAAAGATATCAGGGCATGCTTCTTCTTCTGTTGTTACAAACTTGAGTGAGTTATTCATTTCTCTTTCAAGCACTATAATATGTAGGATTGCTTTTGGGAGAAGGTATGTGGATGAAGGAGCTGAAACAAAAAGGTTCCATAAGATGTTCAATGAGCTTCAAGCTATGGTAACCGCATTCTTTGTTTCAGATTATATTCCATTTTTGGGTTGGGTTGATAAAGTTACAGGTCTAAATACACGTCTGGAACGAATTTTCAATGAGTTTGATAAATTCTACCAAGTGGTTATTGATGAACACTTGGATCCGAATAGACAGCAGGTGGAGGAACAGGATATAGTGGATGTTTTACTTCAACTGAGGAAACGGCGTTCCTTTTCAATTGATATCACTTATGATCACATCAAAGGGGTCCTTACGGTATGTGTCTAAATTCAAATTGTTTTTTCTTTCCTTTAATTATTATATAGATGAAAGAACTTTTCTCATTTTTTTGTCAAATTACTCTCACAACTAATTTTAAAATAAAATTATTTATTAATGATTTGAAAAAATAAGATATGTATTACATTATGAATGAAAAATACACTGAAAATTTAGTGTACCCATATCACTGAAGAAATTTTCCTAGTAATCAATTATTATATGGAAAATTATTGTCTTATGTTGCTGCAAAAAATTTTATCTTATATTACCTATTATAATTATGTACTCCGGGAAGTACATAATTATAATATTAAAATTATTTTTTTTCTTTCCTCACCATTGTCTGCTAAGGTGAAAAGAGAGAGAAAAATAATTTTAATAATATAATTATGTACTCCTCAAAATATATAGTTATAATGGGTAATATTAGATAAATATTTTTGCAATACCATAAGAAAAAAGGACCCTTATTACATAGATGTTAATTATTAAAACACTAGAACAATCATTCTTCTTAAGTATTTAGTGGGTTAAGTAGAGCAATACTAATTGAGGAGTAGACAAATCCAATTAAAACTCGTTACTATTGTGTTGCCAAGAGGTCTCGGGGAATTTATGGCTTGGGATCACCACCAATAGATTAACGTACACCATTCACATTAAGTGTATCTGACATCATATTTTAACCCAAAACCTTAAGGCATTGGATCCTCTCATTTATAGATATTTCACTTAGTCTATTATCAAAATTAATGTGGAACTTCATTACATTTGCATATTCCAATAACCTCCCCCCTCAAGTGTGAAAACCACATTGATTATGCTCCCCCTCAACAAAAGTTTCTCCCAGTACCCCAAGCTCTAGTACTCAATCCACCTATAACCAATCACCAAGCTAGACCGAGCCGAACTCGGACTCTAATACCTTTGTCAGGCGGGTCCAGGGAAGCTCATGATAGGGGATCTCCATCAATGGGCTAAGCTACACCAACCGTAACAAGTGAGTTCGACATCATGCCTCAATCCAAAACTTTAAGGTATTAGATTTATGGATCCTCCCATTTGGTCTCCACTTAGTTTTTCACCAACCAATATAAGATTTCATCACACTTGAATATCCTAATATAATGTGCATCAATTCCACTATATTTTAGTAGCTTGGGAAAGACTTCAACTTTGGTTGTTACCTATTCTATTTTTATTTTATTTTATTTTATTTCTTGTTTTCAAGTATATGTAAATAGTTAAAGCACTTATTCTTACCATTTGTTTTGCAAAATATTAAAAATAAGAAACAAAAATTAGAATAAAGTGATATTTTTATAATTATTTAATTAATAATAAAAACATGTCAACAGAAAATGAAAATGAAGATAAAACCAAACGCATTTTGTTATTCTTACAAACTAATTTTTGCAATTGAGCTTTCGTTTTTTTTTTTCTTTTGGAGATACAAGAAAGCTTTCTATTGGTATACACCAATGCAAATTCTATAATGTGTTGCAGCTGATATTGTTACCTTAAAATGGCCCATAACGGGTGATTTTCTTTATATACAGGACCTACTTATAGCAGCAACGGATACCACTGCAGCCACATCAGTTTGGGCTATGACGACCCTCATAAAAAACCCAAGAGTAATGAAGAAAGTTCAAGAAGAAATTTGGAACTTGGGAGGTAAAAAAGATTTCTTGGATGAAGATGATATTCAAAAGTTTTCCTATTTGAAGGCGGTGATAAAAGAGATATTGAGATTGTACGTAACAACCCCATTACTTGTGCCAAGAGAATCAAATAAAAATTGCATTATAGATGGCTATCAAATTCCAGCCAAGACAATAGTGTATGTGAATGCTTGGGCTATTCATAGAGACCCAGAGGCTTGGAAGGACCCAGAAGAGTTTTATCCTGAGAGATTCTTAGACAGTGCTATAGATTTTAGGGGACAAGATTTTGAACTAATTCCTTTTGGAGCAGGTCGTAGAATTTGCCCAGGTTTGCATATGGGGGTTGCCACATTGGAACTTATCCTAGCTAATCTTCTTAATTCCTTTGATTGGGAATTGCCAAAAGGATTGGTAAAGGAAGACATAGATACTGAAGTGTTGCCAGGAATTACTCAACACAAGAAAAATCCTCTCTGCCTTTCTGCCAAGCGCCATATGTAATTGCCTGAGGGACTTTTAGTGAAAATAATTAGTGTTTGTTCTCATTTATTTCGCTATATCTATTTGGTTTTTACTGTGTTGTTCTTTGCGTGTGATACTAAAATACAATTTCCTTTTCTTACCGATGTTTTCCTACAAGATTTCATATATATGCTTAACTCAAAAAATTATTCATGATCACTTGAATCACCTGTTATATTTAGAATTACTTCTTATAACAAAAGCTTACTGCATGACTATGCATCTGAATGACTTTGGACTTGAATAATTGATAAACCTTTAGTTTATCTTGTTTTATAGACTAAAATAATATGAATTATCTAGTTGAACAAGTCAAAAACTAGGGTTTTAATAGGATATCATGAACATTATCTGATTATTACTTAATTAAATAATATTTGCTATTTTTAAGGGATTTGATGACAAATGGAGTCAAATATGAAGATATGGATAAAGGGAGATCAAATCAGAAGATATGAGGATCTATCCAAGAAGATCAAGATCATCAAGTTGTTGAAGAGGAAGCTTAAGCCCCCATAAATATCCCAAAATCTGCAAAGGCCACTGCCTCTGGGCGCTTAAGCCCCCAACTCAGGGCCTAAGCGCGGGCCAAGAAGAAAACTTCAACTCGAGGAGCGCGCTTAAGCGCACAACGCAAACTCTGCAATTACCGTTCTAGGGGGCTTAAGTGCGATGAAGCAAGCTTAAGCGCCCCAGAAACCCAACTTAGGCCCAATTCGAAGTATCCATCTAGGGCACAAACTCTTGGCTTACAAAAACACATTTGGGGCCAGAATTAAGGAGTTTTTCATATTCTAAGAGAATTTTAGGTACTCAGAGGTAGAGGGAAGGCGGAAGATTCATCGGTTCATGTTCGTGAGCGGCGGAGACGGATCAACATCAAGTCTGGACTGGGGATATTAAAGATTTACCAATCACCTATGGAGTTTGGGGAAGCTTTTATATTGTCTTTCATTCTTGATATTGTTATGTCTGGCTAGTTCTTTAGGTAGTTAGGGTTAGATGAAATTTAATCGATGTATTATGCTTTGAACAATTCGCTATGTTAATTTTCCTTTATATCATGAATGAAATTATCTGTTTTTAATGCTTTATATAGGCTTGAATCTTATATAATGATCGTAGGTAAATGCATGACAATAGGAATGTTGGTGTGTGATCCTTATCTGATAATTTCATCGTACGCTTTATGATTCTAGGGATAGACATAGAGTTTGCGTAATCTTTAAGATTCTTGAACTTAATGCTTCCATTCTTGGGGAATAACTGGGGAACTAGGGTTCTTTCAAGATTGTAAAGGTTTTAGGGTAACAAGAGATTGAGCTTTAATAACATGCGAAAGAATTTATTAGACTGATACTAAGGACAATTAACGTAAAGAAGGAATTCAACGTAATAAAGAGATTGAAGGAAATCGAAACCCTAGCTACTTTTTTATTTTTATCAGTTTATTCAAATCTTTACTTTCTTGTCTTTAATTCTTACGAGTAATTAGTTTAATAGTTAATATTTTAATTTTTCAATTCAAATCCTGTTTCCAAATACAATTTCGATAGTCCAACTAAATTTGCGATAGTGAATTAGTGCTTGAGTATAATCCTCGTGGGAACGATATCTTATTCAATCATTATATTACTTGTACGATCGGTGCACTTGCTGTGAGTAGCAACAAGAATGAACCTAATTATTATTAAATTTTACAATTGACACATATTTATAATTTTAAATTTTTTTAAATAATGGTTACCTTGCTAGGTATAACGTTTTCCGTAAATTTGAGTTTATATTTGTCATGACTCAATTTTTGGTTCATGATCTGCACAGGCTAAATTAAATCTTACTACCAATTAATTTGGCAAACCTAATTTTTTTAATCAAAAATACAACTAGATTTATTAAATTTGCAATTAAACTTCTAAGTAATTGAAATATAAACCTTGTCAGCACAAGTGATGTGTTGGCTCATCCATGATAACCAAACAGAAAATATCACGATCAAATCAAGTGAGTGGAATGAGAAGTTAAATCATTAACTTTACCTGCAGAAACATGTGATTACAATCTGCAATGCAACTCAATGAATAAATAATAGAAATTATAACAAACAAAATCTAATAACATATAAAATTAAAGTTTAGATCAAACAATAATTATGAGAAACCCTAAATTTTCCAAATCAATTTATATATGTGACCAAAATTAGTTTTTCATAAAAATAATACGCTGAAGAAATCAAATGGTAAAACTGTGGTTGGGGTATGGTAAAATCTTTCAACTCAATGTTGTCAAGACCATTATGTGTATGGTTGACACTCTATTGAAGTTTGACACATGATATTACCATGAAGCTTAGTGTTGTTAGAATCATTGGGCTCATGGTCGACACCATATTTAAGTATATCATGGTTTTTGATAAACCATACAATTTCTCTGACTTTTAGGTATTTGAGAAAAATTATGAGAACTGACAAAGAAAATAGTAATTTTTCTATTGTTAGATCTTATTGCATATTATTTTCTTACTACACTCTATTCTACGGACAAGTTGACAGAGTCAAATGACATTGTGACCATGAAAGGTCATATACTAATAAAAGATGTAATCATTGTCTGATTCATTGTTGTTTGACTTTAGTTGTATGGAATCATATTTAGATATGGCACTTTGGATTACGTAATTGTTAAAATATGGTCATGTTACAAAAATTAATCCATAGCCTAAGAATCGATTTCAAATAACTTATTTTCTTTTTAAAATTAAAATCATACAATTGATTTTGTCTAATTAGAAGAACATTAGACCTTTTATGATTATTGTGGGTTACAAAAAATTATAGTTTTTTTTGTTTCAATAAAAGCAGGTTAAGTATTGGTTCATATATGGGGTGAAGTTTAAAATCCGATCAATTAAAAAACTCTTTTGTTTAGTCTTGTATATTTGTAACACTAATTAGTATGCATAATAGTTAGGCCTTAACTTATTGATTGATTAGGATCAAATACAAGTCTTTACAGTGGCTCGATAAGTTGAAAAATATTAAAAATTAATATTATAAGAATTTTATTTATATATTATAGTTTAATATTATTTGTAAAAAGAAACTAAATGATAGTTTAAATTTTAAAGAAAGGTAAAAGAAATAAAAAATTGTAATTCGAATAACAAATTACACAATTAATGTTGTTTACATATATTTGACGAAATAAATGCCACCATTTGCGGCCAAACATGTGCACAATTAGTTGTGCATCAATTCTATGTGCAACTGCCAAGTGGCATACTCTCGTGAGTTGTGCACCAACTGCAACTAGTTACAAGTTTGGATGCAACTCACGAAAGCTTGTCACTTGACATTATAGGTGGGCATGATTCAATCTGAATTGGTTTTTTTGTTAAATCAAACCTAATCTATAAGTTTAAATCGATTTTTGTTCCAAGAACAGGTCTATTTTTTTATCCAAATTAATTTTTTGTTTTTCAAATCGAATAATGGTTCAAAATCAATTTATGATTTATAGTTGGTTCCAAACCAGTTTACATATACAAATTAAAATGGTCATAATAAAACGAACAAGCATTTAGAGTAACTGCAGCTTTAAATTATATAATTATTCAACAAAGAACAATCAGATAAACTAAGATTCTCAACACCCTTAAATAAGCAACGAAAAGGTAAATAACAAAAATTATAAAATTATTTATATGAAAAAAAAAAACACAATAAAAAATGACTCTAAAACCCAAAAAACGATAGCTCTTGGTGCAAAGCATGGGCCTTGATTAGAAGAGCGATTCTAAGTGTCTCGTCAAATCTGAGCCTATTTTAAGATGGTCACTTTGGGGTTTTTTTTACCTTTTTGCCCCTCGTTAATTATTTAATAACTATTTTGTCCCTTATTGCAAACTATCTACCAGTTTGTCCCTCTTTAATCGACTAAATTGAATATTTAATCGATTAAATGGTCAAACAAAGATTTAATCGATTAAATGGTCAAATAAAGATTTAATCGATTAAATCTTCAACTTAATCGATTAAATCTTCCTCTTTATCAGAAGAACAACCTTATGCATGGGAGATTTAATCGATTAAATAGGGAGATTTAATCGACTAAATCTTCAAGTCAACGATTTTTGCCTATTTTTACCATTTAATCGATTAAATTTTTGGCTTAATCGATTAAATGGGGCAGATTGGTAGATAATTTTGAATGAGGGGCACAATGGTTATTAAATAATTAATGAGGGGCAAAAGGGTGAAATAGCCTCACTTTGGGTCATTATCAATCTGATCATTTTTCAATAATAAATCATATATTACTCGAGGGTGCTACGTGACAAGCTCTTTGAGTTGCGCCCAAACTTGTGCCCAACTAGTTGTGCCTCAGTCATGAGAGCATGTCACGTGACAATTGTACATGCAACTGATATGCAACCAATTGTGCACAGGTTTGAGCACAACTGGTTACATTAATTTTGTAAATCAATTAAAAAAGACATTAATTATGTAATATGTTATTTTTTTGCAAAAATTTTTTTGCCTTTAGAGAGAAATATACATTAGTACTTTTATCTTATATAATAATATTTTGCTTCAAATTAAATTTAACATTAGTTCATAATCGGCAAGTATAGGCTATAAAGACACTTGATCTCAACTTTTTTTCAATGTAGATTTCATATGCTTAAGTTATTACATTTATCACTTTTCTTTTTTTAACATTGATCCCTCGCAATTAGGAGTAGCCCTTCAGGCTCACACAACACGATACGAATTTTACATAGACATGAACACACTTAACACAAACATGACACAAATTTAAAAATGAGTTAAAACTTTCTACAAAGTTATGACCCACTTATTTTGCAGGTCAACACCACCAAACACGAATAGCCCACAACCTCAAAATAAGTCGCTTATTATGCGAGTTGACTTGATACAATACGACACAAATAACTGGACAACGTCAATGTGTGTCGGTTGTTATGCGGGTTAACGATAAGATACGGAGAAAATTGCATAAAGTCACCTTGTACATAGGTACTTTTTCAAATGAGCACCTTCTACTTTTAATTGGAATAATTAACCCCTTGCACTATAACATTTCTAATCTCAATCGCATGACAAGCTTTTTTGAGATGTGCCCAAACATGTGCTCAACTAGTTGAGCTTCAGTTGGTGCACAACTCATGAGAGTTTGCCACATGACAGTTGCACATGCAACTGATGCACAACCAATTGTGCACATTTGGGCATAAGTGGTTGCATTAATGTTGTAAAATATTTGAAAATGACATTAATTATGTAATTTTTTATTTAGTTTGTGATATTTAAATTTTTTGGTCTTTAAAGAGAAACGTACATTAGTATTATTATTTTATATAATAATATTTTGCTTCACGTTCAAATTAACATTGGTTCATACTCGTCAAGTATAAAGGTAATTGATCTCAATTTTTTTATTCAATGTAGATTTCATGTGCTTACGTTATTATATTTATCACTTTTCTTTTTCTAACATTGATCCCTCGCAATAAAGCTTGTCATTCGAGTTGACACATACAAATATACTTAACACAAACACAAAATAAATTCAAAAATGAGTTAAAACTTTATACACGAACATGACCCACTTATTTTGCAGGTTGAAGTGACTAAATACGAATAACCTGCAACCTAAAAATGTGCCACTTATTATACGAGTTGACACGATACAATGATAGGCCCAAGAGGAAGAGACTAACTGGAGCACCATCATGGGCCAGAGACTTCATCACATACAGTTAATGGGCTAGTGTCTTTTGTGAGCCCTTAAGAATAATATTCAATTAGTTAAATGTTGTATTTGAATTCTGTTAGCAGGAAACGTGGCTTAGTGAACAACGTGTCCCTGGCTTGGTTTGTTAGAAGGGTAACGTGGCTTAAGGTGTGAGTGTGTGAGTTAAGCCACTGATATATAGGAGTCTGTTATGCATTTTTGCATATTCATTCAGAAATATATGAAATACTTGCTTCTTGTTTTTTTCTCTGTTTTGCCTTGTTCTCAATTGAATTCCAGAAGTTAGGGTTCGCGTCCCTTTCATTGGTGCTTTCATCGATTCTCAAGCTTGTCACAATGCGTGTTCAAGAGTTGGCTGAGGAATTTAGCACTTTCCAACTGCGTGTCGATCGGAGTTTGGAGGAGTTGCAATCGCGTTTCGAACAACGTTTCACGGATCATCAGCCTCAGTTCACCAACTTCAACATTCAACTGCAACAGATACATGCAGTGATTGTACGTAACGATACTAATCATGGCGATACTGGTCACTTTCCTGGTGCACATTCTTCATCACACACAGATACGGTGGGCGGTCAACATCACCGGTTCAATCCTAATGATCCACATGTTTTGATGAAGTCTATTCGCATGGAGCTTCCGGTTTTCAATGGAACAGATCCTAATAGTTGGATTTTCCGTACCGAAATGTTTTTTGGTTTGCAACAAGTCCCTGATAATCTCAAGGTTCGGTTGGCGGGAATGAAAATGGAGGGTTTAGCAGGACCTTGGTTCCAGTGGTTGTTTAATGGGGGTTCTATTCACTCTTGGGATGAACTGAAGCTGGCTGTCAGACACAGATTTGGTGGGACTGCATACCAGGACTTGAGAGGTGTGCTTTCTAAGTTGATGCAAGATGGTACACTCAGTGATTATATCAGGAACTTTGAGTCATTGATTAATCAGGTCACTGATTTTTCTGATGAGGTATTGATGTGCTTCTTTATTTCTGGTTTAATTCCTGATTTAAGAAGAGCCATCCAACTCCACACTCCCACATCACTCCACCAGGCCATGCAATTGGCTATCACCTATGATGCACATTTTGTGGACTTGCGTTCATCTTTCTCTTCCTCAGGACCTAAGAGATTGTTCTCTAAGAATTCGTATACAGTGGAACAACCTCCACCTTTGAATGTCATTGCTCCGAATCCCAAACCAGTTGTTCCCTCTTTACCTGCTACAGCACCTTACAGAAAGTTTTCACATGAGGAGTTGCAAAAAAAAGGGACATGGGGATTTGCTACACTTGTGATGAAAAATGGAACTCTCAACATAGGTGTAAGGGCAAACTGTTATTGCTGTTGGGAGACTCTGAGGAGATACAAGGGGATGGTGATGAACAGATTGTGTGGCAGCCACCTATTTCCATTGAGGAGCCTCCACTACTTCATGAAGCTGCCTTGCACTCATTGGAAGGTGATAAAAATCCCAGAGCCATACAATTCAAAGTGGAATTTAAGGGCAAGTTGGTTTCTATTCTTGTAGATTCGGGTAGTTCCCATAGTTTCATTCAACAACAATTGGTTGATGTGGCTGGTTTATCTACTGTAAGGGTTCCTAAAATGAGGGTATTCTTGGGGAATGGAGAATTTTTAGTGTGTGATAGGAAATGCTTAGAAGTTACATTGAACATACAGGGTTTTACCTTTTCAGTGGACTTGTGGGTGATTGAATTGAATAGTTTGGGAATTATTTTGGGAATATCTTGGTTGAGTGCATTAGGAAGAGAATTACATGATTATGTTGACATGTCCATGGAGTTTATGTCCAAGACTGGCAGGGTAGTTCTGCAAGGGGAACGGTTTGACAAGGCAGTGATAGCTACTGATCACAGCTGCTTACATTTGGCTGGGAAACAGGCTGAGAATGAAACACCTGAATTGCTGGACATTAAGGCAAGGGTCCCATTAGCTGTATGGAATCTTTTGCTCCAATTTCAGTCAGTCTTCCAGCTGCCTCAAGGACTACCACCTCCTAGAAATTATGATCATGTCATCCATCTTACTGAGGGGGCCAAACTAGTGAATGTCAAACCATATAGGTATGCTCATCACCAAAAGGAGGAGATTGAAAAACAGGTTTCTGATTTGTTGGCCTTGGGCTTCATCAAGGAAAGTAGAAGTCCATTCTCCTCTCCTATGCTATTGGTGAAGAAGCATGACAACACTTGGAGAATGTGTATAGACTATAGGGCTCTAAATAGCATTACAATTAGGGACCGATTCCTAATCCCCACCATAGATGAGTTGTTGGATGAACTCAATGGAGCCAAAAATTTTTCCAAGCTTGACTTGAGGAGTGGTTACCATCAAATTCTTTTGGTGCCTGAAGATACTCCCAAAACTGCATTCCGAAATCATGAGGGGCACTATGAGTTTTTAGTAATGCCATTTGGCTTGACTAATGCTCCCTCAACTTTTCAAGCTGCCATGAACAACATGTTCAAACCTCACCTTCGGAAATTCATTATAGTTTTTTTTTATGACATCCTCATTTACAGTGAATCAATGGGAGACTATTATAAACATCTTTCTCTTGCTTTGAGTTGTTTGCAGGATAACCAATTCAAGATCAAGCTTAGTAAGTGCAGTTTTGCATTGCTAGAAATTGACTACCTTGGTCACTTAGTTGCTGGAGATGGAGTTAAAGTGGATCCAAAAAAAATTTCTACTATGCTAAACTAGCCACATCCGAAGAATGTTAAGCAATTGAGGGGGTTTATTGGACTTACTGGATATTACAGAAGATTTTTCAAGCAATATGCTTCCAAGGCTGCCCCATTGACAGACTTGCTGAAAGAAAACTCATTTATTTGGAGTGATGAGGCCGATAAGGCATTTGTGGAGTTGAAAGAGGCTATGTCTTCAACACCAGTACTCAATCTGCCAGATTTTTCTCAACCTTTCATTGTGGAGACTGATGCTTCTTCTGTTGGTATAGGGGCAGTGCTTCAACAAAACAACCATCTCATTGCTTATTTTAGCAAGAAATTAGGTCCCAAAATGAGAGTTGCTTCCACCTATGTAAGGGAATTATTGGCAGTGACAGAGGCAGTCAAGAAATGGAGACATTACTTGTTGGGATCTAAATTTATTATACGCACGGATCATAGAAGCTTGAAGGAGTTATTAAATCAAACCATCCAAACTGTTGAGCAGCAGAAGTATGCTTGCAAGTTGATGGGATATGACTTCTTGATTGAATATAAACCTGGATCTGCTAACATAGTTGCTGACTCATTGTCCAGGTGTTATGAAGAGGAGCAAACTGGTACACTTCTATCTCTTATTTCTGAATCTAATTTTCAATTGGTTGAAAAGATCAAGGCTGCAAATAAATCTGATCCTGAGTTGATCAATATTCGGTCCAAGTTACATGCCGATGGGCCCAATGGTAATGAAGTGAGTGACAGGGGTGGCATTTTATATCATAGGAACAGGTTTTTATTGGGTACCAATTCTGAATTGCGAAGAAAGGTTATACAGGAGGCCCACTCCACTCCTTTAGGGGGGCATGCAAGTATCACTCGAACCCTTTTGCGGTTATCAGCTTTTTTCTATTGGTCAGGTATTAGGAGGGATGTCACTGAGTTTGTGAAACAGTGTTCTACTTGCCAATTGATTAAGACAACTACAGCTCCACCTATGGGACTTTTACAACCTTTGCCTATACCGGATGGTGTCTTTGAAGATCTATGCATGGATTTTATTACAGGCTTGCCAATGTCCAGGGGCTACAATGTTATTTTAGTGGTTGTGGATCGGCTAACGAAATATGCCCATTTTGGATCACTAGCCAACCCCTATACAGCAGCAAAAGTGGCAGTTCTGTTTTGTGAGATGATTGTTAAACTGCATGGTTTTCCTAGAACCATAGTATCTGACAGAGATTATGTTTTCTTAAGCAAATTCTGGACACAGATGTTTAAGTGCAGTGGGACCACTCTAAGGACAAGTACAGCCTACCATCCTCAATCTGATGGGCAATCTGAGGTCACAAACCGCTATTTGGAGCAGTACATAAGGGCATTCTGCCATGATGAGAACCACAAGTGGGCTGAATTTCTAGGATGGGCAGAATACCATTATAACACAGCTCACCACTCCTCCATTGGCATGACCCCATTTCAAGCATTGTATGGAAAGGTTCCGTTGATGATTCCTCCATATCCCACGGGTTCTGTCCGAGTTGAGGCAGTGGATGTTACACTTTCACATAGAGAGGAGCTCTTGAAACGGCTGAAGGCACATTTGAAAAGTTCCCAGAACAGGATGAAGGTACAGGCTGACAAACATAGAAGGGATGTTTCCTTTTCGGTTGGTGATTTGGTTCTAATTAAACTTCAACCTTATAGACAAATTACAGTGGCTTATAGGAAGAATCACAAACTTGCTGAGAGGTATTTTGGTCCTTTTCCTATAACTCGTGTATTGAGCCCTGTGGCCTACCAAGTTGAACTCCCAGCAGGGTGCAGAATCCACTCATCCTTTCACATATCAGTGTTGAAACTGTATCAAGGAGATGTCACTACTGTTGCCTTGCCACTACCCGAAGACAGTAAGGAAAATCAACCCATCCAACACCCCTTGATTGCTTTAATGTCTCGAGTATCCCAAGACTCACAAGGAACTCAAAGACAATGGTTGATTCAATGGTCCAACTCCTTACCCGAAGATGCTACATGGGAAAGGGAATCTGACTTGCAGTTATACTATCCAAATTTTTGCTTACCACATATGAACCTTGAGGACAAGGTTTGCTTTGAAGGGGAGAGCATTGATAGGCCCAAGAGGAAGAGACTAACTGGAGCACCATCATGGACCAGAGACTTCATCACATATAGTTAATGGGCTAGTGTCTTTTGTGAGCCCTTAAGAATAATATTCAATTAGTTAAATGTTGTATTTGAATTCTGTTAGCAGGAAACGTGGCTTAGTGAACAACGTGTCCCTGGCTTGGTTTGTTAGAAGGGTAACGTGGCTTAAGGTGTGAGTGTGTGAGTTAAGCCACTGATATATAGGAGTCTGTTATGCATTTTTGCATATTCATTCAGAAATATATGAAATACTTGCTTCTTGTTTTTTTTCTCTGTTTTGCCTTGTTCTCAATTGAATTCCAGAAGTTAGGGTTCGCGTCCCTTTCATACAACACGACACAAATAACTTGGCAAAGTCAAAATATGTCAGTTATTATATGGTTGACACGACACGATAAGACATAGAAAACCTGTATTCTGAAAGTTGATTTCACAAATATTATGTTGACATAACACGAATAATATGTAAGAAGATTAATGAATGTCAATTTCGTATTTATGGGTTAACACACAATACAACACAAATTTTTCATATTAATTTTTATCAATAAAAACCCAACACAAATTTTAAAATAGACTCATACAAACAAAGTTTTTATGTTGTGTCATCGTACAAAAATTATCACTCCTACTCACAACCCACGTTGAGTCGTGTTATTTATTGTACATATTTCAAGGGAATAAAGTCATGAGTATAAAATAAAATATAATGCACAAAGGTTCACGCGGACTACAAAACTAGGATTCTCAACACCCTTAAATAAGCAGCGAAAAGGAAAATAATAGAAATTATAAAATTCTATATGAAAAAAAAAAAAAACACACAATAAAAATGACTCTAAAATCCAAAAAATGATAGCTCTCAGTGCAAAGTATGAGCCTTGATTAGAAGAGCAATTCTAAGTGTCCGATCAAATATGAGCCCATTTTGAGATGGTCACCATGGGTCATTTATCAATCCGATCATTAGCTTCCAATAATAAACTGTATATTACTCAAGGGTGCCACGTGACAAGCTCTTGTGAGTTGTGCCCAAACCTGTGCCAACTAGTTACACCTTAGTTGGTGCCAAACTCATGAAAGCATGTCACGAGGCAATTGCACATGCAACTGATATGCAAATAATTATGCACAAGTTTGGGACAACTGGTTGCATTAATTTTGTAACATTTGAAAAGGACATTAATTATGTAATTTGTTATTTAGTTTGTTTATTTTTCTTTAAATTATTATCTCATATAATAATATTTTGCTTCACATTCAATTTAACATTAGTTCATAATCGGCAAGTATAGGGTATAAAGACACTTGATCTCAATTTTTTTATTCAATGTAGATTTCATATGCTTAAGTTATTACATTTATCACTTTTCTTTTTCTAACATTGATCCCTCGCAATTAGGAGTGGCCATTCAGGTTGACACAACACAATACGAATTTGACATAGACATGAATATACTTAACACAAACAGAACACAAATTTAAAAATGAGTTAAAACTTTTTACACGATTATGACCCACTTATTTTGCGGGTTAACACAACAAAACACGAATAGCCCACAACCTCAATATAAGTCGCTTATTATGCGAGTTGACTCGATACGACACGACACAAATAATGTGCCGGTTGTTATGCGGATTAACGATAAGATATGGGGCAAATTGCATAAAGCCACCTTGTACTTAGGTGCTTTTTCAGATGAGCACCTTCTACTTTTAATTGGAACAATTAATGGACTATGACATTTTGGATAGGTTATTCTACCTACTCTTATTTTGTCTACCTCTCTTAACACCATTCGATTACAATCTCATCCAATGGTAAAAGAATGAGAGGCAGTGAAAGAGAGAAAGGAGTAAAAGAGTTTATTTTATATAGTAAATCTCCACCATTGGATGAGATTGTAATCTAATGGTATTGAAAGGGGTAGGCAAAATAAGAGTAGGCAGAATAACATATCCTATAACATTTCAAAACCCAATCGCATGACAAGCTCTTATAATTTGCGCCCAAACCTATGCTCAACTAGTTGAACTTTAGTTAGTGCACAACTTACGAGAGTTTGCCACGTGACAGTTGCACATGCAACTGATGCACAACCATTTATGCACAAATTTGGCATAAGTGGTTGTATTATTGTTGTAAAATGTTTGAAAAAACATTAATTATATATAAACAATCTCATGTCCAGGGATCCAATCAAATATACAGCATAAACAAGGCATCACACCATTAAGCAACTTAACTCTTATTTATCACACCAAAGCAACACAACTTGTATATAAAAACAAAGAATCTCACCTTTTATATATCAACAAGGTATCTCACCTCTAATATAATCACAAGGCATCTCACCTTTTTATATATCATCATAAGGCATTCTACCTTAAGCAGCAAACAAGCATCCAAACATAATATGCATTATATCAAGCATCCAAACATAAATGTGCCAACGGCGCGCGCAATAGCTTAAAAACAGTGTTTTCTCCGAACGGATGGAGGACTCTGAATTCATCTGATCAAGCCTAATTAAAGTGGAATAGTTAATGTTAAAAATTAGAGTTTCTAAATAGGCTTTGAATTTACGGACGTTTAGTGAGAGTTTTGACGCGTTTTGAATCGCGTGAGGTGGCGTGGGACCCACCCCACTTGAAAGTCACTTAAACATCTCATCACTCCACTATTCATCATCACTCTCACTTTCTTCTCTCTCCCCCAAACCCGAGTTCAGCCCCTTCCCCCTTCATCATTATGCAAGTTTTTCTTCTCACCATTAATCACTCATTTCTCCACCAAATCACTTGATTCTTGTGTTAAAATTTGTTGGGGAGAACCTTCTAAACCCATTGGTACCCTTCTTGAGCCTTGAAATCGTGTGTGGGAGGAGGAGATCCTGCCCATTTTCAGCCGCGACTTGGAGGGAAAATTTGGTGTTCATGGAGCTTTGGAATGCTCCAATGGTGGAGTATGTGTAGGAGGAGCTCATTGCCTAGCATTTGAGTGAGTTATTACACCTTTTCATTGGTTGATTCTTGTGATTGAATTTTGAAAACCTAAAGCTTTGAATTGATGAATTGTGATGATAGAGAGCTCAATTTGAAAATGTGTATTAGATGATAATGTGTTAGAATGATGTATAAAAGCTAGAAATGCGATGAAATTTATTGGTGAAAATTGATGAATTTAACTTAGAAAAAATTGATGATCATGATTTTGGACTTGTGAATTTTGGTGTTGAGACTTGTTTGATGAATTGTGGCATGATGGTATGATGATATAATAGGTTGTATGAAGGTTGGAGTGATTAAAATCGAATGGAAATTCCTTGGAATGTCATAGGGCAAGATTCGAACCTTTGTGGAAAAATTGAGGAATTGATGTTGAAAAATGTTTTGGATGATGATTTGTGTAGTTATATAGTGCTTAGATGGGTTGTGTTGTGGTTGGAAAGTGTTTGAATCAATGGGAAAAATGAATTGTGTTTAGAGACCTAAATGAGCCTAAAGTGAAATATTTCGCAAAACGATGCGTAAATGTCGTAAAACGGAAAAACGACGATTGAACTAGCCTCTAAGCAACCTATGGGAGTGTTATGAAATGAGAAAGAAAATTCAGAAAAATAAATCCTCAATTAACACCTATATGGCCGAACCTCCAAGGCGAAAAGGGGAGATTTTGCGGTTTTCGCGTTCTGATGTAATCCGACGCGAAAATGACAAACCGGCACTTGAATTGGCCTACTGACAACCTAATGAGGCGTAACAAAATGAAAAAGAAAATTTAGAAAAATAAATCTCAATTTAACACTTGAATGGCCGAACCATCAAGGGAGGATGGGGAGGATTTTGTGATTTTGCGTTTTGATGTTATTTGACGCGTACTGATGGATGTACGTAATTGTATAGGTTGTCGTACGTTGACTTGAACCCCGAAACTTGAATCTGGGAGTTACCCTTGGTCTCGGACCAAGTGGATTGAGGTATGTAATTGGTTCAATGTATGTATAATTGTAAATTAGCATGTATTGTTTGAATTATAAGAGATTGGGAATGTCCTATGTGTAGGCATTCTGCTGTGTACCAAGTTGTGGGATAAGCTGCTGCGGAGCTTGTGAAAACAACATTTAAGGTAACCTCTTGGTACTGGGGCTTGTTCCCCTTTTCTGTTCCACCTTGCCAGTTGATGGCAACGGTAGGAAGTGTGTATGAGTAGTATAGAACATGAGCATGCATGCATTATTACAATGGGTACTTATGTACCGAGTCTCTGGCCAGTAGACAATTTTATTAGCCTTCGGGTAGTTTCGGACTTCCGCTGGATAGGTCTCCAGGAGGGAGTTCCAGTTGACTGCGTGTCATGGTGTGTGATCCGGGTAGGAGCACACTAGGAATGTCTTTGACGTTTTGGATGGTTTGGGCATCATGGTTGTGGTTTCTGTGAACACACCTTGGATGATACTCATAGGCTTATATATGCCCAGTGTGTACGTGGAATTGGGATTACCATCCCGTATCGTCGTAGTTTGTATCTTTATATTCCCCATTTCTCTAAATCCATTGTTATATCCCGTTTTCAAAGTGGTTGTTTTATTCTATTGATATGCATCGAAGTGAACCATTGGGTGGAGTTTTTTCCAGAACCTCTTGGTTACTGAGATATATTCGTATATCTCACCCCGTCTCGGGGCATTTATTTCAGGAGGTAGCAGTGGAGCCGGAGCAGCGGGCAAGAGGCCCGCAGAGTGAGCAGATGAGTGCTTCATATTTTGCTTTTGTTGGCCGTGTGGCCTAGGCTAGACTTAGGGCATGAACATCTCATATGTATGTTGTATGAGCTTCATTAGCATATTTGTTCATGTCATTTTGCCTAAGTCTAGTAGTTATGTATTTGGTTATGTTGTCATTTGAATTTAAGTTGTAATATTGGAAGAATGTAAGTTTAAGTTTAAGTTTCAAGTTGTAAGTTTAAGTTTAAGTTTCAAGTTGTAAGTTGTAAAGCAATATTGTAATCGTATTGATGCATGACTATTATGATGGAAGGGCCTTAGGCCTATTTTAGGGTATGATTACATGTATGATGAAAATATGCATGAAAAATGTATTAGTGATTGCAACTACTTAAGGATGATTAATATGAACTATATGCCTAATAACTATAAACTGGATTGGGTTGTAAGTGCCCCAAGGTGTTGTTGGTCCTTGTGTGTGCCACCCATTGGATTATTACTGTATTATCATGTGATTATTAGGTACATTTGAGGCTTAAATGATCTTTTACAAATTTGGGATTATTGGAAAAACAAAAGAAACTCTTGCGAATTTTCGATAGAATTGGCAGATTTTAGGCGAACTTCGGGAGAGCATATCTCCCTCCATAGAGGTCCAATAGGGACGTTCCATACGCCATTTTGAAGGTTGAGATGTCCTCTATCTAGTGTCAAAAATTGGGGAAAATCTGGGTTGATCTTCGGCCTGAAAAAAATGGAGAAACGCGGACTGCTCATGTGCCACTGCATCTGAGGCAGTTCTGGACCTGATTTGGGAAATTAATTCCCGCTTCGTTTCTCAGTCAAATTAAGCGTGTGATATATCAAAATGAAGTTTGAGATGTCTAGTTTGTAGGATAAAAATTTTGAGAGCAAATGGATGAGTGGATTGAGTGCAGTAATTCGAGTAATGTGAGTGATTTGGAGCTGTTTTTGGGGTTGGTTGGCTATTTGCTTATCTAACTTCAAACGGCGATAACCGGAGCAAATGAGCTCCGAATTGAGCGTATGATAGCTTGTTAAAAAGGAAATTAAGTAAGATAAAGATATAATCTGAGAAGAAGGTTTGGTTGCGAGCGGTGTGGTCGCAGAAAAATTAGGAGTGAACCATGTCCGAATAGGTAAAAACGTAAAGTTTGGAAATTGGCTAAGTGGGTTTATGGGAACCCCTTAGTAACTTATAATAAGTAATGTAAGTTATAAAAATATTTTAAATAAGTCTTCCGCAAGAGTTTACGGTTACGGTCACATCTTTTAATTATTACGCCTTTTTTATGTTTTAAATGCTCGCGTAATAATCGGAAGAAGTTTATTCGCATTTTTATAAATGAATTGTTGTGATTGTAACTGCGCTTAATATCATAATTAATGTTAACAATACCGGTGTACAACAGGCTGTTACACACCCCACGTTTGGGGACGCTTATTTCAGGTTCAGGTAACTTGGGGGCTGATGCCTCTGGCGGCAGGAGGCCGGAGCTTAGTTGATATATTTATGCTGTATTCTGACATGACTGGATTTGGATGTTGTTTATGTTTTCTGTCTTTTATGATTATTGAGCTGAGACTCTTGTTGGATGTGTTGCCTTATTTGGCGAGCATGGGGTTTGTCCATGCCACTTTGATGTTAGTACTAGATAGCTTGAGTTGTATAAACTATCAGGGTTGTCCGTTCTACGTATTGTAGTTCCGTAACTAAAGACATATTTATGTTATTTATTAATTGAGGTATTTCAGTTAGCTGTCTTTTGCAATTTACATACAGGCGATGTTTTGAAAATGGTTAAGTAATCAAGTTGGTAATGAATAATGACGTCATAATTGAAAAGAAAAAGATATTCCGCATTTTTAAATTAAGCGTGGCTTAATACTATAATATGTTAACAAACCGGATATATACGAGGTGTTACAAAACTAGCCGTTTATAACAGTTGGAATGCTTACTGCCCAGTAAGTATTCGAATACTTTCCATGAGGTATTCGAATACTTCATCTAGTATCCGAGTACTTTTCATAAGGTATTCAAATACTTTGTTCTCAGCACAAGTATTTGAATACTGGTCAAGAAAGTATTCGAATACTTTCTTGACAGAACTTAAGTATTGCAATTTTCGAGTTGCAAAGCATTCCGATCTTGCCTCTAATCACTTCTAATGTAATTCCTTGACTTGATAAAATTGTTTTGAGGTTACAAAAAGTGTCGAGGGTCTTTTTCTTGAGTTATTCAAAAACTTTCAAGTGATTAGCGTCATGGATAATGCATATACATAATTAAGTATCATTTAAGCTCATCTATGCACCATTAATCAATTACCTTTACATTCAGATCTAAGCCCCAAGGATATACTACTATCTTGATCATGTGTGTTGAAAGTTTTGCTTATATTGTCTTGTTGAATTGCTTCCTTGAACTTTTTGATTGTTACGAGTTGTATTATCCTTGAAGTCGCTTCCAAGCTTGTTTGTTATCATCAAAACTCTTGTATAATTGCACTCTTCATTTTGAGTGCATTGGTTTCAAATTTTCTTGGCTAAGACAATATTCCTAACACTTTTTGTGAAGGCACCAAGGCTCATTTACATCACAACATCCTCAACCATGCAAAACCTCTTAAAACACATACATTTTACAAGAATAAAATTCTGAACTACATGTAGGTCATTTTTTATGGTTGATTTATCATCACAAACACCATCTAATCCTACTTTGTCAAATGACCTAATCCTAAATCAAACCACAATCCAAGTTGGTTACAATTCTTCTCATGAACAATCTTCAAAAACATCTGTTAAAGCTTATGGTTCTTACCTTCAAATCAACAAGGAAGACCGATGGAAGGCTTCTCCAAGCTTGAAGGCTCCCAAGTCTCCTCTTTTCTCACAAACTCGAAAATGGTGGAGGCTCTTGAGGGAAAATGATCTCTTCACACAATGGTTTTTGAAGGAAACTAATGGTGGATTCTTATTAGTTTTGTGATTTCAAGCAACTTTGATGATAAACACTAAAGGTTTTGATGGCTAGATGATGGAGTTTGTGTGGAAGCTCATTTCCATAGGGGAAGGTTGTTCTCTGGTTTGGGTTACTGCTTTACGAAAAGGAAAGAGGAAAATTTGAAGGAAAACGATGTATTATAATCACTTAAGTGGTTTGACCCTTAGTCAGTGCAAAACTGTTGTAGCATATTAGTTAGTAGGTGAAGGCGTTGTAGCATGTTCTGGTATTTTAGTAAATTAACAAGATAATTGGAAGGAAATTCAAGATTTTCATTCAATTACCCTCTAATTAGATATTAATTTCTAATTAACATAATTTGATTATTTGGATTGTTATAGGTTTCGCCGAAGACGCCACAACGTCGGTAGTCACTCGCCATTTAATCCTGTAATTGTACTCCATGGACACGACAAGGACGGCGGCTGTGGCCATAATGACAGGAGTAGTTTTGAATTATACTATGACAATGGCGATAGCACCCGTCTACCATGTCGGAGTTCTTGCTTGGATCAGGCTTCGATCGGTTACTGGAGCAGTTTTCTCATATTGAGATTAACAGATTTGGGCGGCTGGAGAATCTGCCGGTGTCGAAGGCGATAGTAGAGTTAATGCCGACAGTTGAGATCGTAGAGGCGAAGGTGGAGACGAAGACGCACTATGCCGTGTGGAAAGAAGCATTCTAGTTGGGTTCGAAGGCGCGCGAGATGCCCTTCAAGCACTTTTACCATTCGGATTGCATTATCCCATGGCTCTCATGTAAACACACACAAAACTCTGGATTTTGAAGAAAAAAAAATCTTTTTGATAAAAATAAAGCGCTTAAAAAGTCATTTTTCAAAAATTCAACTAAATTTACCATTAATTATCATTAATCCCTCCCTATATGAGTAGATATTATGAGGTGCATATTGATGCGATTTTTGTGTTTATTTCTCTTCTTACTATCATTTTTTAAATAAGTATGGTTTTATGAAAGAAAGAGATATATAAAATATTTACATGACAAAATTATATTAAATTTACACAAGAGTATTCATTCTCCTATCAAAATATATTTTTAATATCAATTTTTTATTATTAATGTTTCATGACTTCTAACTCGAATTGGATTAATCAAGTAATCGATAAACCAAAGGATAATATTTAATAAAATAAGTATAAAGCACTAAAGATTGAGAATAAATCATTCCTCTATTCTAAAAATCATGGTTTATATGAGGGTGCAGTATAAAATCCGCTCAATTAAAAGATTATTTTTTTAGTCTTGTATATTTGTAACACTAATTAGTGGGCTATTTCACCCTTTTACCCCTCATTAATTATTTAATAACCATTTTGCCCCTTATTCAAAATTATCTACCAATCTGCCCCTCTTTAATCGATTAAGCCAAAAAGTTAATCGGTTAAATGGTCAAAATAGGCAAAATTCGTTGACTTGAAGATTTAGTCGATTAAATCTCCCTATTTAATCGATTAAATCTTCCATGCATAAGCTTGTTCTTCTGATAAAGAAGAAGATTTAATCGATTAAGTTGAATTTAATCGATTAAATCTTCATTTGACCATTTAATCGATTAAATATTCAATTTAATCGATTAAAGAGGGGCATATTGGTAGATAGTTTTGAATGAGAGACAAAATAGTTATTAAATAATTAATGAGGGGCAAAAGGGTGAAAAAGCCCTAATTAGTGTGCATAACAGTTAGGGCTTACACGTGACTTAGTGATTGATTAGGTTCAAATACAAGACTTTACAAATGCTCGATTAGCTGAAAAATATTAAAAACAAATATTATAAGACTTTTTATTTATATATTATAGTTTAACATTATTGTAAAAAGAAACTCAATGATGGTTTAAATTTACAATTCAAAATGTAATTTTAAAGAAAGGCAAAAAAATTGCAATTTAAATAACAAATTACACAATTAATGTCGTTTTCAAATATTTGACGAAATTAATGCCACAATTTGCGCCCAAACTTGTGCCCAATTGATTGCGCATCAATTGGATGCACAACTGCCACACAATAAAAATTACGAAATTATCCATACGAAAATAAAATAAAATGAAGTAAAAACTCAATGAAAATGACTCTAAAAACCCAAAACACACCGGCTCTCAATGCAAAGTATGAGCCTTGATCAGAAGAGTGATTCCAAATGCCCAGTTAAATCTAAGCTCATCTGAGATGGTCACCTCGGGTCATTAACAATCTGATCACTAGCTCTCAATAATAAATCATATATTACATGATGGTGTCACATACTCACATGACAAGCTTTTGTGAGTTGTGTCCAAACTTGTGTTCAACTAGTTGAACTTCAGTTGTTACACAATTCACGAGAGTTTGCCACGTGACATTGCACATGCAACTGATGCACAACCAATTGTGTATAAATTTGGGCATAAGTGGTTGCATTAATGTTGTAAAATATTTGAAAAAGACATTAATTTTGTAATTTGTTATTTAGTTTGTAATTTTTAATTTTTTTTGTCTTTAAAGACATACATACATTAGTATTATTTTTTTATATAATAATATTTTGCTTCACATAATTTAATATTAGTTCATACTCGGCAAGTATAGGGTATAAAGGCAACTGATCACAATTTTTTTATTCAACGTAGATTTCATATGCTTACGTTATTATATATTTATCACTTTTGTTTTTCTAACATTGGTTTCTCGCAATAAAGGTGGCCATTCAAATTGACATAACACATATGAATTTTACACGGATACAAATATATTTAACACAAACACAAGACAAATCTAAAAATGAGTTAAAAACTTTCTACACGAACAAGACTCACTTATTTTGTGGGTTGACACGACTAAACACGAATAACCTACAACCTGAAAATGTGCCACTTATTACAGGAGTTGACACGAGACAACACAACACAAATAACTTGACAAAGTCAAAACATGTATGTTATTATGTGGGTTGACACTATACAGTAAGACACAAAAAATCCATATTTTGAAAGTTGTTTTCACCAATGTCGTGTTGACATAATACTAATAATATGTAAGAAGATTAATGAATGTCAATTTCGTGTTTATGAGTTTACACGCAACACAATTCAAATTTTTCATGTTAATTTTCATCAACAAAAAACCCAACACAAATTTTAAAATAGGCTCATACAAACAAAAAAAAATTATCTCGTGTCAACATGTCGTATAAAAATTATCACTCCTACTCACAATCCAGTTGAGTCATGTTATTTATTGTACATATTCCGAGGGAATGAAGTCACGGATGTAAAATAAAATATAATGCACAAAGGTTTCGCGCGGACCATATATACGAGTCTTTCCATTAAACTTATATCTTGTGTAAGAAGTAGACAAGCAAGCTTATATTTAAATTAATAAATTCTTGCTGTTGTATTGTTACGCTATCGACTTTTGGAAGTTTGTTTCTAAATTATTGGTACGATCCCTTTTATATTCTCCACCATTTATATGAAATATTTGATTATTACTCGTACGATGAAGCAATTGGCTAAATCACCTAATATTTTTATTTTTATTTTATATATGAAAAAGGATTAGAACACACATGACTTAATATAATTATCCACACTCTTCACCCCTAGATTACCCCTAATGGCTTATCACCTAACTCCTTTGTATCATTTGTTCATGCGCTCATGCATCTTTGTCCTACATTGCTTTTGTCTTTGGGCATTGTCTTTCAACAAAGCGAGTCATCAAGAGAGATTATTAAGTCTTTGATTTCTCTCTAACTTCTTTAATACAAATTTAGCTAGGACTTTATCAAATTCAGAATTAGCTAGTGACGGTAGTTCGATGGTGTATTTCTCTTACAAGTTTCAGGAAAAACACATTTTTTCTACTTTACAATAAAAACTTCCAATTTGAATAAGAACACGGTACATCCAAATCAGCATCATAACCATCCAAGAAGTGCATTCATCATTAACTTTTATATTAAGCAAAACAAGGATCAATGATGAATATCCTTTTAATCGAAAAGGACATCATGTACACTGACACCATGAAGAGTATGATTGATGATAAACTCTTATAATAAGCAAAACAAAAATTAGTTAGTCAACTAAACCGATTGAACCGGGAAAATCACCAAGATGACAAGCTCTTCCTAATAAATTTCAAGATACATACATATCAATACTCAAAATTTAATATCACAAGTTAAGAGGGAACAAAAATGGAGTAAAACATGTGATCCATGTGTTTTATGGTATATCTGTTTTATTACTTATAAATAAGTAAAACATAAACAGATAGATCTCCTCGTAGAATACAAAAATGGAGTCACTTCTTCTACTTTTGTGCCTAGCTCTTCCACTATTTCTTTTCTTCTTCTTCCAAAAGCACAGAGCCACAACACGTCCTCATGGTCCTAGAGGCCTTCCTATAATAGGGAATCTTCATCAGCTGCACAATCCTACCCTTCATCTGCAGCTATGGAAGTTCTCAAAAAAATATGGCCCCATGTTTTCACTTCAACTCGGTTTAAGGCCATGCCTTGTTGTCTCCTCCTCCACAATGGCTCAAGAGGTTCTGAAAATCCATGACCTTCACTTTTGTGGTAGACCATCCTTTCTCAGCCAAAAGAAACTGTTCTACAATAGGGTCGAGATAGCATTTTCCCCATACAATGATTCTTGGAGAGAAATAAAAAAAATATGCACAGTTCATGTCTTTAGCTTGAACCGTGTCTCAAGCTTCTCCTCTATACGGCAATTTGAGATCAATCAAGTGATCAGAAAGATATCATTGCAAGCTTCTTCTTCAAAAGTTACCAATTTGAGTGAGGTTGTGATGTCTCTGACTAACACTATAATTTGTAGAGTTTCTTTTGGGAGAAGCTGTGAAGAGGAAGGAAGAACCAAAAGTAGGTTCCTTAACCTGCTTAATGAATCTCAGGTCTTGTTGGGTACATTCTTTGTTTCTGATTATATTCCATTAATGGGGTGGATTGATAAACTCAGAGGATTGCATGCTCGTCTTGAAAGGAACTCCAAGGAGATGGATGCATTTTTGCAAGAAGTTGTCAACCAGCACCTTGATAAAAAATCAGATGAAGAGGATATCATTGATGTCTTGTTGAAGCTGAAGAAGCAGAATTCATTTTCATTTGATCTCACTTATGATCGGATCAAAGCTGTGCTCCTAGTAATAACTCTTTTACTCTTTTAAAATTTAATTTTTAGGTTATAAATACCCACTTTTTAGGCTCTCGATTTACCATTAGATCAAAAGTTATACTTATAAATTAGAGCGTAACTCTTTTTACTCATCCTTAGTAGTCCAAGCTTCAATGGACATGATTCTGTTGGGATATTCAAGTGTGATGAAATCTCATATTAATTGCTAACAGGCTAAGTGAAAGTCATACAAATAGAAGGATCCATGAATGCAATGCCTTAAATTTTGAATTGAGACATGGTATCAAACTCACTTGCTATAATTAGGCTTGCTTAGCCCATTGGTGGTGGTATCCCGCCATGAGCTTCTCTTGACTCGTTTGACAAAGGTATCAAGGCAGGCTAGGCTCGAACTAGCTTGGTGTTTAGCTAGGAGGCAGGTAGAGTACTTGGGCCTGGGGTACTCGGAGTTAAAGAGGAGTATATCAATGGTGGGTTTCACAGTTGATGAAGAGATTATTGGGATATTCAAATGTGCACCAACAATTCTTAGGAAATTAAGCCTATGACCTTATCTTTTGATACCAAATGTTTGATCGAGCGCCTATCACTTTGCCAAAAATTATAATTATTAATCAAAGTTAAACTCTTTTTATTTACCCTTCCGAGTATCATGATTCAATTTGACTCAGATTTATATCAAGACTTACCGTGGGAAGATGTTGGCCTCCCTAATAACCCTAAGGACTTCGTTTTCAATATATAGGATATATTAGGTTATGCCACAATTATATGGCTCTGATACACAGCCATAGAAGACACTCTCTTAGACCAATTTTGTTATACTTTTCAGCTACTTATTTTGTGTATTTTATTTTTACAGGATATGCTTGTTGGAGGAACATATACAAGTGCTGCCACAGTAATTTCGGCTATGACCAAATTAATAGGAAACCCCAAAGCAATGATGAAAGTTCAAGCAGAAGTTAGAAATTCGTTTGGGAACAGAGGCTTTGTTGATGAAGATGAAATCCAGAAGCTTGGCTACCTTAAGGCAGTGATAAAAGAGACACTGAGATTATTCCCTCCTGTGCCACTACTTTTAGCAAGAGAAACGAATGAAGAATGCATTATAAAAGGGTATAAAATTCAAGCCAAGACATTGGTGTATGTGAATGCATGGGCCATTCAAAGAGACCCTGAAATTTGGAAAGACCCAGAAAAGTTCTATCCTGAGAGGTTCTTGGAGAGTTCAATTGATTTTAAGGGACAAGACTTTGAGCTGATTCCATTTGGTTCAGGAAGAAGAATTTGCCCAGGGTTACATTTTGGAGTTGCCAATGTGGAGATTATACTTGCAAACCTTCTTTATTGGTTTGATTGGGAAATGCCAACTGAGATAGAAAAAGAAGTCACAAACAGTCAAATGCAGCCAGGCATTGTCCAGATTGAGAAGGATTCTCTTTTTCTTGTGCCCAAGAATCATTTCTGAATGCATACAAAGGGTCCAAAATAAATGGTAAACTGGATTTTCTTCTTTGTTTCTGTTTATAATGCTCCACCTAATAATATAAGTAATTTGGCATCGGAAATACTTTTGTTACGTTTGCAAAATAATTACAAGTGGGACCCACAAATAAGAGGAAAAAAAAAAAAAAAGAGTAATAGAATCCATTCTTTTTTTGTGTGTAGAAAAATTATTTCTCTCATGTAAAATGAGATAAAGATAACCTTTAGTTTATATTATACAGTTCCTTTTATCTTCTTTAGTAATATATATGTGTCGAATTTATAAAATATATAACTAGAAAAAACAACTAAGCTAGTAAATTTTAACTCTTGATGCTTGGTACCTATCTTTTTGAAGTTTAAAACTTGACAAATCCTAAGACTTTAAATAATGCCACTAAGAAATATTACTAAAGTTGACTTTACAACAAAGAACCCCTTCCAAATTTGAGATTTCAGTAGTTTACAGGTTGAGCAAAAGAGTAAAGAAAGCCGAATAACAAAACGATTTTCCATTCGCAACTAAACCACATAAGCCTTATCACGGATTTTATAATATATAGATGAGATAATATCCGTTTACAAACTTTTTTTACAAATTATGCAGTGTACGACCGGTCGTACACTGCATAATTAAACTATGACCGGTCGTACTTAGTGTAGTTTGTAAACAAAAAAAATTTGTAAATATAACATGCCCCTATATAGATAGGACAAAATTGTCTTCTCAATTCTTTTTTTTTTTTTTTTCAATTTTCATGCTGGAACTCTAACCCCCACCTAACCTCGTTACATGTTGTGTTTTAACTTGAAAAATTATTTTTTTATTATACGTGTGTAATGTTGGAGGACGAATAAGGAACAGCGATGAAATTGTTTCTTTATCATTGAGATGTTACAGGTTATGCTAACAATTATCCCATCTCAAAATTATCTTTTATCTCCTGTTTTCATAGAAAAACATATTTATTTTAAATTTTTCAATCTCAAATTTTGTTAACGTAATATTAACAATAATTTATTTATTTCGTTGTCTATATTATAGTATACATGAATAATATTATACATATAAATTGTATGGTATATTACAACAAATGTTATATGTGTTAAAAATATTGCAATATTATATAATTACACCAGTAAACATTAATCATAAATAGTACAATAATATGAATACTAACTAACAACCAATTCAATCTGAGAAAATATTTTCAATGTTACCATTACATTGAGAAGTTAGTATCCTTGTTGCTATGACGAGTGGTATACCATTTAGGTACTTAAAAATTAAAAGACACATATATATTATGGCTAAAAAGCTTCTCCTTCTTCTGTTACTCTCACATTAAAAAGAGTCGTTTCTCTTTTTTTTCTTTTTCTAAAAATAATAGAGCCCAATTTTCTTGAGTCAGCTGCAAAAAAATATTTTCTATAGTCGCTGAAGAAGTATAAAGCCCATATATTATATAAGAAAAGTTATAATTACAATTATTTTTTACAAATTATACTATATATTAGGGGTTGTATATTATGTGTTGAAATATATTATTCCTAGTATATAATATAATTTATAAACAAAAAATTTATAAATATAATTTTCTCCGTATTATTATCATGTCAACACCAAAGGAAAGAGAAAAGATACATATACCACCCATGATATATATATAGGCAGGATCTTTTGACATTAGTGTCAAATTTGAAATTTGATCCCTCGTCTTATAGCTGTTAGATAAAAAAAGATCAATAGTGTCACATACTTACAAATCAGAGTCGTTAATTTTTTTTTATCTAACGGCTATTAGATGAAGTTTTAAATTTCAAATTTTACACTAATATTTAAGAATCTTGTCTCTCTCTATATATATATATATGGGTTTTACTTCTCTCATGTTGTATGAGAGAAGTTATCTCATGTTGTGAGATAAATTAAGTGGGATCCACCAATTTTTAAAAAAAGAAAAAGAAAAGAAAAGTGAGGCACGTCTTTTTATGTGAGTGTAAAATAAGATAGTACTCTTATGTGACATAAGAGTATAACTTCTCTCTCTATATATATATATAGATATATATATTATGAAAAAAGAGTTTCTTATATTGCTGCAAACTGGAACCCATCTGCAGCTAACTCATAAATCAGAGGGGAAAAAAATGAAAAGAGATAAAACAATTAATAATCGGACCCATTTATAATTTTGACTCAGGTGCAGATGCATTTAAGTTTGCAGTAATATAAGAAACAAATTTCCCATATATTATATTATAGGTACATGACAATAGTACTGAAGTCTCGCCGTATTACCTAACTACTAAAAATGAGCTCGAGATCTTATTATATCACTTATTCATTGTTGGCCAGGTAATACCCAAGTGTTTTTGAATTTGATGGAAAAAATCTTCAATGGATGATTGAAAAATGGGAAACCTAAAGATAATGTTATAGGAAAACTACTGCAGCTATATGCAGACACGATAAAATCATGGGGGCCACAAATTTTTTCTTTTCTTTTCTTATCTCACTTTCTCTTTCTCTCATTTGCTTAGTCCGCAGGAAATTTATTGTTGCTTCCAGCAATATAATACAAACATAACCCTTAAAAAATACATGTAAACGTAGAATAATTTTTACAAAATAAAAATGTATATAACTTCCCTATTAATACAAGGAAAAAGAATTCTACATAAAAGAATAATCCTTCTTTATGCAAACATGCAAAATAAGAAAAATATTTAAAAGATGCAATAATTTTTTCTTTTTCAAATCACATACATTGTTAAGATTGGTAAAAAAAACCTAAAATCTTTTGCAAGGGATATATTCACTAATGGCCAAATGACAAACCTCATTAAATGAGTCGACACCACATTCCAACCCAAAATCATACGGATATAGATTTATGGGTCTTTTGCACTTGTATCGTCATCACTTGGACTTTGTCCAACCATTTGGGGGACTTCACACCACTACTTATACTTAAATGTTCCCAACATCTTTTCCTTGAGTGTGAAGGCCCAATATCAAGCTTCCCCTTAAAGATAATTTATGCGGAAGTCTCTTGTCTTCAAGTATTAAAGTCACACTAATTTTCTGCGAAGGTCTTCTTTTCAACTGCATAATCATGTCCAATAGTTAGTCCAGCCAAACCGTTGACTATGATACCATTGTTAAGAATTATATAAGGGAGCCCAAAACTCTTTGTAAATAATACATTCATCAATGGACCAAATAACAAATCATAATAAGTGAGTTTACAATATATCTTAACCCAAAACTTTAAAACTATAGATCTTTTACACTTATATAACCCTCACTAAATCTTTGTCGAACTATTAGGGGACTTCATAGTTCACGCCACTACTACATGCTTTACTACACCAAAATAATAGAGGAAAACTTTTTCTACTTCTGCATCATTGTTCATATGCGGCAGAGCAAATAGATTCCTCCACCAAGCACCTTCTACCCGTGCAAATTGCCAACTACCTTCAATAAATTCTCTTTTTGACTTCAAAGCAAAAAAAGACTTTGTTTTTAACACTCATCACCTTCTTTGTGTAAATACGATTATGGGTAGCAAGAGAATATTTCGGTTAGGCTTTATTTATTATTGAGGAGGCAGTTAAATTTTCTAAAAGTTTAATACCAATAAATCAAAAGCGAAATGCTATTAAAATTAAAAAAATATATGCATAATTATATTTTTTATTTTTAAAAAAGGTAGATCTTCTTATATCGGAGAAGAATAAAAAATATTTTATTTAATTTTAATAGATGAAAATTAATAATTAATTAATAAAAATAACTCAATTAACTATCATCATTTAATAGATGAAAATTAACAATTAAAATTGAACGTAAGTATAAATTCATCATGCTCCTTTAAAAAATAAAATATATTTTTTGAAAATAACACATATTTTTTAATAAAAGATAAAATAAAAATCAAGACGTACACATGCACATGAATAGAAAAGCTTCAATTCAGCATGCAACAGTGCATTGAAGTTTTTCTTGTAACGTGGACTGGTAATTGGGACTTTGGAGTACAAGACGAGGGGCTACTGTATCTGATTGTATACGCTTTTGAATGGAAAATGCTGTAGGCGTACATTTTTTAGTAAATTATTCCCTTTTTTTATTCGTTATCTAATACTGTAATCTAATATTGCATTAAATTGTAACATATCATTAAAATTTAGCATATTCAATCATAAATATTTTGTTGTTGAATGTTATTATTTTCTTTCTTCGACTTTATACTTTAAAAAAGAATATTCGTTTGATAACGTAATTAAATTAAAATAAAATTTTACTTTAATATCCACAATGTAAACTTTCAATTTAGATACAACAAATGGACGTATTAATTTTTTTTACCTGAATAAGATTGAATAATGAAACAAATGACATTACATACATAAATTAACATGTTAATTAAGTTTGTGAATATTTTAAAATTAATAATAAAATTATATAAAAATAAAAATATACTATTTTGCGTGTGCTTCTTCTGGATATGTGTGGGTGCAGAGTGAAGAGTGCAGACTATGCTGCGTGAGATGGTAATGAAAATGGTATGTACTAGTAGTGGGTGGTTTCATGGCTGATTAATAGACTGTGTTTGCTATCACCAAAAAAAACAAAAAATAGACTGTGTTTGCTGCTACAACAGCTGCTGACGATAACATTGTGATACGAACTTCGGTTCCCACTGCTGGGATCAAAAGAAAATTGGAGGAAAGAAAATATAATTAACAGTACTCTAACAAAGGTTGATTGAATAAAGTAAACAATGGTTAATCAATACAATGATTAAATTTCAATGTAATTTGATTATATTTATCATTTTTTTCTTATAACTTCTTGTAATTATTTTACGGCATGTAGGCTTCTTTTATTAAAAGATTAAATATATTTTTAAGTCCTTAACAAAAAATACGATATTCACATAAGTCCCTTACAAAAAAAATTACTCTCGAGATTCCTAAAAATTTAAAGTGGACCCATTAGTTGAAATCGTGGTCCCTCACAAGTTCAAAAAGATCCACATTAATTTCTCAAAAGGACTAAAATAAGTTCACTTTGAATTTCATATGGATCAAAAAGGATATTTACTCTTATTAAAATATATTTTTTTAACTTTGATTTTTAAAAATGCCCTTTTATTTTTTAAAATTAAAAAGTTGATGTTTTAAAATTAAAATCTCAAGATTATGTTTTTTTTATGTATAACATCTACAAAAAAAAAAATTAGTGGTGAGTATGAATCAATTTGATAATAACATTAAATAATTGATTATCCTCTTTTAATTATGCAATTATATAATATAGTATTATTGAAAAATGTCGAATGGTGATGATAAAGTGGTGAGTTGTAAAAACAATTATTAAAAAAATTTAAAATGAAGAAATATCATTGGAAAACATCAAATGATGATGACAAAGAGATCAATTATAAAAATAATAATGAAGTAACATAACTGAAAAATACTAAACGGTGGTGCAGTGTTATTAAAATCGAACCAATCCGGCCGGATCGACTCGGGAATCGGTAAATCGATCATATAATCGGTCCGGTTGAAGCAACGGACCGGTCATGCATCAGAACCGGTGTGACTTGGTCTGACCCGGTTGGTTAACTGATGATCCGGCCCGATCCCAAAAAAATTATTTAAATTATTTTTTCAAAAAAAAATCATAATGGATATATTTGAATATTTTTTTACTTATTGACTTACATAAGTTATGTACCTACAACACTAATATTATCTCAATTATGCACTATCTAAAAAGATTTGATTTGATTTATAGTTAGAGATGTCGTTTTCTGAACCTAAAGCCTCGTATCACGATCATTGTATCTTTGTTTGATCCTTTATTGGATAATAATATGAGATTTATTATTTTTATATTAAAATATTTGAAATTTTTATCATGTTTTTTAGATATTTGAGTATGTTTATAATTTTTTAATATAAATTATAAAATTGCATATAATTACCGGATCATGCGGTTGAACCAATGACCCACTGGTTAAACCAGCAACCCAATGACTCAGTACCTCAACCGAGTCAATAACCGAGCCAGTTTTAATAACATTGCAGTGGTGACAAGATATTAAGTGTGAAAGTGATAACAAAATAATATCATTGAAAATTAGCAAAAAGATTAGTTGTAAAAGCAATAATAATAATAAGAAAAAAGCCCAAAGATAGTGGTAGCATTAATGTCTCATTGTCCAAAGGAATAATTCCTATAAATTGGTGAAGTTTTATTAGAAGTTGGAAGAGAAAAAAAAATTAAAGAGAGTAAGAATTAAATGATAAGAATGGAAAGAAATAGAAAGATATAAAGAGAATGACAGACTAGAAAAAAATTGATACTCGTCATTTTGTAGGATTCTCAGAAAATTGAATTTTTTTTAAATTTTAAATATTTGAATATTATTATAAACTGAATATAAAAATTATATTTTTGAAAATCGAGATTCTCGAATAAAATTTTTTTTCCCCTTTGCCAAACGCCCCTTACCGACTAAGTATTTATTGAGCATACTCTCACCAATTGATAGCGTTGACTTCTACTCAGGCTCAATACTTTTGAGTGAATATGGGGAATTAAACGATTTCCAAACTTATTTTAAATTTTATTATGAATATATTTATTTATTTTATTCTTGTTTGGAAATGTTAAAATGGCTCAAGAAGCGCCAAAATCGGCGCAAATAGCATTGTGTAATAACAAATCGGTATACACTTTGATGCTGATTCTATAAAACAGCCATATAATTAAAAATAAATAGTAATGATAAAATAAAAATAAATAAATAAAATATTAAAACAATATAATAAATGAATATATATATATATATATATAATATAATAAATAAATAAATAAATATTAAATATTACAATAGTATATACAAATATATACAGAAGTCAGTATCATGTGTAGGCACCCCAAGGATACTCAAAACATTTAAAGATTGTACAAAAATCTTAATATTATTGAGATTAATTTCACGTTTGTTTGTTTTTAGGCTAAGCTTTCCAGAAAGTAAGTATGTCAGTATGTGTAGCGTGAGTAGGATAAAGCTCTACGATTAAAGATTTTAAAGATTGTACATAGTTCAGTGAAGCAACTAATAGAATAAAATAAAATATTTCTTTTTAGTTTAGATTATGTTATATTTCAGATGTAATAGTGAATTTGACTTCTGTATAAGTAAATTTTAAGAATATTTTATCATTTGCTTTATTTTATATCCGCTGCGTGAGAATCTTATATTCTTTAATTTAAAATAAGATTTGAGAAATTATGTTATATCCTCCATGCTAGCCGATTATACGAGATATTATATTTTTATGGTATAAGAGTATAATGGTTCAGATAAATAAAAGACTTAAATTAGATGTTGCTTGGTATTTTGTCATAAGTCATGCATATTTTGAATTATTAGTATTGAACCTGACCAACTCACTACCATGAAACAATATATGTAGATCTATAGCAAATACAAAGCAAATATCTTCAACTTATGAACCATAAGTTAACCCAGTAACTGATGTATTTATTCGGGTGGCAGAAGCTCTTAAGTATAGACTGTAACAAATCAGCAAATTATTCAAGAGCTGAGGGAGGATCGTGCAACCAGAAACCATACTCATAACTCTGAAAATGAAAGTGGACCTAGATCTGCTAATGCTCAAGAGGACCTAATCATGATTATAAAGAATTAACTGAATTTCATAAGCATAAACCTTCCACTTTTCATGGAGATTATAACCCGGAGACAACTCTAGAATGGGTGAAAGAACTCGAGAAAATATTTCTGGTAATGGATTATCCTATTATTCATCAGGTAAATTTTGTCACATATATGTTGATTGGAGAAGCAGAACATTGGTAGACAAATACCAAAATATATTTTCAAAGTCAAGGAACATGAATTACTTGGGCAACGTTTAAAGATACCTCTTTGAAAAAATATTTTCCAAGAAACATGAAAGAAATAGAATTCCTTGAATTAAAACAAGAAAATATGACTGTTGGTGATATGTGCCAAAATTTCAGGAACTATCTAGATATTCCAATTTTGTACAGAATCAACCTAATGAATAATGGTTGATAACTAAGTTTGAATCTGGATTAAAACCTGAACTTAAAAGTATTATAATAGGACATCGAATAAGAAACTTTTCATCACTAATAAACAGATGTAGTGATATTGAAGCAAGCATGAAGGAATTTGAGGAGGCAAGAGAGAAAGCCAGAGGTACAAACTGAAGGAGGAAGAATGATGATGAGGACGAAGAGAGGTTTCCACAAGCACATCACTCAGAAAACAACTTTGCTGACAATGGAGGAAGAGAAAACGAAAGACGAATGAATTCTCAGATTCAGGTATGTCCTAAGTGCAAGAAAAATCATGTTAGAGAATGCCTAGTAGGAAAAGGCGTATCTTTCTCATGTTGCATGAGATAATTTTGTCTCATGCAGCACAGAAAAAAGTGAGTGGAACTCACTAAGGAGAAGAGATAGAAATAAAAAAGTGGATTCCACTCATTTTTTTGTGCGTGTATGAGACACAATTGTCTCATGTAACACGGTAAACATATTTCCCTTCATAAATCCTCCAAAATCTTCCTCCAAACATTTGATGAGTTCTCTAAGATTAAAATGGTATTAAACAAATAATATCATGGGGATATTTTAATTTAAACAATGGTTTTAAAATTTGATATGAAAATTTTTGGGATTTTTGACCCATGTAAAGTAAAATTAGAAATATTTTACTGATTTAATTCTTTTGACAAATAGTTTATGAATCTAAAGCAAAAAGATGCACATTTAGATAACGCATGTTTAAGTCGTGCACCCTTCAAAGCGTGACTTGTGCAAAAATAAGTGCACCTACCATGTATTCTGCAAGATTGGCAGTGTACATTCAAGTTGCAAACGCCTTCCACGCATATCCCATTGAACGTGGCAAGCGCATTTCGCACATCTTTTAATAAATTTTAAAAAAATATAATTGAATTTTATTTTCATTATTTTATGATTTTTTTTATCTAAATTCCACATTTTTCTATAGTACCACGATATGCATCTTTACTTGTCAATCCTTTGTCAAAAAATTAAAGGGAATAAAAAATGGGAATAAGATCTCTGTTTTTGAAGTAGAGAATTTCTCTTTACCACAAAAAGAAATTGTAGAGAAAGCAGAAATCAATTAGGGTATGTTTGGTTGGAGGTTTTTGAGGAGATAAACAAATATGAAGTGGGGAAATTGGATGTTCATGTTTGGTTGAGAGAGGTTCCTAATTTAGGTACCTAAATTCCTTTGCTAGCAAACCACCTTATCTAGCATTTTGAAGCAAGAAAGCAGGCTAAAGAAACCCTTTTCTGATGTGGTTTTCTCAGTTAGCTATGCATTTGGGTATACTGTGTAATAAGGAAAAGATTTCTTTTTATGGGTAAAGGGCAGCAAGGCTTATCAATATTTTTTAAAAATAAGGATATTTTTGTAATATCACATTTCTTCCCATCTATATTTTACCAAAAGTCAAACATAGATTTTACAAAAGTTACTTAATTTTTCCGGTAAAATTTTTTCCTACCAAACAACTTTTTTTACATTTTCGTACCAAACTCATTTCCCAACCATTTCCCTACTAATCACATTTCCCTATGATTCATAAAAATTTCTCCTCAACCAAACGCCTCCTTAGAGAAAAAAAATATGAATGGTGTGGCCCCTACATTTTTATTTCTGGGTGGTAAAGAAATTATCTGCTTTAAAAACAGAGATCTTAAAGGTCCGTTTGGATAGATGTTTTTTTCAGAAAAAAAAAACACTTTTTACCTTAAGTTTGTTTGGATGTATACTTTTAAAAAAACAGAAGTCATAAAAAATGTCAAAAATCAACATTTTTTAGAAGCTAAAAATTTTAACTTCTAAAAAAATAAAAATCAAAGGGAGAGGTTATAGTTACTACCTCTTATTGTTACTACTAAATCGTAACCGTTGATTTCCGTCAATCTAACGGTTATAATATATTAAAAATTAATAATTAATTAATAAGTATGACCTAATAAATTATAACCATTAGATTGACGGAAATCAACGGTTATGATTTAGTAGTTAAAATAAGAGGTAGTAACTAACTAACTATAACCTTTCCCAAAATCAAAATCTAAATATTTTTATAAAAATATAAATAACTTTAATTTTTAAAAAAAAATATTTCTAAAATAAAAAAGATATAAAAATTATTTTTTTTAAAAGTCCAAACAAACATTTCTTATTTCTATAAAAAATCGTCTGTTGGTGCAAAACTGTTGATCTCCTATGATAAAGACAAGATTCTGGCCCCACAATTTTTAAATAAAATAAAATATTTCCTAGCACAATTTTCGAACTCTTAGCTTCAATCAATTCTTTCTAATTTGCTCAAAGTTAAATTAATAAATAATTCCTCAATTCCACTTCATGGGAGCCAAATTTTTGTCACCTGCATCGTCATAATCTCCATTGAAATTCTCTAATTAAGATACGATACATACAACTAGAATAATGAAAAGCCTGAGAGTCCGTATGTTCATTTCAAAAAAAAAAAAAAACAGTAAATGTCGTTAAAAAATAAAAGATCTTTCATTTATGTTGCCCATACTTTTGTCCAACTATCAAGCATGGTGTACGACACAATCCTCTTTTACTGTAGCTACCCTCATTTGCTTCTGCCTTCTTCTTTCATTGGTAACAGTAATATTTGTATCCTCCTCTGCAAGCGCCGTTTCTGCTTTTAACCCTCTTCTCTCTTTTTCTCACTCTCCCCTTTTTCTCAGAAAGCCAGTTTTTCCTCTGATCCAACCTTGTTTCCTTCTTAGTATCTCCTCCATAAACACTATTCATAATTCTTTACACTTCAAAATTCAAACTTACCAAAGAAAATCATGGTGGGTAAATCGTTTATTTTTTTATTTTTTTATTTTTTTCACTTAAGATACTTTCATAGCTTAATTGCAACTTTACTTTAGCTACTTTCTTCTAATTCAATTCATTCATTATCCTTTTTCTGCCAATTCGTGTTCACAGTTAATATCTTCTCCACATGTTCCACGTTGGCTTCAAGTCCTCCTCACTGAGAAGTTCTACAACGCTTGCGTGATTCATGAAGGGGCAAAGAAGAATGAAAAGAACGTTTATTGCTTGGATTGTAGCATCAGTCTTTGCCCTCATTGTTTGTCCCCTCACCGTTCTCATAGACTCTTGCAGGTTTTGCTTTAAACATAAACAATCCTTACCTTCATTATTACTTTTTATTTCAATTTATTTTTTCTCAATGTTTGGTCTGAATTTAGTGTTTTATGCCGTTTCACAGATTAGAAGATATGTGTATCACGATGTTATAAGGCTGGATGATGCTCAAAAGTTAGTTGACTGCACTTCGGTTCAAGTAAGTGCATATTTTTTTTAGCATCGAAAACTATGTTTATCATAATTGAATAAGAAAAATGAAAAGAGAGATAGAAAACCCGTTTAATTTTCTTCTCATGTAGATTATAAGCGTATGCTAATTTAGCATTTTAGCTCTCTTGTGAAGGCTTTCTTTAACTAGATAGAGATTTAAAACATTGAACAATTTGCAAAGTTAGAGGTAGTACCACACAGCACATTTTCCAATTCCCGATTTAGGTTCTTTTGACTATACAATCTTTCCATTAGCTTCTACTTTTTATGCTATTCTTTTATTTATTAACTTTCATGTTTGAGAAACTCATGGATGATGATACATTTGCAGAGGATTCAACAATGAAAACGGAAAAAATAGAGTTTTTTCTTGTAAAAATCCACTTATATTGGAACTTTTTGCACTTATTGTTATTATGATTATGATTCTCTTGAGTTGGTTCTCACTTTCTTTCTCTCTCTACAGTCCTACACAACCAACAGTGCAAAAGTGGTGTTTTTAAACCAAAGGCCACAGACAAGGAACTTCAGAGGCTCCAGCAATTTCTGCAACACCTGCGACAGAAGTCTGCAATACCCATACCAATTTTGCTCTCTTTCTTGCAAGGTCCTTTTGTCTAAACCAAAAAAAGAAAAACTTGGACTAAAAAGAAAACAATAAAATTTTTCATTATTGCACCTTTTTGTTCATCTGGGTCTCCTTTGTTTCTCAAAAATTTCTCAACTTTCTCATTCACCCAGCCAATTACTCTCTTTTTCTCAAATGGGTGTTCTTTCATCATCACCATTATTATATCAATTTTTCTCTGATTGTGTCTTTGGGTTTTGCTTTCACAGATCAATTACCTCGTTGCAACAACAGGTAGTGTCTCTGGATACCTATTCGAGTGCAACTATCTGTCCTTACCCGAAACCGGGTTCGATGACTTTCTGATGAACCCCGGTTCGGTTCTCGACTCTGATATTGTGAGGAAGAAAAGGAGTGGCGGTTCGGCTTACCGACCGGCGTGTCGACCGGTTTGTGAAATTTCTGCGGGTTTGATGAACCGAAGAAAAGGGACCCCACAGAGGGCCCCACTGTACTGAATTTGTGTACGGTCACGAAAGAGGGTGGAGATAATGGAGGGAGGTTTGGAGAAAACCCATAATCTATGTTGTTTTGGTTCCATTATGTTTAGCTTCCTAGTTTTGTGGATTTCACCCTCTTAAGCTTCTATTGTTCTGTTCTAATCTGGTTATGGTCTTTGGTGGTTTTTTGATATCTTCACGAGGATCATAGCATTATGTGGGTTTTTTGACTTTTTAGTATGATGATTGATATGGTACATGGTTCTACTTAACATAACGTTCATGTGCTCTATAGTAGTGTATTACGATTTTCTTTTTCATTTTACAAGTCATGGTCAGTTATATTTATTATCATTTTAGATTTATTAATCTTATTATTTTTTTTATCGTTAAATCAACTGCAATTAATTTTTAAAATTTTAAATTTTAAATTTTAAATTAATTCAATGATAACCAAACAGATATTAAGAACAATTAATAATGTTAATTTTTTTTACCAAAAAAAAAATTGATGGTAAATTTAATCTTTCCCACAAATTAGGCATAAAATGTTGGGTGCGGTTGGTAAGCTTTTGCAGAAGCTTTGTCTTGATTATGTAAGTGATCATGTTCTCAACTATATTTGCAGTGACAGGAAGAGGAAATTGAGGTGTATATGTTACAAATAAGCTGATTTTGTGGTGGTTTGACCAATAGGATGCCATATTGAGGCTAATGCCTTGGTTGGTTCGGTTGAATGCACAAAGAAATGGTAAAAAATATATGGAAAATTTTTACTTTTAAAGCATGGTTATTTTAGTTAAAATTAGTATTTTTTATTTAAAATTTAAATTTAAAAAAATCATCAATTTTATCTTCTCATAATTTTTATTGTATATTTTTATTTTATTTAAAATGACATAATTTTATATATTTTAAAAGGTCAAATATCACACCTAATATATATATAGGGTTTATTTTTTCTCCAGTAAGTTAATACGACGTCGTTTTGGAGCGAAAATCATGGTGTTTTTGTAGTTTTAATTTATTTCAGGGTTATAATAGTCTTTATATTTATAATTTTTTGAGATTTTAATACCAAAACGACGTCGTTTTGGTATTAAAATCTCAAAAAATTATAAATATAAAGACTATTTTAACCCTGAAATAAATTAAAATTACATAAACACCATGATTTTTGTCCCAAAACGACGTCGTATTGGGCTTACTGCAGATAACTTATCTGCAGTAACTGCATAAAAAGTGAACTCATATATATATATATATATATATATATATATATATATATATAAAAGATGGTTGAAGCTATTTTAAGTATGTTTGGAAATAATTTATTTGATTTAGAAATAAAATAGTGTTTAAATAGTCCATATATTTCTACTAAGCTAATGATTTTAATTTCTACTAATATATTTCTACTTTCTAATGATTTCAAATATAAACTTTGCATACTGTTATTTGTCGATAAATCTCACGTTCTAAACCGCAAACGGCTTTGCACTGTTGGGGCCAAAAGGTTTTTTATTCAAATTCTAGGTGAAATAACTTGGAATTAATAAAAAAAATAAATTCATATTCTATCCGACGAGAGGATTAGTTTCGTACAAATAAATGAAGACACTTGTAATCGTGACCTGCGTCATTAGGAAGCAGCAGCTCAATGGCCCACAAATATTATAGTGATCATGGAAGATAGCAGCAGAAATTGAGCAGTACTGTACATTATGTCTTTTCTTTTCACTGTTTTCTGTGCCTGTAGCTGGTGTAGCATGGTGACAAAATTCAAAGACAAAGGTCTACTGATTTATTGCAATTTGTCCCTATCCCAATGTCATTCCAGTTGAGCTGTCCTCTGCTGTGTAATTTTTCTTTTGTGATACGGGAGTAAAGAAAAATTTTATTCCTATTTAAATCAATATTTTTATCTTTATTTTTTCTAAATTCCAATTTTTTATCCTTTTTAAAAAGACGTGGGGGCATAGAGATATAAATGGACTGAGTCTATATAAATTAGATAAAGAAAGTTATACTTGCAATTTTGTTTTACAACCATATATCATAATCGTTGATTTCCGTCAATCAACGGTTGTCATTTATTATGAATTAATAATTAATTAATGAGTTTAATTTGCGAAAATCATAACCGTTGATTGACGGAAATCAATTATTATGAAATATGGTTGTAAGATATAAAAAAAAAGTTGTAACTATAACTTCTCTCAAATTAGATTTATGTAAAATATTTTATGTCTAACTTAATCTGTTAATTTTGTGTAGACTCAAATTATATATATAATATGACCTGTATTTAAAAAATAAAAATATTGGCCTAAGTCTGTCAACTTGTTTAACTCTATTATGTATTTAATAATTAAAATAATATTGCTTTATTATTCAAAATTATTAATATAATAATTTTATTTAAAATAAATAATATAATATAGGCAGACCTGAAGGCTTATAGGTCCAACACGTAAAAAAAAAACTTATGACCTATTTTCTAAATATGTTATTTTAAAAGCCTGAGCCATTCAATTTGATTATATGTAACAGTCCAAATCTGGTATGATATAGGCTGGTCCGTAGGCCCTTGTTAGGCCGCCTGACTCATTTATACCCCTAGCGGTACAATAGTAGCACTAAAGATTGCAAGTTTTTTTGGTTAAATCACATGTATCCTTCGTGAGAGACAATCTTGTTCGAGACGGATCTAGGATTAAGACTTTAAGGGTATGTTTGATGCACTGTATAAGATAAGGTCTCATAGTATAAGACTTGATTGTATAAAACCTTATTAAGTTTTAATACTATCTAACGTTTGACATAATATTATATAAGATAATATCATTTAGTGTTTGGTAATACACTGTTTAATACTAGATAGGATAATAAATATTCTTTGATAAAAGTGTTTATATAATTCTTCTAAATATGTCATACGATATTAATTTTTGTTAAAATCTATTAGTCAGTGTGTCCAACAAATATATTATTTTTTATTAAAATAAAAGTATCCAATATTTTAAAAATTATAATGTTGAAAAATTAATGTTTATTTTAAAATATTAATATTAAAATAATATATTAATTATTGAGAGTTTGATTGGCCAGCGATGTTAATACATTAATCTCTTATCATGTCTAATCTCACCCCGTTAGGCTTGATTAAGTTATACATTATTTGATGTATTAAGGGACTCTGCTATATAAGCTTATATTATACGATGGTCACACCAAACAACTAAAAATGTTATAACGTATATTATAAACTTATATTATCAAGCCTTATACATCACACCAAACAACAACTAAACCCCTCCCAAAGATGGTACTTGAGAGTATCGCACACATGCTCTTACCCTATGTAACACCGATACTGACACTGGACACGTGACACGACACGACACGATACTCTGACACATTAATTCTAAAAAATGTTAGATTTTGACACATTAGGACACGTTTTAATATTAAATAATATTTTTAATTTATATAGTGTATATTATATTTAATATTCACTAATTTAACAAAAAAATGAAACTAAACTTACAATATTCATCTATTTTGCAAAGAAACATAAGATATCTCAAATATTTATATTAAATTCAATAAAATAGTAATCGTAATCCAACGAATCTAATAGTTGGAACTAAAAACTCAACGCAATGCAACCTTTGAACTTTTTTTGAATTTATATAATGCGTGTTGGAGTGTCGGAGTGTCGAAGAGTGTCGTGAAGTGTCGGACACGACATGTCAAAATTTTTGAAGTGTCGGTGCTTCATAGCTCTTACCCCTCACCTGCTCAGCTCCCATGTGCCAACTGATCCACCATCATTTGTTAAGATTGCAAGTTTTTTATTTAATGTAGGTGTTTCTTATACGGAGGAGGTTATACGTATTACCTTTTTTTCTTACTGCCTATTACTATTAAATTGTAACCGTTAATTTCTGTCAATCTAATAATTATAATTTATTGGGTCACACTTATTAATTAAATATTCTTTTCAATAAATTATAACAGTTAGATTAATGTTATCAACTGTTAAAATTTGATAGTAAGAAATAGTAAGAAAATAATAATAAATATAATCATTTCCTTCTTATATTGTAGTAGATACTTTTTTTTTTCCTTCACATATTGAAGTATATGAGACTAATTTTTTTTTTATCTTCTCTTGATATAATTTTATGTGAGTCTCACATATTTTTATGTGTATATAAAATAAAAAATATTAATCCCTACATAAAATCCTAATATTTATGTTTATTTACGGAGTTTGAAAACAATATTATCTCATGGCAAATCATTATATAATGAAAAGGGGTAGAAGAAAATTAGTATAGCCATGAGTTAACTTAAAACTCCATTAAAGGTAAGGGAAAAATGTTTTTGCAGTTACTGCAGATAAATTATCTGCATTTATTCTCATTTATTTTCAAAACGACGTCGTTTTAGTATTGAAATATTAAAAAATTATAAATATAAAGATCATTATAACCCTGAAATAAATTAAAATTACATAAACACCATGATTTCCGCTTCAAAACGATGTTGTATTGGACTTACTGCAGATAACTTATTTGCAGTAACTGCAGAAAAAGCGAACCTAAAGATAATTATAAGGGTTTTATAAGAGTTATGTTGTAGGAAAAGTGATTGTGTTATGTTATAGAGATTCGTTTTGCGTGCCAGAGTTTTTTTTTTGCTGCGGGCCCCACAAAATATTGTGTGTGTAGAAAATCTTTGTGATCATGTTAAATGATAAATGATAAACCCTAATTATAAACAGATTTTATAGATAATAATAGAAGAATTAATGATAAGATAATTGACAGAAGCATCAAATTTGGCTATAAACAAAAAGGTTTGATTTTCTCGTTTTACATGATAATTGAATTCTTATGTTGTGACTCAATTAATAGTGGGTCTCACATTTATTAAAAAGAGAAAAAGTAAAGAAAAATTTTATATGCAAATCAAAGAATCACAACATAACAATTGAATTCTTATGCAACACAACAGAAATATTTTTCCATAAATAAATCATAAAAATATTAAAATATTCCGCCAAATGAGAGAAAGTATGCAAATCTTTTATTTATTGGCTGTTAAGTCAAGTCTATTTGACCTGAGCAAAGGCTGCACATACATGTCCTTTTCAATTTCTGGGAATTGGGTAACTCTTCATGTAACAAATCTCGTTGCGTATCATACAGCATAAAAGCATAAATTGACATGACAACTTAGAACCGTTTATTTAAGTTACTTTGTTGAAAATTGAAATCATCCACGTAGCTCCCATACCACAATCTCCATCTCGGAAAAATCTTCACCGTTATCGATGCACCCAATTTCAGTGGATCGATATTTCATTTATTTTGAAATCTATAGATAAATTTTGTGCAAATTTTAAAAATATGAGAATCAGTCTATGCTAGTATAAATCAACTGCACTGCACAGTGAGCTGTTTGGCAAGGCGACCGTGTTATTAAACTTGACTCGGGCATTGAAATATTGAGTTACTGGGTCACTGATCGGACCGGTTGATCCGAATATATATATATATATATATATATATATAAAATATATATAAATATGAACATATAAATTCAATTATATTTTTAATATCTAAAATGAATTAAATAAGGTTATTAAATAAGATAAAAAACATGAAGCATAAATAAATAAAAATGCATATTATTACTATGTCAATTTAGATTGCAACTCATAATCCGCATAAACATACCTCTTAATGACATTGAACTCATATTTTTCAAATTCAACTATATTAAAAATGACATATGTTACAATCTCTTAATTTATTATTCCGCAAATTACTTCAGTATTGATAGCTGAAATTTGAGATCATTGTAGAAGAGTATACTAACAAATAAAATTACAAAAAAAAATTAAAATGAGTTCTACATTTTTTTGACAAGATGAAACAATTTTAATTTTTTGGTTTTTTTTAAATACATGACCCGACCGGGTCACTAGGTCACCGGGTCACCAGTTTTGACCGGGTTTGACCGGGTCGATGCATGACTGGTCCAATGTTTGACCCGAACCGGTCTGATCACCGGGTTCCGGGTCGGGTCGGGTCGAGTTTTACAATAATGATGACGACTTTTTTAAAAATTATGGGAAAATAGGATGGGATAAATTTATTTTCAATATTAGAAAATTGAAAATAATCTGATGAAACATTTTTTCTTATTATTCTATTTTATATATCATATTTTCACACACAAATACCATCGGATACATAGTATTTTTATTTTTCCATAGTATCAGTATAATTTTGGACCTGTTCCGGATGCCCCAACAACACAGCGGCCCAAAGGTCCAAGCCCAATCTCAACCCCCTATCCACGTCAGCCCTACCAACTCTCAGCCCCCAACCCCCAACGCGACGACACTCCCTAGGGGAAATACCAAAATGTCTCGTCTTGGGACCCCAACCCCCAAAGGTGACCTTCCCATATACCATAAGAAGAAACTGCCCTTTGTCACCCGCGGACACCACCAAGCACAGGGGGTGCATCGCCTGCTATCCTAGCAGCGCCTGCCACGCCCATCAGCGTCTGCCACCCTTAGCAGATCCCAAGGAAGGTTGAACCGCTCCTCACCAACCCACACAAGATTCACATCACCTTCCCCTATAAATAGCCCCCTTGGCACACTAAGAAGGTATCTTATGTATCGTTATTCTGCCCATTTATATTGAGTCACACATACACACACCTATCCTCATTGTTGACTGCTTACTTCATACTTGGAACAGTGCCTCTTAACTTGGTCTCTACCTATGCTAAGGGTATCATCCATATAGATCCCAACGGTACAGGACGTAACAAACAATTTTTCGTAATTTACATGAAAAAAAAATTTCTCACCATATTTCTAAAAATATTTTTTTCCAGATAAAAAATATCTCTTCTATCAAATACCCCCTAAAAATTTACTCCTCCATCTCTAGTTATTAAACAGAACCCATCGTACTATAAGGAACTTGTTTGTCCTTTTACTCAAACTCTATAAATGTGTATTATTAAGTTTTCAATATTATAATGAAAAATATATTTATCACGTTACATACAAAAATATAATTTTGTCTAATAATGCACACATAAAAAATGAGTAAAATTTATTTTTTATTCTCTTCTTCATAATAGATTCTATCCAGTTTTTATATATTGTATGAGATAAAATTATCTCATACAACATAAAAAAATATATAATAGTTGCCAACTTTGTCTCTTTCAGCCGAATTACGCCGTGTTTGGATAGGTGTTCGTGAAAAAAAAATGTTGAAATCATCTGAACTTCTTATTTTAATGTTATCATATAATATGATTTTTTATATACTTATGATTTTATCCATTATTTGATTAAATTAACAGTCAATAATTTAAAATTTTACTAATTTAATACGAGTTATAAGAAGTATATTTTTAAAAGGTAAGAAATTTAACTGCATATACATAAATTATTAAGAATGTGAAAATCTCTACTCTTATTCCCAATAAATCGCAAATATATTTTTTAAAATTAAAATATAATCATATATTCTTACAAAGCTTTCACATCTGCCACAAAATTTCTCAAGCGGTATCATAAGAACAAGCTAGAGTAGGGGTGTTCATCAACCGATCCAAACCGATTCAAGCCGCGAAAACCGATAACCGAATAAACCGAAAATCGAAAAATTGAAAACCGAAAGAAAATCGCAAATTTTAATTGGATTTGATCAGTTTTCGGATGGATTGATGAAAACCGATCCAATCCAATATATTAATTATCCTCTACCTACTTGTCCTTTCTCCAATCATAGCCCAAAAATTTCTAAACTCAAGACCCATTAACTCATCAACTAAATAAAAAAAAAAAAACTTAGTCATGTCTCATCAACTATAGTATTGTTTACTGATATTTTTGTATTTTTTTTTTTTTACAAAGTCAATATATACAAAAGATGTTATTTACACAATAATCATGAAACTAATTTTAGGATATTCAAAAAATCGAAAATCGATCCAATCCAAACCGAAAAAAATTAGATAGGATCGGATCGGATTTGAAAAAAAATCTAAACCGAATGGATGATTACATGATCAAACCGAAAGGATTGGATCAGATGAATTTTGCTTCCAAAATCGATCCAATCCAGACCGCGAACACCCCTAAACTAGAGTGCAATTATTGTGGCTGAAGGCCACGGTCAAAGAGAGTATATCCAAAACAATTCCTGATAGCTTGTTTGCTTTTTTTTTTTTTAAGGTGAACGTTAATTTTAAGTTAAATCTGAAAAAAAAAAATTAAAAATGAAACTAATTTTTTTTTTGGTGATTATATAAAATTATTAATTGTTACGAAGATTTTAAAGGAGGGTAGAAAAAATAATTTATTATTAGAATACATAATTATGATAAGATAAAAGTTATAAATACAAATTTAAAATAAAGGTAAAATTATAAAATAAATGAGGAATAAAAAAACTGACATGCATCTTAAAAAAAACTTCTTTTAAAAGCTTTTAACTTTTAATTTTTTCTTCATTATAAAAGGGGAAAAATTCAAAAACCCGGTTTCCCTTTGATCACTTAGCACAATATGCTTTTTTTTTTAATTACTTATACCCCTGCGATTTTTTTTTATCCAGATCCTTACTTAACATTGTTAAAAATTTGATAAATTTGCCTATTCTACCCTTTATATCATTTTGTTCCTCTAGCTTTGCAAGGTTTCTAATAATACAACTAAATTTTCTTTCATTATTTAGTTTCTGAAAAAATTTGTGAAGTGTCACATAACTAGTGATAGGAACATAAAAAGCTGTTGCAATGTGATTTAGTGATATAAACATAAAAAGCAGTTGCAACTTGCAATGAGATTTTAATCAAAGTGATTTTTATTAAAAATCAAATTTATAAAAAGAGTCAAATGCCAAAGCCTAAAGCCAAATTTTAACCAAAGTGTTGTTTAAACAATTTTAAATTACGAAATGCAATTTTTTTTCCTTTTCTCTTTCTATGTACGGTTCTCCCCTCCCCGTGCAAAATTTGAAGTTATTATTTTATTGTTTGCTTGAGCAGTAAGATAAATGCGAGTATGGAATTGTGCTTGTTGTCTTTCAATGCTTGCAATAGAAAGAACCCACGGGTAAACTTTTAAATGAGATGATGTGACCGATTGTTATTTTAATTTGATTTTGTGTATGCCTGAATCACTAGATCCCTTTTAAAATATGCTTGATAATGAAATTTACTATCAATCTCTTATTGGAGAGTTGGGTAGAGGAAAAAAAAATTTTAACCGAAAATCTCAATTTTTAAAAATATAATTTTTATATTTAATTTGCAATAATATTCAAAAATTAAAATTTTTAAAAAATTCAGTTTCTGAAAAATCTTAAACGCGGATAAGTGTTCTGTTGTGATGACATTCAGACTTGTTGCCTCTTTGCCAATTGAGAAGGTAACAAAGTGGTGTAAAATATGTAGGATTAGAGGTTGCACTTTGGTACTTCACGCAAAAATAGAGAATATAAACTATAAAGGGAGTTCATAAATTTTGTCTTAAACTAGAGAAATTTTAAATGGTAAAAAACACTTGTAAAATTTGGGAAAGAAAATGATATAAGGTAGCTAAAATATATTTTTGTAAAAATAACATAATAGTCATATTAATTATAAACTTTAACATTGTAAAGGAGAGACTTGGATAGAAAAAATATAGGAAGGTAAATAATAATAAAAAAATATAGGGGGTAAGTGATTTAAAGAAAAATCACAAGAGGTATTTGAATTTTTTTTTATAATAAATCTTTTTATAAAATCTATTTGACCTGATTTGAAAAACTGAAAAATTATCTCCCGACAGACATAATTTTCGAATAAGAGGTTGTGATGATCTTGGCGATACCACAGTCCACAGGTGTACACGACTCTAATTATTTGTAAATTAAACACGTTAGAGACACAAAAAATTAGAAAAAAATGTAAAGAAGATAGTGGATTTCTCCGAAACTGAAATTGACTTGTGACAGCAAAATTATCAAGAGAAAAAAATAAAATACATCTGACTTGAAAGTTAAATATGTTACCATTTTTTGTGTGTGGCTATTTTCGTTTTTGGTTCGTTTTTTATTTTATTAGAAAAGAAAACTTATTATGATCTCCTTTTATTTAATTCAAGTGCACAAAGCTAAACATTTCAAATTATTCAAAGTTTCCCTGGAATTATCAATTTTAAAACAAGAGAAAAGTGTTTATTCTTTTAAATGACACAACTTATATCTTTTCACTCTTACAAAGAAGTGGAATCCACACCTTTATTTTTTTTATTAACTTTTTCTCTTTCTCTCTCTTAAAATGACACAACTTTACATCATTTATCATTTAAAATGACACACACTTTTCCCTTGAAACAAAGTGGAAACTGCAACAGTTCGGATAATTTTTCATTTCAAAAATGATTTTTTCATTTTTTTTATATAGACCTTAATTATTTCTTTGAGTTGAGTCTCCCTTTAGATATTCTCATAAATTTTAACTCTTTAGACGAGACTAATCCCGATTTCCCCGTTTTAGTTTTTTTTTTTTGTGAAATAGTTTATTATTAGTTAAATTACCCGTGCTTTACTAGAATTTTTAGGTTTATAATTGATGACAATATGTTTTTATTTAATCAATAAAACATTTAAATTAATAACTTTAATAAAAGAGTACAGTGTAAAAATTTGAAATAATCTTTATTATTCATAAAAAAAAAAAATTAAATCTACTTACAATCTAATAAGGTATCATAGGAGGATTCATATTCAAAATTTCAAAATCATATAAATTAATTTAATTTAATACATTTGTAATAGCATTTAAATGCACTTTTTAATTGTATGTAAGCTATTTTAATATATTGAGTAACTGAATTTCATCTATTTGTTTAAAATAATATTCATATGCGTTTATAGCTATTATAATTTATGTTAACTAAGTGAATTTTTTATAACATATAATATCTATAAATTTCACTCTTTGTTTTTTTAAATATAATTTAATTTAATCTTAATTATTTTTTGATTATTTTTCTTATAATTTTAAATAAAATACTCTCATATAATATTAATATTTAATAGTTCATTTTTTACTTTTTACTTGACACGTTATTTTGTGTGAAAAAATAAGTGTCGGATACGTGTCCTGACACCGACAAGTCGGACACGAATCAAAGTTTTTCGACACACGGCCAACGCTTTGACATCTTCTGACACACTTTACCACATTCGGTCAACGTTCATATAGATCCAATTTTTTTTTTTTTAACTAAACATGAAAAATTAATTTATAAATTAAATATTTTTTGTTATGGAATTTGACATGGAAAATTAACAATAAATAAAAAATTATATTTTCTTTTATATTTATATTATGAAATTTCAATATTTAATCTGTTATATGATTATTATGGGTTGCTATATGTATTAAATATAAATTATATTATATATATTAAAAATATTTTTTGAAATCTAATATTTTTTAAAGTAAAAAAAATATTAATTAATATAAAAATGTATTGAAATTTAATATTTTTTAAAATTAATATATCAAAATATTGTGTCGTGTCGTATTCCGTGTCAGTGTCGATGCAACATAGCTTTTATATATACCTATAAAATATTGATAAACAAGTGATTCTCAATTCAAACCAAGGTAATATGATTTTATTTTAAAATTTATTCGACTTGTTTAAATTTCTAAGCAAAACTATATGAATAATCACTTTAAAACTTTATTGGTTAAACAAATACAAATATTTATAGCTGTTAGTGCAATTAAATTTTAAGACTCAAACTTTTCCACTTTTGAAATATTTGATTAGAAAATTTATTTTCCAACCAATTAAGTAATTCAACCTCTATTGAAAGTTTTGAAATTAGTTAAAAAAAATCTCATCTCTTACTAAGTAAGATTTCTAATTAATATGTTATATCATATAATCATAGAACTCTCGTATAAATAAAATTGAAATATGTTATTTATTGTAATAAAATATATATTATTTAAATGTTATTTTATTAAAATTTATAAGAGTAATATCAAAGGATAGTAGAATTTACAAGTAAGTCTAAGAATAATATTTAAAAGGTTCTTTATTAATATATATATATATATATATATATATATATATATATTTCTCCATTATAGATTAATGTATATATCAAAACATTTTTAATTTATTAAAAATTAATGCACTTTGATTATTATTATTTTGTTGGTGAAACATTATGAGTTTATTTATTGCCAAATAAAGTAGTTCTCTCAGACAGAAAATAAAAAGTAAACTTTTTTTTTTACCAAGAGTTAGGTGGAGTGGTAAGTGAGTCACGTCACATTCTTAATAGAACTCTCGGTGTGTTTGGTACACGAGAAATTTTTTGGTGACGGGGAATCATGATTAATGAGAATTCAGTAGAAATTGAGTTTACTTGGAATCTTACGAAAGATGTGTTTGGTTCGCCAAAATATTACCGGGAATATTGGATAAAAATTAATGATTCCATATTTGGTTTAGAACGAAATATGACTTGGAATATGAGGTTATTTTACAAAAATAACCCCAAACTATTTTTACTTTTGTAATTGATAGATTGGGTCTAGATTTTTATGTGTATTGGAGTATTTTTGTCTCAAGATTTAGTGTTGTGCTTTCCCTTTACTTGGTATTCTGATTGGTATTCCGAATTACCATATTATTTTTGGTAATCTGAATAGTGACTTTTCTTTATAAATCAAATTACCGGTAATCCTTGGATATCCGTGAATCGTAATTTATTCCTTCTACCAAACGTGATAATTACATTTACCAAAGAAGGATTACCGGTAATCCTCTCCAAAAACTTGAACCAAACACCCCCTCAATTTGAAGCGCTATATTCAAATTTCCTGGCTCTTAATCGATAATAGTATATGAAGGATAAGTCTCACAATAGTTTTTTTTTTTTTTTTGATAACATCACAATAGTTTTTTAATAGTTAATATTTGTGTACAATATGATCCCCATTATCTTAAGCTATATGTCAAGAAATAAAAAAATATTTAATAAAAATATAAATATTTAATATATTAAAACTTAAAAAAAGTCAAGACTTATTTTTTTAAGTAATTAAAATAAATAATAAATAATATTTCTATTTCTTAACTTATGTCTTACTTGATAGAAAAATATTAGATCCAAATTTAATGAATTTAATGTTTGTGTTTTTCTCATGGATATTTTTGTTGCCGCACTTGTATAAAAATGAGTGAGTTTCATTAATATTTTTATTTTCTTATAATAGGACAAACTCATTTTTATATATAAGCTTTTTATGCAGCAAAAGAAGATATATTTTTTCAATTTAATACTTTAAAATAAGAAAAGTGTTCAAAATTTCCTTTATTAAATACTAAAAATTCAAAACTTTTAATCCATGCAATATTTGATTTTAGGATTTTCTTATCTTGCTCAAAGTCAATAATTTTTTTTTGATAAATAATGTCAATAAAATTAATTAACGAGAGCATACGTTCAATAATCAAATTTAAAATAAATAAATAAATTAATGTAGACATTTAACGACAATTTTATCTGTAGTTTTTCTATCAATCCAAGGAAAATTAACATTGTTACTTGTCACAGACTCACAAGATCTTTCCACTTTCCAGTTTCAATTTCCATGCCGACAAGTCCCAACTCCCAGGCTTCGATTTTGTTTTGTGCCTAATTCTGAATGCATAAGGTTGTCCAAATTCATTGTTTCTTTTTGGTTTCTTAGTACATCATTTCCAATTATCCCAAAAAATTTCAGTTTTGGCTATATATCCACTGTGGTGTAAGGAACCAAACAACCATGTCTACAGTAGTAGCTATGGTATCTTCTTCCACCACGGTTCAACCCTGTTCTTCCTGGACCTGTGGCTCCTTTCCCATTTCAAAGCTCGCTCCATCACTCTATTTCAAAGCCAGAACCAGAACCAGAACAAGAACCAGCTTAACATGGTTGAATACACAACCTCGTGCTGCTTTGGCTGAGGCAGCAACACCAAGTTCAGCTCCTTCACCTGCACTCAGAAATGGGTCCCTCAAGGTGCTTGCTCTTCCAGGGGATCGTGCTGATGACCTGCAAGCTGAGGCTAGAGCCATGGTTCGTGCTGCCAATGCTTCTGTCTACACCCCTCAACTTGTTGCTTCCAAATATGGTTCTCAACCCTTCAAGGTCCTTCAATTTCTTCCAAGTTTGACTCTTTATGTCAATATCTTTTGTGGGCATGATTTGTTTTTGTGAATTGATTCGACCCTTTGTTTATTGATTAGGTGGTGGGAAGGACCCTTCAGATTCTGAGTGCATTAGGTTCATTTTGGTTGAAGTTATTGTTGGACCAAAGAAATGGAGTGCTTGATCAGAATAGAAAGATTCGTGCAATTGAGCTCAGAACTATATTCACTCGGTTGGGACCAACTTTTATCAAATTGGGTCAGGGATTGTCTACCAGGCCTGATATATGTCCACCTGAGTATCTAGAGGAGCTCTCTGAACTTCAAGTATTGAATTCTTCCCTTTTAGCTCCTTGTGATTTAATTGGAATAGACTTTTAGATTCTTCTGTAATGTAAAGCATGTTCCAGGGTTTGATTGATTTAGTATTGTGTTGAGAGTTTTGATTGGCTCAGTGACTGATGTCAAGATGCAACATAAGAAGCTCTTCCCTATTTCATTTGTGTATATGATTTCTTGTTGGAAATGAACAATGTCGATGCTATCTGATGATAATTTATTTACTGATGTAGTGTGGTAAAGTATAGCATTTATAATGTTTCTGCTATGAATTTGTTTATGAGGGAATTGGATACTTGGGTTGCTTTGATCATTTCTGTGCTTTACCAGGATGGTTTGCCAACATTTCCTGATGAGCAGGCCTTTGCTTGCATTGAGAGGGAATTAGGACTATCTCTTGACTCTATTTACTCTTCGATATCTCCATCACCTGTTGCAGCAGCCAGTTTGGGTCAAGTTTATAAAGCTCAGTTGAGGTCCTCTGGGAAACTCGTCGCTGTCAAGGTGCAACGCCCTGGCATTGAAGAAGCTATAGGATTGGACTTCTTCCTAATAAGAGGTCTAGGGTTTCTCATAAATAAATATGTGGACGTAATCACCAGTGATGTTGTTGCACTTATTGATGAATTTGCACGTAGAGTTTTTCAAGAGCTCAACTATGTGCAGGTTACTTCTTCTGTCAATACCAAAACTGTATTTTAGTTGCAGCCAAGCATGCTTGTTTGCCAATTTTAGCATCTTGGTTTTCCTTCAAGAAAAAAGAAAAAGAAAAATAAACATTGAACCCTTTGTAGCTTTACCTAACGTTAAGCAAAGGGCAAGCATAATATGATTGTATCCTTTTTCATTTGTAATTCAAATCTTCCCTAGGGTGATGTATGCCTCATGTTAACAGACAAAGTTACGTATTTGTAAATTTTTTTTTTTTTTTTTTGGGATTGAATGTTAATTTTGACAGGTTCTTGCAGGAGGGACAAAATGCAAGGAGATTCAAAAAATTATATGCTGACAAGGAAGATATCATTGTTCCTGATGTTTTCTGGGACTATACAAGTGCCAAAGTATTAACGATAGAGTGGGTTGATGGGGTCAAACTAAATGAGCAAGAAGCAATTGAGAGACAAGGATTAAAAGTCTTGGATCTGGTAAACACAGGCATACAATGCAGCCTTAGACAGCTACTTGAGTATGGATATTTCCATGCTGATCCTCATCCTGGGAATCTTTTGGCAACACCTGAGGGAAAGCTTGCTTTTCTTGATTTTGGGATGATGAGTGAGACTCCAGAAGAAGCAAGAGTTGCCATAATTGGTCATGTTGTTCACTTGGTTAACCGAGACTACGAGGCTATGGCTCGTGACTACTATGCTCTTGATTTCTTATCAAATGATGTTGATATATCTCCAATCGTACCAGCACTTCGAAACTTCTTTGATGATGTACTTAATTATACTGTGAGTGAGCTTAACTTCAAGACACTGGTGGATGGCCTGGGAAATGTTTTGTACCAATATCCATTTAATGGTGAGATGTTGCTATGCTTTTCGATTACTTATCATTGACCTATGATTTCATTTTCTATTTAGGGGGAATGATCTTATTGTGTACTTCCATAAATATTTACTGCTTATTCCTAACTTTCTTGCAGACTCTGATCAGTTGGCTTTTGTTTTTCTGTTGTTTTCCCCTTCTGTTTACAGTCCCACCATACTACGCATTAATATTAAGATCTCTCACTGTTTTAGAAGGTTTAGCATTATATGCTGATCCCAATTTTAAGGTGCTTGCTGCCTCATACCCCTATTTTGCTAAAAGGCTCCTAACAGATCCAAATCCATATCTAAGAGATGCTCTTATTGAGTTGCTTTTCAAGGAAGGGAGATTCAGGTTTGAGATGTACTATTATCTTAAATCCATAATTGTTTGAAATGGTTGATGTAGAATAATTTATGTTAGTGCACTTGAATATTCCTTTATCTGGTCCAGTGCAGATGGAATAGACTTGAAAACCTGCTAGTCCAGGGGAGAAAGGACAGAGATTTCTCCGCTAAAGAGGCTTTACAACCTGTCTTCAAGGTATTGTTGAGTCCAGATGGTGAAGAGCTGAGGACTCTAGTTATCAAAGAGGTTGTTCGTGTATCTGAAGCTTTTACTCTTGTGACAATTTCTGATACATACCCGTATTTTCCTGCCTTTGTGAGGACCCTTGTCTTCTATGGCAATGCAAATGGACCCTTCATGATGTCAGAAACGGAAAAGGAAAGCATGATAGAGCTTAGAGATCAAGTGATTAGGATATGGGGACTTCTGCAATCCTCTGATGGTTTTGATCCAGCTCTTTTGCTACCAATATTACAGGTAGCATTTAGGCTTTGCAGCATCATTGTACTTAAGCAAACTATTCTGTCTTCCGCATCTTTGCCTTCTTTTATGCTGTATTATTATTATTTTTTTTTTTTGGGAGGTGGGGCATAGAGTAATAGATCAAGGAATTTGATGATTGAAAAGATGCGTTCATGCAACCAAAATGTAGCAAACTATTACTAACCCTCAATCAGCATTTAAGCGTTTGCAATGTCATTAAGAAATAAGATGATCTCAAAACAGTGAAATGCATAGTTTTAATATAGGAAAGAGATAACATTTGAAATTTACATTAATGAATTAATTTGTTCTAAGTATTTAGTTGAATTGGAGTGAAACTTTTTCAGCCTTAATATAAAAACCTTTTTATTCAAACTTGTTTTTACTTGCAATTGTACAAAAAATGATATTTAAATATGACCAGGTCCTTCAACAACCTGAGGCACGTAAACTTGGGGGGCGTGTTGTGGGTGGGATCTCTCAACGTTTAGCAGCTCGCATTCTTCATCAAGTACTTCAGGTCCCAAGAGCAGCTTCTACATAGATTCTGTGTCACTAGAAAGGCTAGGTAAGGCATGCTTATTACTGGTTTCATCGTCATAGTTTGCAGTGGTAGTATAGTCCATTCGTTTTGATGAGCATGTGTCACACAATGATATTCTCTCCTTGCTTCTGCTAATATTTTTGTTTTGTTTCGTTTTTCTGTCAGGTTATTATAGACAGGGAAGATAGGAGTTACATTCCTAAGTCCTAACACAAGAAGAAAAAAGTAAGAAGTTGATTCTGCAAAAATTGTTTGATTCTCTTGTCAGTTTTGGATCTTCCAATTTGGTCCAAAAAACTGTATATGGGGTTTGCTCATCATTATTGATGCTGTGTCGTCAAGATCAGCATCAAGGCATCATAATATAATAATAGCAATTGGTAAGTCATTGCTCTTACGTGCACATCTTGCGGTTTCTTATTCATTATGCCACAGAGATATTTCGGTAAAATTAACAATTATAGAGCTTGATTCCATATGGAACTAGAATTTGAAGGAGAAAACATGTAGGCTTGGCAATGGCATAAATAGGGGCAGGTTTTTGCCTCAAAATAACACTAACCCACCCTTCCCCATTTTTATGAATATTTTAAATAGAAATTTATACAGTAGTCAATCTAATATGGTTGTAAGTAGTTACTGTTAGTTAGGAAATTAGTTGTTATTTAGTTAGTGTTGATTATTTATAAGAGGATGATAGAGCTATTCCTTTGTAACGACAGGTCATAAGTTCGAATTCAGAAAATAACCTCTTTACAAAAATACAAGGGTGAGGCTGCATATAAGAATTTCCTAACCTTTACCCTCCGCAAGTCGGGGTTTTGTGGGAGCTCTCTTTTACTGTTGACTATTTGCATAAAAAGGACCTAGAGGTTCCAAGTAACTTATTAGTCAATTTTATGATTTGGATGAACTTTCATCTAGGAGTCTTTCTCTCACTTGAAGAGGGATACCAAGAAGTTTTGTTCCTGACTCAGAAGAAACGTAACACTTGAAAAAGGGTATTCTGATATATTTTAGAATTGTGAAATAATATGATACAAAGAGGTCTCTATTTATAGAGACCAAAAACCCTAATTCTTGACCTAATGGGCTTGGCCCAATACAACAAATACTAATAATAATAAAAGACCAAATATTTACAACACTCCCCCTCAAGCTGAGGAATAGATATTTATCATTCCCAGCTTGCTAGTAAGTTCTTGAAATCTATCTGAAGGAAGTCCCTTTGTCAATAGATCAGCTAATTGACGCCCAGTGGGAATGTATGGAGTGGTAATCAACCCGCTATCAAGTTTCTCTTTGATGAAATGGCGGTCGACCTCAATATGTTTAGTCCGATCATGTTGAACTGGATTATGAGCTATACAAATAGCGGACTTATTATCACATAGCAGCTTCATAGGTCCCTCACATTTTATTTTGAGATCATCAAGTACAATTTTTAGCCACAGTAACTCACAAATGCCTTGAGCCATAGCTCGAAATTCAGCTTCTGCACTTGATCTGGCAACCACATCTTGTTTCTTACTTCTCCATGTCACCAAGTTACCGCAAAGAAACATGCAATAACCAGTGGTAGAACGACGGTCAGTCACGGATCCAGCATAATTAGCATCAGTGTAGACTTCTAAAGAGAGATTACCATCACGTCGGAATAACAATCCTTTACCAGGAGTAGCTTTAAGATACTGAAGAATTCTTTCTACTGCCTGCATGTGTTTCTCCTTTGGATCGTGCATAAACTGACTGACAACACTAACAGCATAAGCTAGGTCTGGCCTAGTATGGGCCAGATATATCAATTTTCCAACTAGCCGTTGATATTGTCCTTTATCAACTGGAGGACTCTCCTCTTCAAAGCCTATCTTGTGATTCTGCTCAATAGGAGTATTAGAGGGTTTACACCCGAGCTTCCCTGCTTCTTTGAGAAGATCCAAAACATATTTCCTCTGACTGACAAAAATTCCTTTGCTTGAATGAGCTACTTCTATCCCTAGGAAATATCTTAGTTTCCCAAGGTCTTTGACTTCGAACTCAGAGGCAAGTCGTGTCTGCAGAATCTGTCTCTCCACAAAATCATCACCTGTGATAATAATATCATCAACATATACAAGGAGCACAGTAAGCTTCCCATTTTGGGAGTGCTTGAAGAAAAGAGTGTGATCTCCTTGACTCTGTCTATATCCTAAGGTCATCATAACCTTAGTAAACCTTCCAAACCAAGCACGAGGTGACTGTTTCAATCCATACAAGGCCTTTTTTAATCGACAAACTTTATTTTCCCCCTTCACAGAATCAAAACCAGGCGGGATTTCCATGTAGACTTCTTCTTCTAACTCACCATTGAGGAAAGCATTTTTCACATCAAATTGATTTATATCCCAATTGTAATGGGCAGCAAGGGACAACAAGATTCTCACTGTATTCATCTTTGCAACTGGAGCAAAGGTTTCTTCATAATCAATGCCATAGGTTTGAGTGTAACCTTTGGCGACTAATCGAGCCTTGTATCTCTCAAGAGTGCCATCAGAATTATATTTCAGGGCATAAACCCATCTGCACCCTACTGCTTTCTTTCCGTTGGGTCTATCAATAACCTCCCATGTTTTATTTTTCTCCAACGCATTCATCTCCTCTTGCATGGCTTGAGCCCAATTCCCATCTTTCAAAGCTTCATGTACTGATTTTGGGATTGAAGTAGAATCTAGTGCTGAAACAAAGCTTTTGTGCTGCACAGAAAGATTAGGAGAGGAAACAAAATGGGAGATAGGGTATTGAGTACAAGAGGGACAGGAAGAACAAGTTTTCTTGGAACAAGATCTTTTTCCTTTTCTTAAAGCAATGGGTAAATCATCTGAAGCAGTAGTAATGGGTAAGTCATCCGACGTATTAACATCATGATCAGAAATATGAGATTCAGGACTTACCAGTGGTTCAGACGATTGAGGTTGTTGTTGAGGCAATGTGGGCTGTTTCCTTCTTTGATATACCAATTCAGGTGTCACAATCTTCCGTATCTCTGGTGTATTTGATGTATCAGTCATAGGAGGATCAGTCACAGAAGGATCAGACATAGACACATTAGGAACAGGAACAAGAGGAAGAGACACTGACACAGGTGAAGAAGTAGACCCTGAAGATTCAAAGAAGGAAGGTGATGAGTCTTCTGGTGAGTTATTCTCCCCCTGAAGATGAGGACCTTGGAAAAAGGACTCAGATTCCTGAAATGTAACATCCATAGAAACAAAAAATTTCCGACTTCCAGGGTGATAGCACTTGTAGCCCTTCTTATCAGGAGCATAACCAAGGAAGACACATTTAAGAGCCCTAGGATCCAACTTACTGCGATGCTGTTTATGAATATGAACAAAGACAACACACCCAAACACTCGAAGAGGAAGACTTTGCAAAGTTGGAACAGAAGGAAAAAAAGAAGTCATGGAGTGAATATGACTTACATGATCGAGAACCCGAGTGGGTAGACGATTGATCAAGAACGCTGCAGTAAGAATGGCATCTCCCCAATAGCATTTGGGTACATGTGTTTGAAACAGTAAGGCACGAGCAACTTCAAGAAGGTGACGATTTTTCCTTTCAGCAACCCCATTTTGTTGAGGGGTGTCTACACAAGTAAGTTCATGAATCATACCTTGATTTTGTATAAATTGGGAAAAAGAGTGATTGACATATTCAGTACCATTATCTGTCCTTAGTCTTTTGATATTTTTACAAAATTGAGTCTCAATCATTTTATAAAATTGAAAGAACAGTTGTGGTACCTCAGACTTTTCACGCATTAAGTAAACCCAAGTGACACGAGTGTAATCATCAATAAAAGAAACAAACCATTTATTTCCAGAAGAATGAGGGACCTTAGAAGGACCCCAAACATCAGAATGAATAAGATCAAAAGGTTCAACACTCTTAGTAATACTAGAAGGAAAAGACACACGATGATGCTTAGCAAATTCACAAACATCACAATGAAAAGACTCAACAGACTTAGACAAAAACAATGACGGGAATAAAGATTTGAGTAAACTAAATGGAGGATGACCTAAACGCTTATGATGCAGCCAAATTAAAGAATCAGCAGTTGATTGACCATGAGACATGAATGTGTGATCTATTACTTTATTTGCGGGAGATTGTGACACCAGATAGTACAGCCTACCTTGCTCTTTAGCACTACCAATCGTCTTCCCTGTGGCGAGATCCTGAAAAACACAATGGGTAGGGAAGAAGGTTACAGTACAATTCAAATCTTTTGTAATTTTGTGAATAGAAAGAAGATTCGTGGAGAGTTTAGGAACATGAAGAACATCCTTAAGATGTAAGGACTGCTGTAAGTTTATGTCACCAGAACCCGCAACTGATGTATGTGAGCCATCAGCTATGGATATTGTATGAGTTCCAATGGTAGGATGATAAGAAATAAAGGAGTCAGCACAACAAGCCATATGATCAGTAGCACCAGAATCAACAACCCAAGAATGTTGAAAATCATTACATGAAGAAATGAAAGAATGAGTTTTGGAGCTCATACCAGTCATAGCCAAAGCACTAGTATCAGATGGCTTACTCAGATAATCAAGAATGGTTCGGAGTCGTTCCAACTCATCTGGACGAAATGCAGATTGGGTCTCATTAGGTGCAGGGGTTATTTCAGAAGAAGTAAAATGCGCTTGACCACGCATCCTTGCCATCTTTTCTAAGACAGTTTGCTTTCCATAAAGGCGAAAGCATAAATCCTTGATATGACCTGTTCTTTTACAATAAGAACACCATTGATCATTTCTCTTAGGTCTAGAAGAGGTACCATCACAAAATTTTGAAAAAGAACTCCTTTGAGAAGAGGCCATACTGCACAACAAATGGTCAAAGAAAAGCTCCAAGAAGCCACAAAATCACAAACAAATACTAAACAACGTCAGATCTGACCGGAACAGTAACACAGCCGCCGAAACAGTAACACAGTGACCGGAACAAATACCGGAACAAATACCAAACAACGTCAGATCTGGTCGGAGGCAAGAAATTGGTGAAAGAACAAACTCCAAGAAGCCAAGAAATTCTGAAAAAAATACCAAACGATGTCCGATCAAAGTAGAGAGCACAGATCCAGAACCGGCTTGGAGAGACGATCAGAACCGTGGTGGTCCGCGGCCGAGAACCACCGTCACGCGCTGTCACGCGCCGGTGAAGCTGGCGGCGCGTGGGATTCACGCGCAGAGACAAGGGCGGCGCGTGGAGGCGCGTCTGACCTCCGATGGTGCTGGGTTTTTCAGGCGAAGGTCGTCCGGCGAGCGCGATGGTTTCTGTTCGGAGTGAAGAATCCACCGGAAAAAGGTTACAATCGCGATGAACAGGTTCTGTACGGTGGTTCTGTACGTTGATTCTGTGAACGTTTGCTTATGGTTGTGTAATAGACAAGAAAAAGAAAGAGGAACAGTGAAGCAATGGTCTTCTCGGTCCAAGAGGTCCCCGGAAAAAAATTTCCGGTGGCGGCTGATGGCAGCGAGAGACGTGAAAAAGAATAGAAAGGTTTCGTAGGCGCGGAAGCAGAGCCCTCTGGATCGAGAGCTCTGATACCAACTTGAAAAAGGGTATTCTGATATATTTTAGAATTGTGAAATAATATGATACAAAGAGGTCTCTATTTATAGAGACCAAAAACCCTAATTCTTGACCAAATGGGCTTGGCCCAATACAACAAATACTAATAATAATAAAAGACCTAATATTTACAACAGTAACCCACTTACAATCTTAAAATTGATCCATCATCTCATAATTTAAAACATATGTTCATTATAAGTGCTAAATCAGTGAAGACTAATTCTGTTTTGCGAATTACTTGACATGAAGAAACATTGATTCTTATTTAGATTCGGAGTCTATGGCAGGATAGATTGACCCCAAGCTCGATGGGGTGGGTTGTGGTGGGAGTGGCAAGCCTACCTAAACCTGAATTTTTATTCCTTATAGTATCAGATATATAATGCCATTATGTACTTGGAAGTAGGAAGGGTCAAATAACAATTTGCCAAATGCCACATGGTAATCTGTGTTTATAAATGATTGGATATTGTCATCCTATCAGCGGGTAACTTTCAGTGCATTTTTTGTCCACTTTATGATTTGAGCATGTATACATGCACCATGTTGGCAAGTACATAGATTCTGAACTACATTTGGGGTTATGTCTTTTTCACCACAGATTATGATCTCAATATAAATTCTATCTCAACTGTACCAACCAGAGTTTTTTGTGGTGGTTGTTCTGATTATAATATCTATTAGAGCAAGTTTATACTTTTAACAGTTCAGAATTTAACACACAAGTGGGAGGAGCTCAAACATTTCTTTATTTTAATGCTACAAAAGCTTTTGAAGGCTACCATCCAGGAGGAAGAAGGCAATGGACATGACATTTAAGAGAACATTTGGGTAGCATTAAAAAACAAGAGTTCTCTTTTTAAAAAAAAATTAAAAAGGTGTTTTGTTAAGATTTTTCTTTTTCTTTTGGCATTCTGGACAAAGGTAACATTAAACTGAAATTTGTCTCAGCCTAGGCAGCATGTAACTAAAATGATGTACCCGGGATTCATTCAATCTTCTTATGTGGAAAAGTGGTTACGTGGTTATGTTATTTGATCACAATCACTCATTGATAATGAGATAAGAGAGAGAAAAATGTATAATTTTTAAATAAATAATTGTGATCAAATAACATGATCATTTTTTTAATGAGAGGATCTATTCTAGATGTACTGTTGAAGTTTTCAGAGTTCAGCTCACCATGGGGAGTCGTCGAAAACCATAACAGTAGTTTTGCCAGCTTTGCAATGAAGTCTGTTGCATGGCTGGCATCTCCACATTGGTTATGCACTCTATTCATTCCTACGAGGAAGAGTATATCCAAGTTGGCATTGTTACAATACTTAGTTGTTAGGGGGCAAAACAGTCTCAATATCAGGCCTAAACTGCTCCGCTAACTTGTCTATATATTAAAAAGGGTTTGTCTACTTTCATGTTATAGGAAATAACACATCTAACTTGAAAACATAAAATGGTGGGGATCACCACTAAAAAAAAAATAAAAAATAAAAAATGACAGTACAAGTGTCTATGATAAAAGATAGTAGTCTTTTATAATATGAGACTATTATTTTCCTATTAAAAATGTGAATTTTTTAAATAAATTATATTTTTCATAAATGTAATGGGTATTAAATCAAGATCAAAGATATGCAAAAGTATTGTTGAAATTTTTTTTTTTTTTTTTTTTAAAAGAATCAATATTTCATCCTATGGTGGTTTCAACCCGTTTGATTTGTTGTTTTGTGGGGTGGGTTTAAACGACTGAGCGGGTTGAGAATCTCAATTTAATTCATATGTGGCTGGCTGTTTTGCCATCCATACTTGAATACATGGCAGCAATTATATAGCAGGACCTACAAATTAGCAATTTTGAGTCAACCCTGTCCACCTTCTTTCAGCACAATTAGTAGTTTGTTATATTTACATCTGGACCGGTCATGTTAATACTTTTTACTCGTGTAACCTAAAGTCTTAAGTTTATGTACATCGGGTATGACTCTTTGGAGGTGTTTAATAGGGGGACATTTCATGGAAGTGAACTTCTAAGTTATATAAAATTTAAGGATTTAATATCTCTCATGTTGTAAGAGATAATTTTATCTCATACACATATGTAATAATATATGAAGTATATATTTCCTTTTTTTCGCTTTTTTCTTCACATGATCTTATATAGGTCTTGTATATTTTTATATGTTTGTAGGAGATAATTTTATCTCCTAAACTTCAAACCCAAAATTTAAAGCAGTTTTGAGTTTGATATGATTTTTTAAAACTCTTAAAGAGGACTGAAAAGTTAATTTGAATAAATTATGATGTGAAATTAAATATTCAGTTGAATGAATTACTTGCATCAATGTCTTTTTTCCCCAATCTTTTGCTAAAAGAAAATTTAAGGTGGAGTCATTCAAGGGTATAAACTTCCAATTTCAGTGATGATTTACAAAGTAATTACATATTGCCTATTAATAAGGATTTTAAATTTAAACCTAATATATAATTATCGCAAGTAAAAGATTGATTAGGTGATCTAACTTCAGTTAGCTACATTAATGGTTTTTAGATAATAAAAAATAAAAAAAATGAAAAGATGGCTCAGTTAATGATTGAAACTCCTGCATCATACCAAGCCTTCTTTGAGTTTTTTGATTTGATTCCTAATGAATCAACTCTGCTTGGAAGAACTAGATTGCGCTTCATCTCCAGTCTTTTGGGTACGATATGGGCTTCTTATCCTTTAACCTCATATGTTGGCTCAAGCCTATTCAATATGCATCCTGGTGTGTTGCTACATGATTGATTCACTCGATTGACTAGTAATTTTTATTTTTAGAGGCCTGATCTGTTTATTCCTTTAATCTAACTATTGCACATGTAAGTTGTTAGAATCTTACTATTGTTTGTTATGTTTATGTGAAATTATTTTCTCCACCTAATGACTCATGGCATAAGTTCTACGTTAAACTTTTTTTCTCTCCACTATTTTGTAGATCTCACTTATGTCACGAGTCATTAGTGAGAAAATATTTTCCCTATGTTTACACATACTAAGCATTTTAGTACAAACTCATGGGAAACATACTAGGTTGGGGATAGGGATGTAAATGAGCTGAGCCGAGTCAAACTTTAGCTTAAATGAGCCAAGCTTATGAAAAACATTTTGAACTTGGCTTGACTTGTTTATAAAAAATTAAAGGCTTGACTTGAGCTTGACTTGACTCATTTATAATTATAAAATGTATTTTTTTTCAAACTCACATACGTCCAAATATTGAGATTATAAATGCGTCAAATTCTGTATTCCTTCATTAGAGAAAAACAATAATAGAACCCACTTAGTCCACATATATTTTAAGATCGAATAATGAGTTTCACAATTTCTTCTTAAACATCAATCCAGCTCATGAAATAGAGGATGTGGGGGAAGAATATTTTAAGAAAAATATGTAATATAGACTAACCTTTAAAATTTTTCAGTGATAACAATTTGTAATATTAAAAAAAAATAGTTATTAGGACCTTTATTAAAATAACCAAACAAACTCGACAAACAATTGAATCTCATCTCATGTCATCATCATTTCCATCCTCAAATTGGAACAAAGAGGTTAACAATTAATATTTACTGACAACATTTAACCAAAGAAAAAAAAAACTACCTATTAGCACTACTACCAGACTTCATGCTACTCTTGGGAAACTTAGCCCTTACCCCAAAGTCCATCGACACCTTTATATGAACAATTTGATATAAAAAATAGAGTTAATGATTTAGTGATATAAAAATAGAGTTTTATTAATCTCATGTTAAAGGAGATAAGTTATCTCATGTCATAGAGATACATTTGTGGGCTCCGCCACTTGAAAAATAAAAAGAAAAGAAAAGAAAAAAGTGGCACAATTATCAAAGGGTGTGTAGGAGAGAAACTTATCACATGTAGCATAATAGTAGTTTTTTCCATAAAAATATATTATTTATTATAATAATATATCGGGCCAGCTCATGGGCTTTCAAGTCAAGCCTCATTAAATTATGATTGAGCTTGTTTACTAATCAAGTTTTTTTTTTAAAGCTTGAGCCCGTTCTATTTATTAAACAAGTTAGGTCAAGCCAAGCTTAAAGAAAGCCAAGCCTTGGGCTTTTGACAAGGCGCTTGCCTCATTTACACTCTTAGTTGGGGACAAAATGAGAAAGTGTTATGTATTAGTTTTAGGGTTTAATGCTTCTAATGTTATAGGATATAAATTTAGGCTTAATATTTTTACAGTGAATGTAGATAAGTTATCTATATTCACTCCCAACCTGATGTCATTTTAGGTTGAAAAATTAAAAAATTATAATAAGAAAGACTATTATAACCTTGAAATAAATTATAATTATAAAAATACTTTGATTTTTGTCTCAAAATGACGTCGTTTTGACCTCAATGTAGATAACTTATCTAAATTGACTGAAGAAAAAACGCGAACCCATAAATTTATTTCTACACTTATATAAAAGTGTGTGGAGCCTATGTGAGGAGAAGAGAGAGAAAGAAAAAATATGAGTCTCGCTATGTAAAAAATAAATTTACCTCCAATAACATAAAAAAAGCTAAACTCTTAGTTTTAACTATGAACAACTAGTTTTCTCTATTAAAGAAAGAGTTTAATATTTTTCATATTATAAAAAATAATTTTATCTTCTATAATCATATAAGAAGAAGAAAAAAAATATAAACTCAGGCGTACACACATAAATAAAACTCATAAAGAAATGGGTATTGCTAACTTCATTCTTCATGTTTCAGTAACTGTATACAATATCATAAGGAGAGAGAGTACCGTTGAAATCTTGACCAAAAGTTAAGAATGACCATAAGAGAAGACAGAAGCACCACCACCACCTTCACCGTCGGAGAGATGGCGGCTACACATGTTCCCATGGGCATGTGCCACGTGTCCGTTTTGGCCGGTATTGACGGTTGGGACACTCAGTTGTGCCCCTTGATAAAGGAACACTGAGGCCATGCTCCCATGTATCTTTGTCTGCTGTCCCAACCTTTTCCTTTGTACATGTAGGTCCCACTATTTATTCAATATCACGTGGCTCCCATTTAATTGTTCTACACTATTGGTGCCACACCAGTTCGATGCATTTGGGATTCATTCAAATTTTCAATTTGGAAATTTGTAAGAAAATCCATGTATTTGTACAAAAAAAAAAATGCACTCGTAAAACAAACACTTATTTTGATATTTGACTTAAAAAATTAATTTTTAATTCAGTTAAAAAATTCATTTTTAATTCATACACTATTGTTAAATGTTACTTGACATGGTTAACCAACACCATAAATTACATTTTAGACAGCTTCCTTCATTAAAAGCACAAAAGGAATCCCCTTTTTTTTCAAAAAAATTGTAGTCTCTCTCTGTTTCTCTTCAATAATTGTAATAAGAATTCTTGAGTTGTGTTAATTCTTCTCAGAGTTGATTTAAGGTCAAAATCAAAATTTGTATTTTATACCATTTTTTCACATTCTTTAAATATAAAACTAATTTTTGTTTAAATTGTTAAGGGTATCTAGAATCATCTTTACTTTGTCTTTTTCTAGTGTTTCTCGATTAAAATATTAACATCTTAAAGCCTAGTTTTATTTATTTAATTAGAATGGTTGTGCTAATTCTTGGGTATTGGACCGGGAGCAGGAATAAATTTTTAAGTACAAAAACTAAATTTAACATATACAGATAAAAAAAACCATATTAATACATAGTTATTGTCTAATAGACCTTTAGTTTAAAAGAAAAGTAATTAATGTTGGACGTGTTTCTCTTTTAATATTTGGTGGCTAAATATATACTTTATTTATGAGTGCATGATTCACAACTAGAGATGTTAACGGGCCGAGCCGAGCTAAACTTTAATCTTAAAATGTTAAGCTTGTGTTTAAATGTATCAGCCTCACCAAGCCTGTTACCTGTTATGAATATAATTATCGGCCTGTGGCCTGATTTATTTACAAAAAATAAAGACCTAGTTTAGCCTGTTTAAAAAAAATAAGATAACAAAAATTTATCCAAACAAATATACAATCAACAGCACTAGTAATTTCATAAATATTCATAAATTCAATGTACATCTAAACAGCATAATATAGAACAAAATCATTCAAAAATTCTGTTTAACCAATAAAATGAGGTGAAATAGATTGAGGAGAGAGAGACAGCTACTAAAAGTAGTATAAAAATATAGGGGAAGGTTATATTTACAACCTATTTTTGTTTATAACTTCTTACAATTATATATTAACCGTTGATTTCTTCCAATCAACGATTATCATTTATTGCGAATTAATAAATAATTAATAAATTCATTTTTGCGAAAATCTTAACCATTGATTGACAGAAATCAACGGTTAAGATATGATTGTAAGAGGCTGTAAACGAAAATAGGTTGTAAGTGTAACCTTTCCCAAAAATATAAAATAAAAATAAAAATTAATATACTAGGCTAGCCTAGGAGGCTCTAAGGATGAGTTTTTGAATTGGTGCTTGAGGCCTTTTTATTAAACGAGCTTTTATACAAGTCCAAGCCTGGTTCCAACAACCAATTTTAGACATGAAAGCTCAGGCCTTCACTAGCCGAGCCAAAATCCCCTGGTTCGTTTACCACCCCTACTCACAACCACCTCAATAAATGTTGCCTATCCCATTATCTATAAAGACTCTAGAAGAAAATGTAGTTTCTTCTCACTTATATAATCACAAGAAACCTTCTGTAATAAGTTAGCGAAGCTTAGACATTGTGTGAATGTGTGAATCTTCTGAAGAGAAGTTTGAGTAAGAGACCTCTTTAGAGAAAAACTTTGTAACCATTACTGTTATTCTAGTGTGAGTAGAGAAGTTTGATCTCTTTGTAATCCTATTATTCATAGTGGAAGATTTTCTAGATTAATGTCCCATGGTTTTACTACTCAACCTTAGGGGAGATTTTTTACGTTAAAATTTGTTGTGTTTTTTCTCCATCTCTCATCTCTTACATTTCGTTGTTTTCTACATTTCTTGACTGATCGGTTACTATAATTCATTTTTGAGTTGGTACTATTTTCTAGTGTTGTCGAGCGGTAATGCTGAATTGCTGAGCGGTAAGCTTGAAGACTTCATACTGTCATATTGTGTGTGTGCCTAGCAGTAAAGCTAATTGTGCCGATTGGGAAAACTGCTTTCGCGTGAACTGATAAACCTTTAGTTTATCATGTTTTTAGGGCTAGTATCACATGAATTACATAGTCAAAGACATGAATTCTTATGTTTTATAGTAAAAAGCATGAAAGTTGGATGTTAATCTAACATATCTTGTTTTTATTGGTTTTGAAGGTAAATTGATATGAATTTGAGCAAGAATGGAGCAAAGGACTTGGAGTAGGAAATGGAAGATCAAAGAAGTCCTAGAATGCAATCAAGAAGCTAATTCAACATTGAGGGAGAGCGTTAAAGCACTATTGATGGAAAATATGAAGGAAAGCTTCAGTACGAGCGTGTTTTAACGCGCTTCAGAGTGTTCAAATGCACTAATTACATGGAAAACATAAAGGAAAGCTTCGATAAGAGCACGTTTTAACGAGCTTTAGAGCATTCAAACGCGCTAATTGCATGAAAAATATAGGAATGCCACGCCTGGCCAAAATATTTACCAGACTGCCACGCCAACAATAAATTTTCCTAGAATGCCACCTGGCATAATTCGCTACACTGTGTAGCGAAATATGCTTTCAAATAATTCGCTACACAGTGTAGCGAATTATGCCATGTTAGGCTGCACAATCAGCAATAATGACACGTGTCAAGCAGGCAGTAATTCAAGCATAATTCGATACACAGTGTAGCGAATTACTACCTGCTTGACACATTCATTTTTGCTGACTGTGCAGCCTGACATGACATAATTCTCTACACTGTGTAGCGAATTATTTGCAAGCATATTTCGCTGCACAGTGTAGCGAATTATGCCGCGTGGCATTCCGAGAATTTTTACTGTTGGTGTGGCAGTCTGGTAAATAATTTGGTGAAGTGTGGCAAAATGGTCACTGTTCCAAAAATATGAAGGAAAGCTTTGGTAGGAGAACGTTTTAACGCGCTCCAAAGCGTTACAACGCGCTGTTATAAAGAAATTTTTCCTTCGATGAGCGCATTACACTGCGCTAGAGAGCGTTAAAATGCTTTTTTCTAGTAAGAAAATCAAAGCAAGCACGTTAAAGCGCTCTAACCAGCGTTGTAACGCTCATCTGCGATCCAATAAAGGCCCAGCTCGTTGTTTTCACTTAGAGCACATATCTCACTCATATAAAAGGAAATTTCAGATCCATTAAGAGGAGCTTTTGACAATTCAGAAGAGAGAATCCTACTTTGGTGATATAAGCGCGTCTTTCATACTTTGGAGCATCAAGAGCAGGTTGATTTCAAGAACAGGCTGGAAGTTTTGAGAATTCACCTCACCATTACACCAATGGAGTTTGGGGAACCTTTATTTCTTTATCTTGTTTTTGATTTCTCTATGGTAGGCTAGATTTCTCTGTAGTTAGGGATATATGGAACTCAATTGATACTTTTTGTTATGAATTAAATTGTCTGTGTAACTTTTTTTATAATTGAATGAATTTATCTGTTATTCATGCTTTCTATGAGTTTGCTCCTTGTAGATTGATTTAGGAAAATTGTATGACAATAAGGATGTTGGTGCATGAACCTTGAATTGATAAATTCATTATAATCCTTGTGATATAGGATAGACATAGGGTAATTATGCAATTGTATGATTTTTGATCTCAATGTATATTTTTTTGAGAAATATCCGGGGAATTAAGATTCTTTCAAGATTATATTGAATTGGGGTGTCAAGGGATTGAGTCCCAATGAAATTAGAGGATTGAATTGGAAATATATTAAGGGCAGATACTTAATGATTTAATTCATAACATAAAGAGAAAATTGAGGAAAATCGAAACCCTAACTACACTTTTCTTGATTGTTAAAACCACTTCCATTTATTTTCTTATTTTTAATCTGAATTCTTATGCTTTTGATCAATTTTAGTTTTAAATTCAAAGTTTTTCATAATTGTTTTTCCAAATAAAGCACGTATTGTGAACTAGTGCTTAAACTCTAATTCTCAAGGGAACAATTTTGTATTCATGTGGATTTTTATTATTTTTATGATCGATGTACTTGCTGAAGTCGCAACATGAACTATTTAAGGGTCCTAACAATTAAGATTACATCGTACCAATTTGGGGGTTGGGGGGATGCAAATAATAAGATATTTCATTTCGAATAATAGAAGTTTCGAACGTGAATTTGTCTCTGTTTAATGCCTATACTTTTTAACATTAGTTATGGCTTGATTTGGGCAACCATATGACAAAAATAAAATAAAAAAAAGATTTAATATCTTTTATGTTGTAGGAGATAAAACTATTTCCTATTTACACATTAAAATATGTGGGGTCTATGTTTTTTCTCTCTCTTTCTTCTCTTCACATGGTTCCACATAAGCCCCAAACATGTATATGAGATAATTTTATCTACTATGATACGAGAGATACCAAACCCTAAAAATAAAGGTAGCAAATCATCTCTTTTTCTTCTTACTTAATGTATGACATCTTTCATTCGCATTTCCTTGCAGTCACACACCCACATAAGAATAAGAACGATTCTAACAACTATCCCCCACGTATCAACCCTTTTCTTTTTGGATGTCATCCATCAAGTGTTACGGCCCCTATGGATGTCTATATTAATTTGGAAATTGATTCCTCCATGTGAGTTTTTCACCGGTCATGTAAAATGACAAATATTTTTGTGTCATTCATCTCTCTCTCCGGGTGTTTGTGTGTGTGTTAAATATTTAATGTAAGAATTTTTTTTTTTTTCCTTCTATTCACAATGCCTTGCATCTATCTACTCTGTATAAACATTTTTAACAGTAACATATTCAAGTTGCATTTAACCTTGTTCTTACTACACTGAAAGTGTTTTCTAGTAATTATTGTTCAGTCAAGAGAGAAAAAAAAAGCATAAAATGATGGGGAAAAAAGTAAAAGATCATGGACGGCATTTATGGTGCAAGGTTCAATGGCCAAGAGATAGAGTTATAATTTAATATTACAAAATGATTTCTGCCAAATTTACTATATACATATGATAAGATGATGATAACACTAATTTAGAGCTAATATAGCTGACCCTCTTAGTTATCCTTCTCAAACAATGCCAAAAATGTAGTGTATTCCTAATAGCCCAGAGCTTTTCACAGCCTGTTGTACATTAATATTGACTTTGATCATTGTTCTCTTTTTTTATGGTGGGCAACGGATGTTTCAATAGGTTAATGTGGAAATTGTTCTTGTTTTTAAGTGACTAAAGATCTAAAAAGTGTTCCAACTTTCAATAGTTAGTATAATATTGTTTATAGTTCCCAAGGAGAGAAAAGGGAAGGCAAAAAGGCAAGAAACAAGGGGCACTAGCCATTCAAATTTTGATGAAGAGCCCTTAACAAAAAGACAGGGAATGAAAAGCTCCTCGGTAGAACCAATATGGGAGGCAATGGCATTCTTGATTTTGGTTCATGTTTCACTTAGCGTATCCCCTGATCTAATGAGCCTAATGTCATTTCCAGAAGTAAAATCTCTATTTTGGACACACTCTTTCTCCTTGTATATATCTCTGAAGAGGTATTTATGTTTCTTCTCTTCTTTCTCTTCCTTCTCTTGGGGCCCAATAAATTGAAATATCAAAAGGAAGGGACAAAAGAGAAGTGGCTACCATATCTTCATTTTCTCTCATTACTTCTTTCACCCCCTACAACTCCATGTTCTGCAAGAAATCTTCTTATTCCTCCTTTAGTTATTGCATTTAATGCACATTTATTTCCTTGTTACTATAAATACTTCTGCTACCTTCACTACATTTTCCCTATCCCACATTAAAGTTTTGCTCAAAAATATTTCAGACCATATCTGTCTCTTAACATGTCAATTGCATATCTTCTTCTTTTGTTTCTGTGCATTTCCTTGCATGCATGTAATGCCCGGCATCTTAGCCCTCTTGACAAGAAGCTAGAGAAGAAATCCCACATCTCTGTCAAGGTAATTTGTCTAGCTATCAAGTACAAAATTTGTTTATTACATGTTTATATTAATTGTCCAAGAGGATGAGCCTGGAGCAATGATAAAACTGCTCCTTTGACTGAGAAGTCACGGGTTTAAATTAGAAAAATAGTCTCTGTGCAAATATGTAAGTATAAGGCTACATATAAAAATTATCCTCACCTCTACCCTCGAGATTTAATAAGGAATGGTTATATTGATATTAATTGTCCATTATTAGCCTTCATATTTAAAGCTTATATGCCTCACAAAGCTTTCATTTTATGCAGAGTGATGAGAAAAATGGATTTGATTCCTCTCCAAAGGAGCTTAATGAAGGTGATAATAAAAAGATGGAGACTCGGTTTGTTGCTGACTCTGAGAAGCTGAAAAAAAGAAGCAGCACTAACCAGAGGGTGCTCAAAGCTAAGGGGAAAGCTTCAGGTGCTTCACAAAGTGAATCTCTTGTTTCAGTTTCTTGGCGTGTGCCTCACAAGAAACCTAGTCAGAAACATCCTGGGTTTAACTTGGACTATGCACCACCGAAGACACATCCTCCTCACCACAACTAAGCAACACTATATCATCCCTACTTCATTGAGGTTGTATCTGAAGCCCTGAATTGAAAAGAAAGAACAGCAATCAAGACATTCTAGCTAGGGTGAAATGTTTAGGTTTGCTAGCATATATGACTACAGAAAATTAATGTCTGTTTTGACTTAAGCTATTTTAAGTGTGCTTTTCTGAAATATCTATATAAAATGTACATCAGACATGCAAGAGCATATATATATCTATATCTCCTATGCCAATCTAAGTATAGTTCTTTATTGTAAGCAGAATTAATCATGATTACAATTCATATCCCTGGTTTTCTATTTGGTCTTCCTTTATTGACATTATTATTCTCACTATAACTTCTCTTCTCTCTCTTTCTTGATTTGCCAGTAAGATACATATACAAGTATCACAGTTATTAAAGGGATTTTCCTTTTTCTTTTTACAACTGATTACTTTATAAATATAGTAGCATGGAGATAGAGATTAGTGATGACACTGATAAGTGGTTTATCAGAACTTTGAAAATTCAGCTAAAGCACTAACCTTCCTTCTTAGTCCTAGACGGCTGTACAATTTTTTGTTTGGTTCTGATAAAATTCTAACTAATTAACTTTATATCTACAAAGAACCACGAATGCAAAAGCTTAAACTGTTGGATGAGGTTACATTAATATTTTTATATAACTTTAATATGTTCCTTCACACGAGCTGAGCTTAAAAGATGGACAATACCCAGGCCCACCTATCTGTATTAAGAAATTCCGTAAGACTTAATTAATTATTAATTAAATGGAAGGCGGTGATGATCAAACCCATGACACCGAGGCTACATTAATGATTTTATATAACTCTACCAACATCAATTGTAATCAAGGATTAAGAGAGAAAGAAAAAATATGAGACAGTGGTATAAGGGTCACGAATACTGGTTTATAATGAAGTGCATGACCATTAATGCTTTAGATACTGTTCCAACAAGTTTTTGAATCTGGAAATGTTCTCTTCAGTATAGGAAACCTTGTATACTTTTTTTCTTCTTCTTAGCATTCACACAATTGATGCCTTGAAGTTGGAGTACGTACTAGCATCATTGTCATGTGGTTGAAATTTTTTCATTCAATTGATAAGAAATAACCCAGTAAATACAAGTTGATTCTAAGACATTGGTGGTTGGTCTTCTTAAATGAGGGAGGTTGTTAGCAATAGATATATGAAGATTGAAGAAACTGACACTATATAACACGCTTTAAATTTTTATATATATAAGTACTAGACTTCATATATATTTGGATTCAACAACTATACACCACGGAAATTAGTTTTCTTTGAAGTAATTAGCAATTAAAGGTACATATATAAGCTGGGGTCGTTGGAAGAGGAATCATACTTTTTTTTTTAATATTAACTCTAATTACTTCTTTGAAGTGAGTAGGTTTCTCCGATTTTTTCCACAAATTTTGACTCTTTAAGCTGGTTATGAGATTAATCCAGTGTAAGGGACTCATACTTTTATATTTATTTGGACAAATCTGTAAAATTTTCATTATTGTACCCTATTGTTTTTAATTAAATTAACTTATTTTGTGCTTAAAATAATTTATAATAACAAAATGTCACCATTGAAGTTTGTGAAAATAAAGTTATTATTTAAATTAAGCAAATTCAAATATATGATCCGCTTGTAAATACAAATAAACGACTTTTAAATTGATCAATGGTAGAAACTCGCAGTTATGCTGACGGTGTATGTATGGTCGTTTTATTTTCTAGACTGGAGTTCGTCTGCTGCATAAAAAAAACAAATATGCACATATAGAAGTTGTCAAAAATAAAAAAAATATAATTTTTCTTAAATATATTCTTATCCATTATGCACAAGAAATTTCAAATTTAATTTATTATTATTTGAAATTTATACCAATAAAACTCAAACAAGAAAAGCAATCGACAGCGTTAAATTTATGATTTTGAGTTAAATTAAGCAAAATGAAAATTACATTCACTTTCACATTTTGTTTTATTTAGATCATAAAAATCAGAAGATGTGAATATAGCACCTACTTACAGCTTCCTACTTTAACTAAACATCGAAACCAACCTTTGTCATTATTATATAGGTAGTTACGTATGAACTTTTCAAGTTTTGAATTCTTATTATGCATGAGTTCAATTTTAATACATTATTTAATAAGTTTGACTATGTTCAAAATTACATAAGACGTCAAACTTATTAATTTATGCTTCAATATATATCATTTGATGGTAAGTGTAATTTTACACAGAAAAATTAAGTTCTTATTTTATTAGTTGAAAATTTCGTGTTAATTGTTATTGTTTATTAATGTCTTTGTGCAACTCTTAATTATGGCAAGAGCTAGCCATGGTGTTCCGTACCTAACGAGGGACATGACATTTAACAGTTTCAAGTATGTCTCCTATGAAAGCAACTATAATATGAATTGAACTCGGATGAAACATAAAATCCCAAAAAGGGCGAATTGGGATTGAGAAAAGGGAAACTAAACCTGTTTCTTGGAACTAGCACAAGCATGAACACACACATTAAAGTCTAAACGAAGGTGGCAACAACTAGAACACGGCTTTCCCAATATTATTGAAATTGTTGAATTTGTTCTCTAAACTATGTAGTTACCACCAGACAACCTTTTTGAGGTGTCTCTGTCTATATAATTTTACACGCTCATGGCTGACTTCCATTGATACATTTGTTGAATCCCGAAGAGAAATTCTTTATGTCAGAGTTGAATCCTCACTCCTTAAGTTTGATAGATTAGATTTTGTTTTTCTAAATATTAATTCTTGATACATGACCTCAACAAAAATATTATTCTTTATTCATACGAAAAAATTAATTCAGAATCTAAATATTTATTAAGAGAGATAAACATAAAATTTTCATATGACAAAATTATGAGATTTGTTATATGCAATTTTAATAAGGATATGATATTATGTAGTTTACCAAACAAAAAAAAAAGGATATGATATTATGTATACATTTTTTTTTTTTACTTATTTTTCTCCTCACGATTAAATCATAATCTCTAGATAAAAAGTTGGTTACAGAAAAGAGAAAGGGTTAAAGGTGTTGTGATCTAAGCATGCTGATAGAAATATATAAAATAGGTATGGAAAAAAAATTAAAATAATCTATCTTATTTTAATATAAGGGTTGATTCCCACTGCTAAAAACACTAATTTAAGTACCTACGGAATATTTAAATGAGAATAGGCATACTAGACAGATGACCATGTTTTGGTCTAAGCCTCTAAGGGGCTGTTTGGTAGGTGTATTTATTTTAAAAGCCTGAAAAAGTGATATTGGGATTGTGATATATCCATGTTTAGCAGAAGAAATCTAAATTTTTATCCTTGATTCCAATTTACCCATGGTTTTGATTTTAGTGCAAAATGTGGTTAGAAATGCTGTGTAAAATTACTACAAAATATGTAGTATTCCTATAATCCGGTTTGTTGGGAAAAATAAACATAATTTTGGGGACTATTGTACCCTTGCTTTTCACAGTCAGAAGCCATGAGTCCACTGGGCTCTCCTTCGTCACGCATCAATGCATCAGTTCCTTCTCCATCTTTTTTCTCAGCTTTCTTCAATAGACCAGTCCAAGTAGAAATACTTGTGGGGTTCATTAATAACAGGTGGTTATTTGATTGGATCTCTAGCTTCAGGAAAAACTTCAAATTGGATTGAAAGAAGGTACACAATAATTCTTGCTGTAGCAACATTCCTAATAGGTGTTGTGTTGATGGGGTTGATAAAGTGAACGATAAAAGACTCCGAAAGTTAGGTTATTTTTGTAAATTCTATAGATATTCCCGGTAATATTTTATTTTTAAAGGGGGCGTTTGCTACGCGGTATTTTTCAGGATTTTTGGAAAATTGAATTTTTCTAAATTTTTAATTTTCGGATATTATCGTAAATTGAATGTAAAAATCATATTTCTGAAAATCGAGATTCCCGGATAATTTTTTTTTTCTCATGTACCAAAGTCAAGCATAACATTCAGAAATTCAACTCAATATTCCCAGTAATATTTTGACCAACCAAACAACCTTCTAGTAACATTCTCGAAAAACTTATTTTCCTAGTATATTTTCAGAAATCAAAATTTCCAGATAAATTTTTTTCCTCCTATACTAAACACCCCCGAGAGAATAATCCTCTTCGGAGGCATATATTTGTTTGGTGAAATTGTGATATGTAGCTTAGCAAGTTAGCATAGTCTCCGGTTTTGTCTAAAAGCTTTACATAACCTACTCAATCTAGTTTTCTTTTTAACATACCCAGTAATTTCACTGGCAAGCACAACACTATGTTGATATAATATTTATGTTATGAAGAGTAGGAATCTGAGGGCATGTTTGAATTGTATTTCCGAAAACGGTTTTTAAATTTTTAGAAAAAAAATGTGATAAACAGTGTTTTAAAATCTCACCTCACTCTGGGGTTGACCCCTCCAGGTCACTCACTCTATGAGAGTTCGGGTTAGTAGTTAGACTTTACTTGCACGTTGACCCCTCTAACTCTCGAAACCATTCGGTTGAACCTGTGACTCTCGGGTCAGAGGGGTCATTGTATTTTTTTTTTAAAATTACACATGAAATGACGTCGTTTGATGTGTAAAATGAAAAACTCGCTGCTACCTAGATTTAGAACTAGATCTGAAATCTGAATCGTCCTTTTTCTTCTCTTCTGATCTTTTATCCCAGATCCAGATCCAGTCTCTCTGTTCCGGTGATCTCCTCCACCTTATTGGTTCTTCTCTCCCCACCGTTAATTGTCTTGTCACCGCTTCTCCTCCGCTATTCTCTATTGGGTAAGGGATATCCTTTTACATACTGTTATAGGTGCATGAGAAGGATAAGAAGGGCCTGAGTTTGATGATATATAACTTTTTATTAACTCCATTATTAGAATATGTGTTTTATACTTTGATAGTTTGATACTTTGATTCGCGTGTGAATATTGACTTGTGTGTATAATTGGTTGTATTATGTTAAGTATATTTTGAATCTTTAATGATTGATGATTTAATTTTTTTGAATTTTTCATATAGAATATATATTTATATTTTTTAATGTATAAAACCATATCAGAGAAGTGACTCCGTGACCCCCCGGTTGAACTCGTGATCTCGTGACCCCTAATCTCAGCTGAGTCAATGGCTGAGCCTGGTTTTTAAACACTGGTGATAAGGTCTGTTTTGTAAAAATAATTCTAAAAATTATAATTATTTTTTAGTTTTTAGAATCAAATTTAGAGAATATGTCTAAATTGTTTTTTTTTTTTTTGTGTTTTGACTTTTAATTTACAAAACACAAAAAAAACTCCTATTTTATTAACTATTCTACGAAACTAATTAAAAAAAAAAAAACAGAACACTACTATCAAACTGGCCCCGAATAATATTAAAAAACTGCCACTGTTTCGTTAACTGAATTTCCTATTAAATACCACGAGCATCTATATAGTTTAGCACTTTAGCGTATGAGGTTATTATATAGTAGACCTTGTGCATGTTTTGACCTGCTTAAATAATTTCTTATTTCTCAATTCTGTAAATTTTTTATTAAATATAGTTTGAATACAAAATAAAGTAACACAAAAACATACTATGCTTTCAAATTTTATTTTTTCTGTTTGAGAAGTATATTATAAAACCATTAAAACTCTATTACTTCAAATTTAAGTTTTTAAGTGAAATAATTATTTTTTATAATATCAGAACTTCTGTGATCACAACACAGGATCAAGAGTTCAATCCTCACCATCCACTTTTTAATAGAATTAAGTTAGCATAAAATATAATAAAAAAATAGACTTGTACAATATCCATGTTTCGACACCAAAGAGCTTTTGTGTCAGAAAATATATTTAAGAGATACAATATAAAATCATTCAACAGTCAATTTTTTTTTTTTTGTTTGTATTAATTCAACAGTCAATTAGTTAAGCTGTGGGTGAGAGAAGGTTGCTTAATTTGGAGTTTTCTTTGTCTCAGTTCGTATTCCTTGAAAGAGATTATACCAATGCTATAATTAAAGACATGCAGAAGGATTGGAAAAAGAGGACTTGTTTGCTCCAAATTTAACTTGGACTTTGCAATTACTGATAAAGAAGCTTGGACGCTCTCTTCCCAATTGTCTAACTATGGAAAGTTTAATTGCAAGAGGAAGCGTCAAATTGTCTCAAATTGTTGCCAGAACTGCAAGAAACCTCGTCCCAATTTACTCAAAATTGCCCTATTCGTTCTCCAGATTTTTATCAAATTAAGTCTCAACCTCATTCCAATTCCGCAAGCCCTGTTTGCTATTATTGTCAATGAATCTCCAACTTCTCCACCTGCCCCTCACACTACCTTTTTTACCAGTGATCTAGAGTCCCTTATTGAGCAATTATTTTCTAATTTTGGTACTGCTTCTATTGCCTTGTCCACCACACAAATGTTATCTCTAGAGTCCCTTATTGAACTCATTTGGATTAGCTTTTTTCTTCTTCAAAAGTTATTTTTTTTAAGAAAAAAAACATTTCTTGAAAAAAATCTGTTTGGATACCTGCTTTTAAAAAAAAATAGAAGTCATAAAAAAAATCAAAAACTTGCTTTTTTTCGGAAGTTAAAAATTTTAGTTTCTAAAAAAAACAGAACTCAAAAGCCAAATAATTTTTTTTAAAAGTCAAATGTTTTAAAAAAAATCTAAATAGCTATAGCTTTTATAAAAAGTACTTTTAAAATAAAGAAGTCATAAAAAAGACTTTTTTGATAAGTCAATACAAACGGGCTCTAAGAGTCTGTTTGGATCCTCTCTTTTTTAAGCTAAAAGCTCTTTATAAGCTAAAGTTTAAAAAAAAAACTTTTAAAAAAGCTAAAAGTTGTTTGATGACTACTTAAAATTTTCACTTTAAAAGTTATTTAAAAGCACATATTTCAAGAAAACTCTTTCTCTCTCTATACACACACACACACACACACACACACACACACACATATAGGCTTTAATATTTCTACGATGAATGTAGATCATCTACATTCATTTTCAAAACGACGTCGTTTTGGATTGAAACATTAAAAAATTATAATGAGAAAGACTATTATAACTCTGAAAGAAATTATAATTATTGTGCAAATAACATATCTTTTATATGTATCGACTTTGTAAAGTTTGTACGATGATTATTATGCAATCTAGAAGCTTTGTACAACAAAAAGTTAAAGGGAAATCATTTTCTCATGTTGTTGGAGATTGCTTTCTCATGTTGTGTGTAACACCCCGTATATATCCGGTAGTGTTATCATTACATCGTATTAAGCGGTGCTTAATTAAAAATGCGGAATATTCTTTTTCTTTTCAATTATGACGTCATTATCAATTACCATCTTGATTACTTAATCAATTTCATAAAATATCACATGTATGTAAATTGCAATAAGACATCTACTGAAATACCTCAATATATAAATAAAGTGTGTATCTAAATCACGACATTACATCTCGTAATCCAGACAATATCCTGATACATTATTACAACTCCCAAAAGACTCAAGACGAAACAATACTATGCGTCATGGACAATCCCCATGCTCACCAAATAAACAGCGTAAACAACAAGTCTTAACATAAAACTCCATAAACATGAATTGAAGCTATAAACATATAAGCAGCATGCAAATCCAGCATCCAACATGTCAGCATAAATAACAGCAAATGTAACTCAGCTCCGACCTCCTGCCGCCTGAGGTCTCAACATTACCTGATCCTAAAATAAGCATTCCCCAAACATGGGGTGAGATCTCTAAACAAGAAATCTCAGTAAGACAAGGGGTCCTCAAGGATCTTCCACCCCAAGCTCACTTACATGTGCAATATAAGTTCTAAAAGCATTTATATCATTATCAGTTCCAAAACTATGTAGTGCAACAGATATCTATGGCATGTGTGTTTATCACTATCTACTGGCCAGAGAAATGTAGGAATACGTCTATACCTACATGTAGTACAAGGAACACCGCTTGCACCTCACCCACAGCCTGACCCTACTGTATGTTCTACATACTCAGGCTTACCGTATAGGTGGAACACCTCTATGCATATCAACAAGGCACTAACATACAATAACTCAAACCATTTCCAAAACATCAAAAGCATGTAACACAACATGCATATACCATACCCCCATGATACATGGTGGAACCACTACATGGCTAAACCGAGGACACGAAAGCTTACCTTGCAAGCTAACTATCCAACCCAAGAGTCCACACTAGCTCAAAGCCCGCAAACAGTACAATCACAATCTGTTTATACAGTAAGTAATCATCAATAACCATCTATCAAGGTTACATTAAGTGATTAAGGCTTTCCATCTCATTATAAGTCATTTTATGCATTTTCTGCAGGAGGTATTCGAATACTCCTCGATGAGTATTCGAATACTCCCTGTCTCCAAAAAGTATTCGATTACTTCCATTAAAGTATTCGAATACTCGCAAGTATCTGAATACTTCCCCCCAGTATCCGAATACCAAACTGTTCTGTCCTTGAGACAGAGATGTCTAGCCCAGTCAGGCTAGTACGTTAATATTGGATCTGATGCCCTCTCCAAGGTATTATGAGAGAGATACCCTTGAGTCAAGGAGATCACTGTGCACAGAATACTATAATGGCCTTAGCCAATGGTGTGTGTGTGCACAGTGACAGCATAACAATGAGAGAGAGAATATGTGTACCTTTGGGGTTTGCCCTGGTATTTATAGAGGTTACCTGTAGATAGTTTGGATAGCTATGTTGACACATAAAGTGGATAGCTGTGCTGACACATTAAGATTTGTAGGATTTGATTAACATCAATCCATATCTTGGATTGCCCCTTGTTGGGCTTACTACTTAATGGGCCCATCATATGAGTCCATAACAGTTGTCCCTCAGCCGGGCTATCTGGGTATCCGGGTAGTCGGGATGAACCTATGAGTGCGCTTTTGTAGACTTGTACGCTCTTCTGACGAGCGAATTCTTTTTTCTCACGGGATGTTCTTTGCCCCTCTTATGCCGACGAGTCGAGTATCAACCCAGTGGGATATTTTGGGTACCCTGCAATGTTTGGACCAGGTACAATGCCGATATGTTTGGTTGCCTCCCAATGTCGGCAGACACGTTGCTTTCGGGTTCTCATCTTCCCTATGTGCAGTGTCGTTTTTCTTCGTTTTGCCTTGCTGGTTGAGCATCAACCATATTGCTATTCTGAGTGAGGAATACGCTTGAGTTTTTTTGATCCTACTTGCAGATTGCCCCCAAGTGGTATTCCTGATCTCAGAATGCATCTGCATATTGATTTGGTCAACGGTTGTGTATGATCCCGTCGGTATTTTCATGAAGAACCTGCGTCGGCATTGTACCCGGGTTACAAGGGCATGTATGTATGCCTACTGCTTCCTTGTGAAGCGGGTAGAAGCTGTGCTGAAATAACCTTGAGTTGATTATTACCCCAGCATCAGCTCCAAACTCGGTGAACAGCTGTATGTTCATACATGTTTTGTCTTATATGTAGGTTTGCGAATGATGATCATTGCGTTGTGCCACGTGTTCCAGCCTGCGTACTATAGTGTGCTGCGGCCGTTCCTATGCTGTCATTGCGTTTCGTGCGCATTTATTGCAACATCGCTTCAGCTGTCTTATCATCAAAATTTATTTTTATGTATATATATATATATATATATATATATATATATATATATTTTGTGAGGTGGCAGTTTTGCCCTCGTCCTTTAGCCTCCTCTGCGCTGTGATTTTGCGCATGATGATTGCGGTTTCCATCCACGATCGTGGCAGTTATAAGTTGAGGGTGAAAGTACTTAAATAACCCTGACCTTTGCTATTCATACTCCAGTAGTCGTTTGCTTGGCTATATAAGCCATCTTCCCCTCTCACCTGCTTTTGTTTAGCTTTTGAGCATCGTGCACCAGCATTAGTTGTTTGTTTTCGTGTACATGTTTTCTGAGTTTTATGCCCCATTTCTGCTTGGACTCTTCGTCTTCCTTCAACAGGTATTTGCACATATTTGTAGTTTTTTTTGTCGATTCTGTTGTGTGAGTCTACACTTGAACATTTTGTCTTACTAGTAAGTTTTTTTTTGGTTGAAGATGTACATGTTGCATCGTCGATTTTTGCTATATTTCTAGAACCTGTAAAAAACTTCCATAGGGTCATATTTGAAGCAGTTGTATGTTCCCTCTTGTCGTGTGGATGATCATCATCTTGCTCTTCTCCTCCTCCTTTTGCTATTTGACATTTAGTATTTTTCAATTTTGACCAAATGATGGGAAAAAACCCTTTTCCTTCAGCTTTGTGTTTTAAAGGGCAGAGGAAGGAAAATCCTGATTTTTTCAAAAAGATTCCTCCAGGTGCTCGTTTTTGGCTTTGGGGGATTCCCAGGACTAAAGAAGAAGAGCAAGAGGCTATGCTTCGAGGTTGCCGTGGTGGTAGATCTCGGCGAAGGGCCGAGGTGTCGAATAGGGAGTTAGGGTCTCAGCGGGGTAGAGGTTGTTCTTCCCGGAGTAAGTGCCTCAGAAAAAGTAGTCATTTAGTTCCATGTTCTCTACCCAAGACCACCTCAGGTTCACATTCCAACATCCCTGCTTTGCCCTATCCTTCCTCTGCCTCAGGAGGTGTCCCATGTTATTCTTGCGTCTACCTGAGTTCTAAGCTTGTCGAGCAAGGATGTGACTCGTTGGCCGAGACCACTTTGGAAAGTTGTCGGCATGGAAATTTTGTTGGATCGATGTCGGCATCTGGTGGGGCCAATGATCCGATTACTCTTTCCGACGTGGCCAGCTCTTCATCTTCTAGTGACTCATCGTCTGCTAGTATTTTTGATGCAGGTATAACCATTCTTTCCTTCTGATTTAAACTTTCTTGTTTTTCTAGGCATATATGGCATCTCCCCCTCGAGTTGAGGAATCTGGTTCTGCCGAGTCACGTTGTGGGCCTCCGCCATCCTCATTGACATCCCAGTTTCCCTGGGTGACTCATGAGGTTTTGAATACCACGTCCGAGCTTTCTCCGGAAGACGTGTCTAGACTTTCAGTTGGGTTGGTTGAAAACTTTGACATTGTAGCCCCTGTAGAAGACGAACCCGTATGTTCTGGTGGGACTGAAGAGGGTCTTTGCTTCTTTTTCTTCTACCGAGATTTCATTACTCAACTTGGAATCCGATCTCCGTTGACCGAATTTCAAATAGAGATACTCAATCATCTTCACATATGCCCTACACAACTCCATCCCAACGGGTGGGGTTTCGTTAAGGCCTTTGAGCGGTTTTGTGCCTACCTTGTTCTTCGCCCTTCCGTTATGGTTTTCTTTTTCTTCTTTCAAGTCATCTCTTGCCGAACTGGTCGCGAACCACCAGAATTGAAAGGTTGGATTACTGTCCGAGGTGTTCCTGGCCGTAGACTCTTTAAGGTCTATACAGAGTCTTTTAAGGGTTTTAAAAACAAGTTCTTTAAGGTGTGTGCGCATCCCGGTAAGGAGGTATGGTTTCTCCAATACTGTGGCACAAAGGAGGTAGAGGGAAAATTTCCCTTGTGTTGGTCACCCGATCATTTTCACTTTCCTCCTTCCAGCTACCGCTTTAAAGAATCCCAGTTAGACTGCAATGATATTAATACCGTGATCGCCATCGGTACATATCTTCAGACGCATCAACATGCTAGCGTTGCGTCTCTTATTTATAAATCTCAAGAGGAGCTTGATGCCGAATTAAGTATGTCTGATTGCTATATTGAAATGTTTTATACTCCGCTTAACAGCTGACTTCATTATTTTGCTTTATTTTGTTTGCTTTTCAGTTCCCCAAATGGAAAAGCAACCAAACACTCCTCCAAGTTGGTTGGCCGTTTTGACCAAAGGAAAGAACGAGTCTACCTCCAGGTTGCCGCAGAAAGATAGTTCCCCTGGGGTGGGGAAAAAGAGGAAGGTGTCCGAGCTGAATTCGCCCAAGGATGTTGTTAACAAGTCAAAAGCCAAGGTGACAGAAAAAGGGGAAGTTGGGAACAAAGGCAAGGAGATCCCTACCGAAAATGTTTCGTTATCCCCTCCTCGGCAAGTGATGGAACCCCCTCTTCCTACTTCGGGTTCTGGTTTGGCCAAGCATGCCGTATGGCAATCCGGGATGTCTGATGCTATCCGAGAGGCAGTTTTTCCACCTGAGTCTTTCTCCACTTTTGAAGATCCTGTTGATACTGAGCTCTAACCCGGTCCTCCTAACCGTCAGCATGTGCTTGATGATTTTGTGCATCCTAGCCATCAGTGACCTGGTGCCCCTGGTTTACCAGGTTACCAGGGTTTTCTGCATGAGGAACTTGGTGTGATTGAGCCGGGTTTCTAGGTTCTTCTCGGCCATAGGCAGGCTGGCCTTCGAAATTGGTCATTCCTGGCGCAGTTCGTCGTGTTAATCGCCGCTCCAGGTCTTGCATCCCTCTGTTATTTTCCTCTCGAATAGCCCTGAAATCTTGTTGCCGTTGCAAGTTAGTACGGGTTTCCAGCGCTGCTATTCGTTCCATAATTGCGTTTAACGCGTTGTTGGCCAACCGAGTATCCGGATCGACCGATTGAGCGACGCGCGCAGCCAGATCGCCAGGATGCTGGGCAGGGTTGCTCCTTATTGGAGCTACGTTCGCTGCAGCTCCCCCATTTTAGGGTGCCGGCGTTGAAACGGTGTCTGAAACATCGTCTTCGACCTGGACATGGTCGTAATCCACGTTGTTTCCGATCTGATTATGAGGCTGATTTATCTCCTCAATGACTGGATCCAACGACTGATTTTGGTTTGGGGGTGGCTGCTGGCTACTGCTCCTCGTCTGGATTGCCATCCCTTGTCAGATTTGGTGGGAACTTCAGATTCAAATTCAGAGAAAAGAATTCTCCACAGACGGCGCCAATGTTTTGTCCTTGAGACAGAGATGTCTAGCCCAGTTAGGCTAGTACGTTAATATTGGATCTGATGCCCTCTCCAAAGTATCTATGAGAGAGATACCCTTGAGTCAAGGAGATCACTGTGCACATAGTACTATAATGGCGTTAGCCAATGGGGTGTGTGTGCACAGTGACAGCATAACAATAAGAGAGAGAATGTGTGTACCTTTAGGGTTTGCCCTGGTATTTATAGAGGTTACCTGTAGATAGTTTGGATAGCTATGCTGACACATAAAGTGGATAGCTGTGCTGACATATTAAGATTAGTAGGATTTGATTAACATCAATCCATATCTTGGATTGCCCCTTGTTGGGCTTACTACTTAATGTGCCCATCATATGAGTCCATAACACAAACCTTACTGTATTCGAATACTTTCTAGTATTCGAATATTTCTTCAAAGGTATCCGAATACTTCTCTTCCCAGAAAAGTATTCCAATACTCCTTCAAGGAGTATTCGATTACCATAAACAAATATTCGAATACTACACGAAAAGTATTCGAATACTTCTTCAATAGAATGCAGAAATTCGAGCCAACTTCTGCATAATCCCAAATTTAAAGGTCCAAAAGCGATTGGGAGTCCAATGACTCCCTAAACAGATATAACCCAACATGCTATGAACCCAGAAACACATTCCTTTACTCAAATGGTTAAAGTTCCTCTTTTTAGTTGATTAAACAAGCTTTAAACCTCAAAATGACAAAGAGTGTTCATGGTATACCTCCAAGGCACCAAAACTCCGAAAATGAGGCACACAAGGGACACTCTACACAGCACCAAGGTTCTGACTTGAGCAAGACACAAATAGGACTACCAAGCTTGATCCTTTAAGCAAAAAGGTAGTTTCTTGAAGCTCAAGAAACCAAGAACAAGCTCCACTCACACAAACTCAGCAAGAACAGCCCCAAAAACGCCCAATACACAGCAAGCATCAACTCAGAAATACTTCACAACTCCCTCACACTGTTTACAAGCTTAGTGTTTACAACTCTAGGAAGAAAACTCTCAACAAAGGTGACTTCTTGGACCCTTTTCATGAGCAAAGACCAAGACTTCAAGGGGAAAAGAGAACGCTGAAGGGAAGTCAGCAAAAGACTCACGTAGGCAGCCTCCAATATGGCCTAGGGTTTAGTGACATTAAGCATTTATAGGTCCACTTAAAATACAACACAATATTAACAATAATAGCTACGCTTAGCATTTTAATCCCAAACTTTGAAATCTGAATCTACTCATTTTTCCAAGAATAATCATATTTTTATTATATTTTTCCGAGCAACTTTTCGATACGCGCTTTTCATAGCCAGTATCAGTTTCTGGCACCAATTCTCATTATATTAACTTGAAACTCGTTTTACAAGTCCTATATAATATTCTAGTAACTATCATGCACTTTTCATAATTTTCCGGGATACTTTTTCGGTACGCATTTATACCGACTAGAAGAATCGGTATCTGCACTTTTCCTCCGAAAAACGACTTTCAACATTCTTAATCACTTACTATAATTATATAAGCCTTATAATAATTATTAGGGTCAATTATGGAATCATTTCCTATTTTTTTGCATAATTAATTAATTAAATTCCTTAATTAACGGTGTGGGTTCTTATATTGTGAGGTATCAAGATCCGTGCTATCTTCTTTTTATTTTTTTAACAAGTGGTTGGACCTACCACTTGTTGTGTCTATAACATGAGAGATGTTATCTCATGTGACATGAGAAAAGAGAAACCCAAAGTTAAATTATCATCTTTTTTTTTTTTGGAAACAAAATTATCATCTTTTACTTCCAACAAAAAATTTATAATATAGTTGCATGAGATACGAAATAACCCAAATTTTTATTCTATAGAGGAGCTGTTGTACAACAATAAACTATGTAATAAACATATATTATGTATCTTACCAAAAAAAAGAGCATAACATAGATCAAGCATAACCCACTTTCTCCAACATGATGGGTTAATGGATCTTGGATTTAAGATTTTGCAATATGATTTTTGGGCTATGATTGAGGAAAGGCCCAAGTAGCTAGATGGTAAGGTTGGGAATCATTAGATCAGTTTGGATTGGATCGGTTTTCACCAACTCATTCAAAAACCGATTCAATCCAAATAAATTGTATGATTTTTTTTCAGTTTTCGATTTTTCTGTTTTCGGTTAATTTAGTTTTCGATTTTCGATTCGGTTACCGCGGTTGGAATCGGTTTGCATCGGTTGATGAACACCCCTAGCTAGTGTCCTCCCTTCCCTCTTCAAGTGTCAACCGATTGTCATTTGTCAATTCAAGTAAGTTGAATATATTATTTTTTATTTATTTTAATATTATTCAAATTGGATAGAAATGCGCACTTGTTACCATAGTTATAAAAAACCGGACCGACCAGGCCGGGTCGACCCAGGAACCAGTAAATCGGTCATATAACCGGTCTGGTTGAAGCAACAGACTGGCCATGCATCAGAACCGGTGCGACCCGGTCGATTTTCATGAAAATCGGTGACCCGGTCCTAAAAAAAAAAAAATTCCAAATTTTGTTTTAAAAAAAAAAATCATAATAGACATATTTGAATTTTTTTTGCTTATTGGCTTAATTACATAATTTATGTATCTACAACACTAATATTATTTCAATTGTGCATTATGTAGAAAATTTTGATTTGATTTATAGATAGAGATGTCATTTTCTGAATTTAAAACCCCGTACCACGATCATTATATTTTTATTTGATCCTTTATTGGATAATAATATGTGATTTATTATTTTTTATATTAAAATATTTAATTTTTTTTTTAGATATTTGAATATATTTATATTTTTTTAATATAAATTATAAAATTGTATATAATTACCGGGTCATGCGGTTAAACCAATGACCCACTGGTTGAACCAATGACCCAGTACATCCACTGGGTCAATGACCGGGCCAATTTTAATAACATTGCCTGTTACTGACGAGATCAAACTAGACGAATTGAAACATGCACCTGGTACTGACGTGATCAAAGTAGACTGACATGAAACGCATTCTTAGGTCTGGCGTGTCAAGACACGTACATGTTGTACACGCGTATGTCGTTAATAACGCCATAGGCTTGGTTGTGTCTCACTTTTTTCATCACACGAAATACACATGTGTTAAGTGCTCGACTAAACACGTAGCCATCTGAAACGCGTCTTTCTGCATTAATCTGATAATACATTTGACCACATAACTAATAAGGTGGAATATTTTGGAAATAACATCTGTCAGGTCAAAAAGCCTCTCTTTAGCTATGGCATCAATGATTTGCTCATAATTCACTAGGAAAAATGTTTTCCCTTATACCTCAGGGGACTCTAGGATCGATCGGTTATTTGATGAGTGTTTTCATTGTACTTCTTGCAAAACTACTAAACAACCAACATTATCTTTCAATAAAAGCACTTCCATTTCTACTTCCTCTTTTGATCCTGTGCACTTCGATGTTTTTAGAGGCTGCTTCCATGACCACTATGGGATGTTCTTAGTATATTTATTGATGATTATTCTTATTTCACTTAGATACATCTATCGAAAAAATCGTTATAAGCTACCTCAAATTTGTATTAACTTTTCCACCATGATCAAAATTCGAAACAATCTTCAAGAGTTATTAAAGCTTTTCATGGAGATAAATGGTATGGAATATCATGACATAAACTCTTGACTTTTCTTGCTGAATAGGGTACATGCACTTTGAATTCTCAAGCCCTAGCATTTCTTAGCAGAATAATCGTGTTGAGAGAGAGCATATTCAAATCCTTAACTAAGTTCTCTTGTCTCCTCCTTTTTTAAGACTTCAACCCACCTTCTATTAGCAACAGCTTTATTAAATCTTTCTTTTATGTGCATGAGGTAATGATGCTATTCATCAAACAATTTATTTTCAATATAAAATAAAGAGAAGCCATTGGTCAACCAACCTTCCCTTTTTTCATTCTTCTATGACCAAAAATACTAATGCTGATGTACGATATAGGGGTCTTCCAGGCAAGTAACACAAGAAAATGATTAGCCCTATTAATAATGATACTCTAGGATTAACTTTCACATATCATAATTAACCTTGTCTCACATGCCGTCAAACTAAATGACCTATCTACCACATACATCAAATTATCATACAACGTTCCTATTACGTTGGAGTCAATGATACCCCATATACCATGATCACATTCTTAACTAGGCATACAAGCAATTAATCATCTAACTTCTAACACATAAAAGGTTCAATATCTACTAAGAAAATGTTTAAATCATGTTATCGACATAATCAATATGGACCTCGGCAACCACTTCTTTTCTTTTTATTTTAAAGTGATGGGGTCCACATTAATTGTGTCTATAACATAATTTAAGTATTTTCCTACAACATGACATAACTATTTCCCTTTATATATAGTCTTTATTGACTTGGTGCATGTTTGGTTCAGAAATATCTGAACGCAAATAGGGCAATTGGATTAGCTCTCATATATTTGGTTATAATATAATTATGTCTATTTGGGTGTCGTTTGAAATTGAGTAACGTAATCCGACTCAATCCCTTGTAATACATCAAGCTGTGCACTTTGTTTTAAATGAAATTAAGAGAAATTTCTTAACCAAACTCGTACTTATTTAATTGGTTTGGACTTGACTTTTCTCACGACTCAATCTATATATGATCATCCCCGTTCATGACTACGAAGAGCAAACCAATATGTGTGATAGAAAGTAGTGTTATCAATCACTTCACTCTTACTGCAAAATATGCAAATTTAACATATTTTACATTGAGTATAAGACCTTTGAACATATGTTACGTAATTAGTTGATTATATTATTTAGGGCTATCAAAATGAGTAAAACCTGTTGGGCTGATCCGTTAACTCATTGAATTTAAGTGGGTTGGACTTAAAAAAATGTTAACACTTTTGGATCAATTAATTTTCAATTTCGCTCACAAGTTGAATGGGTCAGCCTCACAACAATTCTCTCGCCCACCTATTTTTTTTTTTGGAGCATTTAATCTCATGTTATAAGAGATATTCCTCTCATGTCATAGACCAACACATGATGGATCTCACCATATGTTAAAAAACAAAAAATAAATAAATAAAAAGCACGTTTGTCGATGTATGTATAACATAAGATAACTCTCTCCTATTACATAAGAGAATAATTTTCTTTTTTTTTTAGTTAAGGGACCTCTTTTGGATTCGGTCCACATTTTGAAGAACAAATTTAAAATATTGATTTGTTGCGTGAATTAAATTTGATAACATGAATTTTCTTTGAAAACTCGAAATTATTATGAGGAAAAAAAAATAGAATTAGAAGTTTGGTTTGGTCATATTAATTTTGATGTTAATAAACTTATTTTTTATAGTTTTTAATGTATAAAACTTTGCAAAAAATAAAATGGAAGGCCCGTTTAGACCTATGAACTGTACTTCAATATTATAAGGTTCATCAAATATTAGAATAAAATGTAAAAAAGAAAAAGAAAAAGAAAAAAGAAAATATACACAACTTCAAACATTGCCGCCCAAATACCATTTCAAACACAGAGAGAGAGAGAGAGAGAGAGAGAGAGAGAGAGAGAGAGAGAGAGAGAGAGAGAGAATGATGAATGCGAAGAAAGCCGGGTCATCATTGGAGTCATTGATGTCTTCCTTCAATGCTCGCATAAATCAGCTTCAAGAGCTTGTCATTGCAAGAAACAGTGAGTTCAATTAACTTCAATTTCAACCCTAATTTCTGTACATGTATCTATGTATGTATATATTGAAGAATTCACGCGCGAATCTACATGCGTGTTCTGCAGTGTATCCGGCGAGCAGCATCGCCGATCTATCGGCGGTGGATGCTGCGGTGAGTACCATGGAGCTTCAGGTGCAGGCTATCAAGGACCGCTTGCGCGAAGAGACAGAAGCCATTCCCAAAACCAAGGCACTCTCTCTCTCTCTCTCTCTCTTCCGTGTGTGTATTTATTGTTTCGAATGAAAGGTTTGGAAAATTGGATTTCTGATTTTGCTTCAAATGCTTCCAATTTGTACCTTCGTTAGTTGTCATGTATGCTGAAATAAATAATGGATGCTTAATTGGTTCTTTGTTTTATTTTTCATGTGCTGCTTCTTCGGAATTTGAGGAAAAAATTATTTACTTTTTGCAATTATTTCAATGGACTAAGTCACTTGATGAGATATGATTGGAGATTGGGATAGTAGATGTCAGCCATTAGTTAATTTAGCGAAAGAAAAAAGTGAACAATTTTTTTATGGCTTTTGCTGTTTGCTCTTATGATAGATCAGTTTTCTTTCTATTGTTTGGAAGATGAGGGGAGAAAGTTTGGATGATTGGTTTAGGAAACTGTTAATTTTCAATTGATGACCATTGAATTTGGGCTTTTTGTCTTATTGTAGAAACTGATTAATGCATCTCTGCGGCAGCAAAAGAAACTGCAGAATATGTCTCTTCACGTTCCCTCCCAAATGGCTGATAGGATGACAATGTTAAATTCGGAAACTAGTAGATGGTAATTACATTTTTATTTTATTTAATCCTGGTATGTTCTTGGGTTTAATATTTTTGAGATGTCATTTCTGCTTGAGCAGATATCTAATTGCTGTTGTTCCTCAGTTTGTTTCCTGAATTTTCTGGACAGGATTCTGGATCATTTGAGACTTTGAAACTTGAAGAGGAGCCTGCAGCAATACCTAAGGTAAGTGAAATCTGTTTTAGTGCAAATATCATTTTGTTTCACATAAAACATTGTCTCTATCCCTCCCTCTAGTTTTAGAACTCAAAAGTCTGTATATTTATCAACTGCATGCATGTTCACTATCCATTTTCTTGAATTATGCTTATACTTTCTTCTTTTAAAAAAATTGGATTAGGCTCACACATACTTTCTCTAGCTTCAATCCTCCCAACCCTTCACAAACATTAATATTTAAATCATCACAACTGGTTGATAGTTTCGAACTATTCTATTTCCTTGCGTTTCATGTTTCTCTCTTTTCTGCTTTTCTTTTTAATCTGTTTCCCACTTGAGAGTCTGTTACCGTGGTCTCAATGAAGCTACATTATTTTCTTACCCTTACTAGATATATTGTCAAATTGTGGTTTCACATTTTCTTTTGTTTTCATCATTTTTAGGAGAAAAAGGGTCGTGGTTCTCCACCAATGTGGTATGTTACAGGAAGTGAATTAGACTCCTTGTCATCGTAAGTCACTATGCATACTTCTATTGATTAGATATTTCTCTGTAAATTGTCAGTCTGAATTCAGCTAGATCATATCTAAATGCGTCATAAAATACATCTGATGATGCAAAGATGGATTGTCAAAAAACATCTATAAATTGCTTTTAAAAAGGTTTCTTCATTGACATAATGCCCTTGTAGCTTTTGTTGCTTTCCTTTTCTCAGTGCTTTTGGCTCTCAAATTAAAATCTGTTGGAGCAATCTAAAAGTATTGCTGGCAGGTGTATCATTTGAAATGTTTTCAAGAAATGTTGACTTGATCATATTGAGGCATTGACAAGAAAAGGGTTTAGTCAGTGACTGGAGTCTTAACATAGATGCTGCCATATATTTTCTTTCTTATATTTCCTATCATTTTAAATTAATTTTTTTCGTTGGTTCTACAATTCATCGTTATCCAGGTTTTATGCCTACTTCACTGCCTAACACTAGTTCTGATATTACAGATACATGAGAGGTAGGCTTACTCTAGAGAAGGTGAACGCAGCAATCAATGATATGGCATCTTATGCTGAAACAAATGCTCAACTTATCGCAGCTCCGAAGAAGAAGGTTAACGAACAATTTTCTTTGTAGTTATAAATTGCATTGGTTACAGTTTGCCCTTGTCTTGACATATATATATTTTTTTTCCTTGTTCATGAAGTTGGCAGAAAATCTTTGGGAAAAAGCCCTGGTGAGTGAAACCTCTATTTTCATTTCAACAACTATTTTCTCAAGGAATCGCGTCGTTTCTTTGGTCATGCATTTTTGTACTTACCCATCGATCTATGCCAAAAGAAAAGGTTCTTATTGTCTTAACACTGCAGGAAATAAGAGATATTGCTACCATGGAAGGGATAAAGGGAAAACACTTTTTTGTTGAAGCTGACATAAAAGGACCAGCACTCAAACTTGACAACACTGGAAAAGCAATCTTGACGGTGAGTACTCTTGTTTCTCAATCTTTCGCTTTTGGTGAATCAAAACTTGCTCTTGAATTACTTGTAAAATAATTTGAAGTTTTAAGCGGTATTCTCATTAGTATCTAAACTAATGTATTTATACTGTATGAGCAAACAAATTACCATTTCCATCTTCCCCTTTTCCCCTGTAACATAGCGTGGGATGGTTGAAGGAAAATCAAAGGTGGCTCTCTTTCTAACCCGGACTTTATTGTAAAGATAAAGAATAGAAAAATATGTAATTCGGATTTATATGTTTTACTTGCAATGCATTTTTTGTATTTCAGAAGTTTGTTGATTCTCATGAGTCATGATTACTGGTTATTCCTGGTACTCTACGATTTAGTGAATCAAATCAACGTAGTATATTTAGCCCACATCTTCCCCCATGATATCGGAGCTACTTCCACTTGAGGTTTTCATGATTTCATCAATGATCACCAAGGAAGATAGTATATTTCTGCCTTCACATGTAAATCTTCATGCTGCCTTAATATGCACGATTGCACTCAATTTCTAGCCTACGAACCCCACGGTTGATATTCTCATCTTTAGTTGCTCAAAAGATGTATCCTATTATCCCTATGCCTCCTTTTCTGTGTCAAATATGTATGCAATTCAACCACGCTGTCTGTAGATGTCCTCTCTCAATTGCTTGAGCAACCTCTTGTTTTAATAGAATCATTGTGGGTACTGGTGCTAATACTTTAAAAATCTCGTAATTCTACTCTTCATTTGCCTTCCAAACCCTTCTCTTAAAAATGTTCTGATTGTCCGGAGATCACCAAAGATCTTTGAGTTTAACAAATCATTTCTGAATCTGATAATAATGGTTATAGTATGAGTTTTTTGCATTTGGTTTTTATGTCAAGGATCCGAAAACAAATCAAGTTCTTCTCTTAGTGTATGTCCAGTTCCTGGAACATGAGATGTGAGTTGGTTCATTCCGGTTTAATGCTTGGTCAATTTTGACATCATTTTGAATGAATACATGAATGCTCAATATGGTTGCAGTAGACAGTGGTGAAGCAGATGCTGTGAAATCATAATGTTGTTATGCCATTATTCCCCGTAGTGAATATTTATCAATGAGATCCTTGTTATACACCGGATGAAAGATGACTTACAGGAAGTCCCTCGTAGAACATTTAGTGTGTGCATGGTCTTTGTATGCTTTTGTCTTTGGTTATTGCTACCCTGAAGAAATTTCACGAGTGTGTCTTCTTTGGCATTCTACAGGTTCTTCGTCACCTTGGCCGCATTAATGAGACTCGTGTTGGACATCATCGTGTTATCATTCTACAAAAGCCTCACTAAAAGACCTCGCTAGGAATTTCATACACATTGTATTAATTCCATAAAAGGGATAGCTCCCAAATTCCTCCATGGGTTATCATGCTAACTTGCACAATATTCAATTCTATGATGTGTATAGTTGAGCTCGGGAATTCAATTATGTTGCATAGCACAATGTGGATAAAAACTTTGATACTGAATTCAAAATGGGTACAAACCCCACAGGATCTCCTTTTCTGCTCCTCCATTATTTTTTGTGCTGCTGTAGACGAGCTTGCAAGGTGTGCAAGCATTGAATTTGAACCTGCATCTGTCCCCAGCCCAGCACTTTAGTCCAACCGTACTTCATTAACAAAACATGCTTCCACACCAGTAGCTTCAAACCAAGTCTACCGAAACTAGTCAATCGCTTCCAATTGCTTAACCTTCTCTTTAACCTTGTTGGGCCTTTAAGCCACACCTACTGTGCCAATTTGAAAGGTCTACTTAATGTTGCATTTTCTATCTGCCTTTGCCTTGCTACTAATGCTAGCATCCTCAGAATCAATTGCACTGAGCATTTTAGAGTGGCCACTGTTGCTTCAAGGTATTTTTTTAAAAAATTGTAATTTAAATAATAAATTATAAAATTAATGTTATTTTCAATTATTTTATGCAATTAATTGCACACAAATTGACAGCAATTAGTTGCGCATCAATTTGGGCGTTGCCATGTGGCAAGTTCTGTAGAGTTTGAGCATCAGTTTCACTATAGTTTGTCATGTGACACTAAGAGTTATAGTCAGTGTAATATAAAGGTGGTTTTAGGTGTTTGGTAAGAAAGTATTTTTTTTACTGGGAAAAAAAGATTTATAGGAATATGGTAGAATTTTTTTTTTCCGGGTAAATTATGAAAAAATATTTGGTAGACTCAAATTTTTTTTAGGAATGTTAGGTCAATTTTATGGATGCTATGGGAAAATAAAAATATCATGTATCAGATGGTATTTTTGTTTGCGAATATGATGTGTAAAATAGAATGATGAGAAATTTTTTTTTTGAGATTATTTTCAGTTTTTCATGTCATACATTGGAAACAAATTTGTCCCACTTCATTTTCTCAAGATTTCAGGGAAAATTTCCAGAACAAAGAGCCCCTTGTTATGTGGCAAGTGTGGGAAGCGCAATTCACCATAGCTTGTCACATGTAATTATGCCTAAATTAATGCGTAATTGATTGCATTATTTTTATAGATACTTATTCAATGATATTAATTTCAATTTCGTATTTATTTATAAAAAAATATATTTTTCAAATTTTTTAGCCTTTGATTTAATTTGTAATATTTTTTGTTAGCAGTTGGGATTTTATTATTATTATTATTATTTTGTTTGATAACGTCCAGTAGGGTTTGGTTACATGGTCATGTACGTGCAACTTCCGTATTTTACAGTACCGTTTTGAGCCACCATTCCTTCACATTGTAAGCATTTCAAAATTAAATAAAATCCCTGTTAGCATACAAATGAAAAACCCAGCAGAAACTTTTTTTTTTTTAATAAATCATGGATATCCCTCATAAGAGACAATCATGTTCGAGCCAATAACATCCATATCATGATGAGACTAGTTTTCTCAAAAAGAATTTTTTACATTCACAAGAACTTGAACTCAAGACCTTAATTAAGTGAAATCAAATATATATCATTTGATCCAGCTGAAACCTTTTAGTTGAAAATATTGTTTCAACTCTGTAAATTTATGGAACAGGACTTGCTTGGAAGTTGATAGTTGTTTATACTGACAATAGGTGTATTTTGAATGTCTCTCAATCTTAAATTGATCTTCCTATGGGGTTAATGTTTATCTAAAGTGAAGATAATTTCAATTTCTAAGCACATATAGATTAGAAAAATGAAAAATGAAGTACACTGAATCATATATTTGCTGGAAATAAATTTATCTTTGGTGGAGAAACCTTTTTCTTTCTATTGGAATTTGAATAATTTTGAATTATAGAAACTGATACAAGCACAATAAAAAAAATATTGGTTTACAGGAAGAGTCATTACGAATTTACGATGAAATTGGAAATTTTGGCATCATAAGATATATTAAATTTTCTTTAACTGCAGTGTCATGTGTAAGGAAGAAAGCATCTCAAGGCCAAAGAAAAAGCTGAAAAGATCAAGATCTTTCGTATCCAAATGTTAATGCAAAAATTATTTGAGCTCATCGCTAGTAAAAAATATGTTACCCATATAGAGTAATAATATGTTGGGTTTAGTATTTCTCGTGTTGTAGGAGATACATTTATCTCATATTAAGTCAAGATCTTTTTCATGTTATTATGTTAGTATCTCGAGCGGTTTTGAGAAGAGAAAATACGTAGTTGTCATGCAATCAAAATATGAGGAATTATGTCAGAACTCGCACCGTTAAATTAGGAAATTAATTAAATAAATATGAGATTAATGAAATAATTTCATAATTGACCCTAATAATATTGATAAGGCTTAAATAATTATGGTAAATGATTAATAATGCTAAAAGTCTATTTTCTGACGAAAAGTGCAGATATCGGTTCTGCCTCACGGTATAAATGCGTACCGATAAAGTATCCCGAAAAATTATAATAAGTATGAAAATATTCTTAGAAAAATATATAGAACAAGTAAAACAAGTTTCAAGTCGAAATAATGAGAATTTGTATCAGAACTGATACTGGCTAAGTAAAAGTGCGTACCGAAAAGATGCTGCGAAAAAATAAAATAAAAATATGAAAAATCTTAGAAAAATGAGTAGGTTCAGATTCCAAAGTTCGGGATTAAAATGCTAAGCGTAGCTATTAGTGCTAATACAGTGCGTTTAATACTTAAGTGGCCTATATAAGGCCTTGCACATGATCCTAGGTCATTTTTGTGCCTCCTATGTGCCTTTCTCCTTGTGCTCCAGCAGCTGAGTGCCTCCTCTTGCCACTTCACCTTTCCTCCCTCTTATGAGCCAAAGGTGCCATTTTTACTCATTGTTCCTCTACCAAAACACCATTGCCTTGGGTGAGTTGGTCTTGTGAGGGTGTGTGTTGCTTCGTTACTGAGTTGTAGCCTCTGGTTGGTGTGTTGAGGTGCTGAGTTTGAGAGTTGGGTTGTGGGAGCTTTTGTTCTAGCACTTTGAGGTTCAAGGAGTGATCTTTGGTGCAAAGAAACAACCTTTGATCACCATTTTCGTGTACCCCGAGAGTCAGAACCGTTGCAGCTGATTGGTGAGCTCCAAGAGCACCATTGTTCTATTCCAAACCTTGGTGGTAAGCACCAGCATCCTTGCCTTTGGTTTCTATAGAAAGAATGAACCTTGATGCATGTAATGATTAAAAGATAAGAAATTGAGGTTGGGTAAGGTTAAACACACGTAAAAATGCATGTTTAAGCCTCTGGAATCGTTAAAAGAACAACCTTTGGGTGTGATATCTCGCGAAATGCAGAACTGCATTCTGTCGCGAAATATCCAGATATGATATCCGGATATGGGCTTGGTGATATCCGGATATGATATCCGGATATGGCTTCGACATATAGGATATTCTAGGTATTTCAAGACAGTAATTGTACTGTTCATACAGAGTGATATTTTGGGTTTGGGGACCCATGATTGGCTAATGTGGACTTCTGTAATATTAATCTAAGTCAGAATCAAAGTGATTAAGGGCTTATGGCTTTGTGAGAAGCCTAAAGACATGGAACGTAAAAGGAAGACGTTGTCTTTATGTCATATACTTGTAGAGTATAAATATTAACAGATTGTGATTGTGATGTGTGTGGACTTTGAGCAGGTGTGGACCTTGGATTGGATTGATTGCTTCGAGGTAAGCTTTCGTGTCCTCGGTTTAGCCATTGTTGATTCCACCATACTCCATGGGGGAATGGTTTTATGCATGATGTGTTTTCATGTTTTGATGATTGAAATGCTTTTGAGCTGTTAAGTGCAAGGGTCTTATAATATGCATGTGTTGTTCCATCTAGACGGTAAGCCTGAGTATGTGGCGTCATACAATACAGTGATTCTTTGGGTGGGTGCAAGTGGCGTCTTGCACTGATGTAGGTAATAGATGTATGTAAATCCTGCATTTCTCTGGCCAATAGAATATCTTGACACACATGACATGATTATCCGTTGCATTGCACTGATTTTGGAACTGATATTGTATATTTCTTCTAGAACTTATATTGCACATGTAAGTGAGCTTGGGGTTGAAAAATCCTTGAGGACCCCTTGCCTTACTGAGATCTCACCTCACGTTTGGGGCACATATTTCAGGTTCAGGTAACTCGGGGGTTGAGACCTCGGGCGGCAGGAGACCGGAGCTTAGTTGACTGATGCATGATGATTATACTGCTTTGATTGGATGCTGCTTTATTCTTATTATCCTGTTATTGGACTTGAGACTATGTTGGGCTTTGTTTCCTTATTTGGTGAGCATGAGAGTTGTCCATGCCACATTGATTGACTATGTTTGACTGTAGTATTGAGTTATATAATTGTATCAGGATTATGGTCCGGACTATGTGTTTTAGTACTGTGACTTAGTTACTCACCTTTATTTATATATCGAGGTTATTCAGTGTATTTAGCTTTATTGCAATTTACATACATGCAATATTTTGAAAAAAGATTAAGTAATCAACTTGGTAATATTAATGACGTCATAATTGAAAAGAAAAAGTTATTCCGCATTTTAATTAAGCATGGCTTAATACGATGACATGTTAACAAATCGGGTATACACAGGGTGTTACAAATCAGGTATCTCTTCAATGGGAGAAGTGGGGTTTATATATGGGAATGAATATTCCCTAATGATGAGAGAGGGGGAAAAGCTAAGCCAAACCATTAGCCTTGCCTCCACTACTGTATCGAGGCATTTCCTCCATCGCATGTGTACGATGGTGAGCTTTACGGGGAGAAGGGGATTCTCTATGGCTCACCATGGAGTATCATAAGAAGGTTCCAATCTTGTATGTTTAGAGCCCAACTCTTTGGGCCTGTAGATGTCGGCCATAACAGAAGCCCCCCAGCTTGGTAGCCTGCAAAGTCAGGGTGTCAAAATGTATATGAACTTAAGCCCCTGCATAGTAGATAAAGTGTATAGTATGTGGATACAAAGGAGATCTGAATGGTTTTCATCTGCCTTTAGTTGTAGTGAGCTTTCATTACCGGCTGTAACCGATCAACATGCTCGTCTGATACCTCTCGATGGCAAGAAGTCCTCTATCTTTCCACCGTTCCAGAGTATATTGATATTTGAAGATTGAACACAACTCTTGATCAGTTTAACCAAGTGATCTGGGACAGATATTTCCTCAAGGGTTCACTGCAGGATTTTCTAGTTAAGCCTATTATAGGCCTTAATCAAATCAATTTTATTTGCCATGAAAGCCGTCCAACCCTTATCTTATGCATGGAAATAATCAACTCTTGCAATATGATTATATTATCCAAATTTTCCTATTGGGTTCAAAACTTACTTGGAATAGGGAGATAATTTTTGCCATCACGAGCTTCAGTTTCTGCACAAATACCTTTGTAAGGATCTTGTAGACCATCAGGCACAGTGTAATAGGTCAGAATTTGGAGATACTCTCTGGGTTCTTTATTTTAGGGATCAAAACTAGAAGGGTAGAATTAATGTCGGAAACCAGTTCAAGGTTAAATAAAATACATTAACTAAGTCACAAACTTGTAATTTCGCTTTATCAATTGCCGCTGGAAGAAAGATCACTGGGAAACCATCCACACTAGGCGTTTTATAGGCCCCCATAATAAGCAAAAGCTTAGATATCTCCTAGGTACCTGGTATTCTAATCATATCTGTGCATTCCTCTTTAGATAGGGTAGCCTAACAGTTAGCGGAAGACAACCATCTTTGGTTTGGGTCCTCTTCTCTGAACAGATTCTTATAGAAGTTGCAAACTAGGCCTTTTATCTCGATGAGGTCTTCAATCTATTGGTTGAATTCATTATGGAGCCTAGATACCTTGCTATTACTCTTGTGAATCACTATTTTCAAGTGATAAAATCTTGTATTTTTGTCTCCATCCACTATCCAATAATGCCTGAACTTCTGGAACAATAATATTTCCTCTTGTTCCCGTTTTAAGCTTAAATTCTTTTGAATATTATTCTCCAATTCTTGCAGACCAGAGTTGTCTACAATTTGCCTTCGAACTTGAATCTTAGCAAGATTTTTGTTTAGATGCGATTTCCTTCGATTTATGTCACCAAAAACCTCTTTGCTTTAACGAAGTAGAAGGGGCACGAAGTTGCTGAGCATGAGATTAATTTCTGCCTCTAAGACCCATCTATCATTCATGGGTTCTATGAATTTCGGGTGGTCTAACCATGTGGCTAAAAACCTAAATGGCCTATCCTGCCATTGGTTCTTCATTGTGTCCAAGCTCACCAGTAAGGGATTGTGGTCAGATTCCACCCTTGGCGAGGTGTGCACTTCTGCCTCCTCAAAACTGATTCTCTACATTAGATTGACATAGACCCTGTCAAGCTTTTTATACACCCTATCCAAATGATTATATTTCGGACCTTGCCACGTGAAGGTTGACCCCAAGCAACTTAAATTATCAACCTAACACTCCTTCAAGGAATTAGCATCTCGCGACACTTCTGTACATTCGGACGGGTAGCACCCTTTTTCTCATCAATACTTTTAATATCGTTGAAGTCCCCAGCCATAATCCAAAGGTCATTAATATTCAGGCTTATCCGCAATAACTACTCCCACATCACGTGTCTTTCCCCCTCACACGGGCTAACATATATAGCATTGTAAACAAAATGCCTGTGGTTTTCCAACTCGACTTTCATGCGAATAAATTGGTAAGACTGTGATATGACTTGCACCTTCACCATTTTAGAGTCCCACATGGCCCAAATGCCTCCAGCAAATCCAGCTACTTCAAAGACCGCTTGGTCAAAGTTGATTTCTCATAATTTTCCTGCTCTTCTTACTACTCATTCTTGTTTCAAGCAAAACTACCATGCAGATGACATATTTATCCACCATTATTTTTAGGGTACGACCTAAATTAGGTTTGGCCGCCCCCTATAATTACAACTAAGTCAATAAAAACAAGATGGATTTGTTGTAGGTTTCAATTGCACCTGCGACAAATGTTCCTTAGGCCTTGCCTCTATACGCATTTGCTCCCTCGATAACCCTCTTTTGCTAGGGCTCGACCGAACCTTTAGGTCTTCGGGTATAGGCTCTTGTAAAGAAAGAACGGCTAAATATTAACACAAGAGGGGGGTGAATTGTGTTGTAACTTTTTCGCAACAAATAAAGAAAAACAAAACCCTTTTTTCAAAAATACATGCAAGAGAGAGTTTAATCAATTAACAAAAATTCTCCAGCCCTTAAACATATTGAAACAATCATAAACATTGAATCAAATAAAGTTATAAGCAGTGAAAATTAAAAGGATGGGGAAAAGAGAATAAGACACCAAGATTTATCCATGTTCACTTTCCAACCACTTGAGAGCTACATCCAGACTGAGACCGACCATTTCACTATCATCAAGCTTCCAACCGGTGCTTGAAGAAACTGTTTTACAAGATAAATTTTACAAGACCTGCGATCTCCCTGATCACACTTAATCCAAACCCTCTCGGGATCACTCACTTATACACAAACCAATCACAATCACTCAAATTGTCTAGAACCTATAGAGTACCCTCCTTACGTCTAGAATTATATAACAAACCAGAAGAAATAGAAGAAGAAAAAATTTAAGGAGCTTTCTCTCTCTAGATATGATAAAAACATAAGTCTTGATCTATCTTCAAGTGTCTTCATGATTTGAGTCTTCTAGTTCATTTCTTTACTTGAATCTTTGACTTTGGTATTGACTTTACACTTTTAAGTTAATCTCCCATTTTTGCAAGTTGCCTTGGTCTTCTAGTGCCATTTGGGATTTGTTTCATTGCCTTCTAACTTGTTCATCCATGTTGAGCTTGTTGGTGCTTTATAATCATCAAAACTTCAAATGCATAGTCTTGGAAACATATGGTTCAACAATCTCCCCCATTTTGATGATGACAAACACTTTATTGAGAAATGAGATTAGTAGCATGAGAAATCAAAATTAATTGAAGAACTCCCCCTAACTATATGCTCCCCTTTACTATGTGCATAGTAAAAAGTTAACAATTTTCATAAAATGTCAACTTTCTCCCCCTATGAAAAACAATAAAGGAAACATATAATTTCTTAATCTCAACAAAAATCTTTCCCTTTTGGCAACATCAAAAAGAGCAAAGATATGAATATGCCATTAAGTAGCGAAAAGTCAACCTATAGTCAAACAAGGCTCATGTTTATCAATAATTTTGAATCAAGAACACAAAACCTTGTAAAAATGACTTAAAAATAGTGAAGAATGCATGTTTGTCAGTAATTACCAAAATGCCATTAACACGTAGTCTCATAGGCTTTAGTTTAGTGGTTATTTTCATTGTGACAGCTTGGTGAATCAAAATTCTCCTACTTATTTCACATTAATACAATAGTAAAAAAGTCAATTTTATGATTTCTTGTTAATTTTGTGGCAATTTTGAAACATCTAAATTGTGTTTAATTAAAAGAAATCATTTAATTTTGTGACATCTTGTTAATTCCATAACAATTGATAGAATCACACGATTCACACAAATTACTACAATTTGATGACTAAGAATTTTTATTACGATTGAGAACTATACAGTAAAAAATTGTGTACAAAATTAAGAAAATATAAAAAATAAATTTTTACCTATTGTATTAATAATAGAAAATAAATAATTATAATTTTACTAATTTAGAATTTAAAATTTCCATAAAATTTAAATTAATTTTTTATTAACAAAAAATAATTAGTATAGTTGTGACTTCTCATTAACACGTAGCGTTATAGGCTTTAGTTTAGTGGTCATTTTCGTTGTGACAGCTTGGTCTTGGTGAACCAAAATTCTCTGAAGAAAAATTCTCGTAATTATTTCACATTAATACACTAGTAAAAAAATCAATTTTAATCAAGGAGAGGAAATTAACTTAGTTGTGACTGTTTGTTAATTTTATGGCAATTTTGAATCATCTAAGATGCGATAGCTTGATGAATCAAATTTTTTAAATTTAATCAGATGAATTTTTTAAAATTGAATTATCAATCAAACGATACTTTTTTTAAAACAATAATCATATCTTTTCAAAAAAAATTAGTTAAACTAAATTTTCTAGACAAAATTATATCACCGTTACATATATCTTATGTAGCACCGATACGACACGCGACACGTGACACGACACGACACTCCGACACGTCAATCCTAAAAAAATATGGATTTCGACACGTTGGGACACGTTTTAATATTAAATAATATTTTTATTTTATATAGCGTATATTTCATTTAATATTCAATAATTTAATAAAAATGAAACTAAATTAATAATACCCATCAACACGTTATAAATGTGGAAGCTTTAATAAAAAAACAGGAACTGGGATGAGATAGAGAGATAATATCATATAAAGAAATCAAATCAGATTAGAGAGAGATATTAGAGAGAAGGAGATACAACAAGAGCATAATAGGAATTAACAACAATGATGCTCAGATGATCTCTTATCTACTTAAGGGGAAAAAAGGCAAAAATAAAATAAAATAGATATGATCAGGTGGAAGCTTAATTAATATATTTTAATTTAAAAAAAATAATTTAACAAAAATAATTTTGTAACGAAAATGCCATTTGACCGTGTCGGAGCGTGTCGAACACAATCAAATTCGCTTTTCGAAATGGTCAACATGTCAGAAATGTTGACCGCGTGTCAGACACCCTATCAGAACGTGTCGAAGCGTGTCGAACACGACACTCCCTATTTTTTGGAGTGCCCGTGCTTCCTTGCATATATCCTCGTTCTTAGCTAACTAAAGGTTTGATAAGCGAAAGTTCGCATGATTATATTATATTATTAATTTTATTGAAAATTAGCTCACTTTAATCAAGAAGGGATTAACTAAGTTGTGAGTTTGTGACAACTTGTTAACCCCGTGACTTTATTTCAGTTCGTTCAAGCTGCGACAGCTTGATTAACCAAACATATTTTCTAAAATCATATCTTTACAAAATATTATTCAAATACTTTTCAAATAAATGTTATATAAATATAAAATATAAATTAATCAACTCAAAAACTACTTTTAAGAACGACATAACTTTGAGTTCCTTATTGCACCAAGAATATGTCTGGAGCAAAAATTCTCTCGTCAAGTTAAAATAAATTTTCACAATTTAATTTTTATATAAATAATTATTCCATTTATTTAATTTCATTTTGGAGAATAAACAATTTTTTTTAAAGTTTAATAATAATTTAAATAATTATCTTAGGCAACCATTTTCGAAATGAATGTGTCAGGGTGCAATGAAATTACATTTTCACCGTTCCCTATGTATAATTAGACTGCTGAAATCGAATCTCAAATCTAAAAGATCAATTTTTCAAATACAAAGATTTTCAACTTTTATTAATTTGAATAAAATTGATAACGATTCCGTTAATTTGTTTTATTTTTAATTTCAATAGTTGTTTGGTCGCGATTTCGATTGCGACAACATGTTTCCATGGTTATCTCGATGGTTGCCATCGAACCCTCATGTCTTCCCTGAATTCATCTTCCATCAACATCTCATCCTCTTCCTCTGGGTCAAGATCCTCCCAGATCCATCCAATCTTCCTCTCTCTCTGTACCAAAGTCTATTCATTAGAAAAGGACCCCTCTGCTCTGCTTTGTACTTCTTAGAATTTAGAAGATGTGTTCCGTCTGCAGAATTGAAACATCTACAACGGAAAATAAAAAAAGTTCATACTATTCAAATATTGTAAAATAATTTTTTCATTTTTTTTTTTTTTTTTTTGCTGTTTATTTATTTTATTTATTTATTTTTGGGGAGGGGATTGCATGACACTCCCCATTACCTGAATATTCAGTACAGTGTTATTTTAAATGTATTAGCTTTCAGTGAGAACATGAAAGAGAACGAAAATCTATGTGTGTGTGTGAGAGAGAGATGACTGAAAGTTTCACTGAAAGAGAAGGAGAATCCATTGTTATTAATGAATCGTACAAAGCTCTGTATGTATATATAAAGAAGAAATAATGACTGAAATAAATAATGTCTCAGCACCTAACAAGCTGAATAGAATGTTGTTGACACTTGACAGCCAAGTAGCCAACAACCACCAGAGGAAAGGTATCCAGTATACCCAGTACTACAATACTAACTATACATTTATTACACGGTAATAACTTGAAGGTAGAGCAGTATCAAAATGGGTTGACACGAATACATCAACATGAGCACGATATGAATTTTTATTTATGTCAAAATCTTAAACATGAACACTGTAAAGAACTTTGGGATACATCACCCCAAAAGCTAGCTCAAATGGTAGGAGTGTCCAAAGCCTTATAAACTCCACATTAGTTGGCTCATACAATCAATGTGAGACTATATATCTCAACAAACACGATACAAATTTTTTGGTTGATACGACAAGACACAAATAACAAGCAAAATAGGTGTCAAAATAGTAATTGACAATTTTTTTAAAAAAATTGGGTCAAAATTAAAAAAATTTAAAAAAAAAAATTTAAAAAATATTGATCAACACGAACACGACACAAATTTTTTACGTGTCATTTTTACTTAACACGAACTCGAGACGATTTTTTTTACGGGTCAACTCGAATATAAATTTTCGTGTCATGTCACAAGTCAATCCGCGTGTCATAATCTATATTGACACCCCTAATATGGACCAATTTGCATCCAGATTCCTGGCAAATATTTATTTTACTTATTTAAATAGATAAATTAACATATTTTTAAAATCAACATATAGTTTAAAATAGGACATGCAGTATTTCGTATTAATAATAATTTGATTTGTGTTTCACCTTTTTAAAGAACCTTGGGATACACCACTCCAAAAGCTAGAGGGGTGAGAGTGCCCAAGGCCTTATAAAAGTCATATTAGTTGTCCATCCAATCAATGTGGGACTATATATCTCAACACGCCCCCCTTACGCAAGAGCCTTTTAGGCTAGAAATGTGGAAATTGCACAGGCCCATTTTTGGTTTACCTTTTTGTGCTTTTTTTTTTTTTTAATTCCACTTTTTTAAAGCGGGGGACGGTGAGACTCTGATACCATGTTAAGAACCTTGGTATACACCACTCCAAAAGCTAGCTCAAAGGGGTGAGAGTGCCCAAGGCCTTATAAAGGCCATATTAGTTGCACATCCAATCAATGTGGGACTATATATCTCAACACGCCCCCTTTAATTTGATTTGTGTTTCACCTTTGTAAAGAACCTTGGGATACACCACTCCAAAAGCTAGCTCAAGGGGTGAGAGTGCCCAAGGCCTTATAAAGGCCATATTAGTTGCTCATCCAATCAATGTGGGACTATATATCTCAACACGCCCCCTTTAATTTGATTTGTATTTCACATTTGTAAAGAACCTTGGGATACACCACCCCAAAAGCTAGCTCAAGGGGTGAGAGTGCCCAAGGCCTTATAAAGGTCATATTAGTTGCCCATCTAATCAATGTGAGACTATATATCTCAACATGCCCCCTCACGCAAGAGCCCTTTAGGCTAGAAGCGTGAAAATTGCACAAGCCCATTTTTGGTTTACCTTTTTGTGTTTTTTTTTTTTTTTTTTTTAATTTCACTTTTTTAAAGCGGGGGACGGTGAGGCTTTGATATCATGTAAAGAATCTTGGGATACACCACCCCAAAAGTAGCTCAAAGGGGTGAGAGTGCTCAAGGCCTTATAAAGACCACATTAGTTGCCCATCCAATCAATGTGGGACTATATATCTCAACAACCTTCCTAGCATTGGTTTGTCCTTTTATATGACTTTCACCCGGTGGTTAAAATTTGTCTTTTTATATGACTTTCACCGTTTGTTACCCACACACGCCTATATATACAAGTAGAATACCTAAAATTCATGCATCTCAATAGAACTAGTTAAAGCTTGCTCTCTCGATCTCTGTATCTTTGTAATGGCTGAAATAGCATCTAAAACCCAATTATACTCTTCCGAATCTAAATTGGATGTTGCCTCAGGTTACTTCTATGATTCTTCTCAGCTAGTTGTGGCAGGTCATCATCATGCTTATCCCTATTCAGCTTCTGATGATGAAATACCCACCGTTGATTACTCTCTGCTCTTCTCTGATAACCCTGATCAGCGATTCCTTGCCCTTGAATTCCTGCGCCAAGCATGCCACGAATTTGGCTTCTTCTATGTCAGCTCTTGAATTCCTGCTCTGTTGCATGTTAATATAATGAAGTTTTAGTGTACATATATATAATGATATATTGCATGTTATATAATGATATATTCATGTTACAAACATTTTAACAAATTTGATATATAATTTAAGTAACATAATTTAAGTAACAGGTTACGTTTACAACTTTTTTTTTATTTACAACTATTATAACTTCAGCTTTATTCTCCCGAGAGAACACTGCTGGAGAGTTTTCCCGAGAAAATATAGTTGAAGTTGTAAGAGTTGTAAACAAAAAAAAGTTATAAACGTAACCCTCCCCATAATTTAAAGACTAGGTTATATTTACAAATTTTTTTGTTTACAAACTACATTATCTTCCGGGAGAACACTAGGTACTATGTTCTCCCAAGAGAAGATAATGTAATTTGTAAAAATTTGTAAAAAAAAATTGTAAACGGATCATTTTCTATAATTTAATAATTGAATTAATGAATGGATATAACAAATAAATTTGCTTCATGTGCATACAGTTGGTAAACCATACCATCCCAGATAGTGTATTTGATGGTGTTTTGAAGGGGATTTCTGATTTCTTTGATCCAACAACGCGGGATGAGAGAAGGATTTACAGCAAAAAGGGCCCATCAGATAAAATCCGTTGGGGATTTAACTCCTCAGATATTGAAAATAGGGAATATCTCAAGGTTATTACACACCCCCAATACCATGTTCTCTCTGACTCATCAGGTTTCAGGTATTTACATAAATATTTAAATATTGTGTTCTCATTTATTCAAATTTTGATAATATTCTATTAATTTATTGTCTTGTTCCATATATTTAATTTTGCTTTTGGCTTATTTCAATCATCAGCAAAATTTTGGAAGAATATTGCAAAGAAATGAGAACCATAGTAATTGGATTAGCAAGGGCAGTGTCAATAACCTTAGGGCTTGAAGAAAACTACATAGAGAAGGCCTTCAACTTGAAATCAGGGTTTGATTCAACGGCCATGATCATTTATCCACCAAATTCTAGATCCAAAGGAGCTGTTGGTCTTCCTGAACACACTGACCCTGGCTTTGTAATTACACTTGTTCAAGATATAAATGGTGGTCTCCAAATCCTATCCCACAAAGGAAAGTGGATTAATGCTCATATTCCCCATCATGCCATACTCATTCAACTTGGTGATCATCTTGAGGTACTTCTATTCAATATAGTTTCCTTCACGTGATTAACTAATATATAGTTAATCATTTGAACAATTTTCCCCTTCCTCTCGATTTGACATGTTTCTTAACCTTAAATAAATGTAGATCTTAACCAATGGGAAGTATAAGAGTCATGTCCATCGAGTTATTGTTAACAACAATAAGTTGCAAAGGATCTCCTTGGTCACCCTTCATGGACCTTCATTGGACAAGTTCATCAGCCCGGGCATAGATTTTGTTGATGAAGAACAACCACAAAAATATTGTGGGATGACCTATAAAGATTCATTGGAAGCAACTGGGGGCGATGAGATCGATGGGCAATCATCACTTGAGCAACTTAAACTTGTGTCAAGTTTTAATAAAGTAATATAGCCCCCCCACCCCCCACAACAAACAACACCACATGAAACACACTTTATGCCATTTATAAGATATACCGGGCTTTAATTACTTGATTTGTAATTTGTAACAATAATGTGTGAGAAAATCAACTTTTTCTCACTTTTGTATTTGGTACTTATCATATATATCTTTGTTCTATTTACATGATTTCGAATAAATTTTCGTCAACTCAACAAAATTTTTTACCAAGAAACTTCAAAAATACACCAACACTAAATAAAAAAAAATCATATTTAGAGACAGAAAATTTTCTTCTCTAAAATGCTGAAATTTTGTTTCTAAAAGAATTAGACACGAAATCAGAGCTGAGCTCACTCTTGTGTCAGAATCTTGCCTCGTTAAAAAGTCTCAGACAAAATTTATTTTTTGTCTCTTATTAGAGTACTCGTCCATTTCTAAAACATAATTTTCTGTTGCTGATTAGTAATCAAAATTTGTCCACAGATGAAATGATTTTGTCTCTAGTATGAAAAAATAACAGAAAAAATGTAAGCAATTATTGCGGTTTATCACATCTATTTATTTTCTTAAAAATATATTTCCTAACGCATCTAAACAATAAAAGATCAATCACTATAGCTATCCAATTAACTAGAAAAGATATCAAGATAGTTGGTAGCATTTAGGAAGTGATTACGATATAAGAGAAACACCATTAATGGCTATTGATTTTGCAATTAGATTTTTGGTTTTATTTTTCTTATGTCACATAAGATAAATATTCTCTCTTATTCTCACCATAAATGGTGGGACCCACCTTATTTTTTAAAAATAAGAAGAGAAAAAATATAACACGAAAATCAAAGTGAGAGTAAGAGATAAATTGTTTCTTATGTGACATAAGAGAAGTAAAATTCTTAGACTCTTCTCTAACTTTTACAAATCACATGGATCTTTTTATGTCAAAATTTGACATGACCTTATTATGTCTTACATCAGAGTCATTCATTCACATGTTAATGGTCATTAATTAAAGTACTCTTTATTCTAGGAAAAGACATATATTGCAATTAGACCGTTGACATGTGAATAAATGATGGTAATATAAGACGTGACAAGGTCATGTCAAATTTTGACATGAGAGAACTCATGACTTGTCAATATTAAACCAATTGCAAAATACTTATGTTTTTTTAAAAAAATTCTTCAAAAAAAATTGTATAATTTTATTTTACAGGATAACAAAAAAGGACTCTTAGTACGTTAAGCAAGCCCACAGTAGAAATCGCGTAATGCCCACACACAATATCATATCTCTTGGTCTCCTCCACAATATCACCCCGCAGATATCTAGGAATAGGGGCATTGTTTCCCCCATCATACTCCACTGCACCACCTGCATCGAAGTTGTGTCCTAATAAGTCCATCCATACCGGAGCCGTCATCACTATGTCCTTTCTGCAAACACGGGACCTCAGCTCACTATGTATATAGCTGAGGTTATAGTAGAAGGCCTGCACCATAACCTCTAAATAAGGGCAGGACATCTCAGTCAATACTCTCAAATGTGATGCCTCCAACAATGCAACTACGTCAAATCTCTCCGCCATAAAGAATGAAGAATCCAATGACTTCGGCTTAATAATGGGTCTTCAAAAAAGATCGGCCATAAATCGTGCATGGTTCGCGGCATCATCATTAAGCAAGTACCCATATGGGAGGTTTACAAGCAGATGCTTAGGCTCAGGCTCATGTGTTGTTAAAGAAGAAGGACGGTCCATCCGTTGCTTGGTCCGTCTTTCGGTTTGGGATGAGACTCTCACCAAACCTCGTCTGGGCCCCATGAAAACAATACAAACCTACAAACAAATATGGATATTTATCAACAACACAAAAAACAAACAATAAAATAAAATTAAATAGATCTGAAATTCAAAAAGAAAAAAACAAAACCTATGAAACCTATACCCTAAATAATCTAAATTCATCAAAACCTACCCTAAACAACAATGAGGGAGAGAAAACAAAGAAAAATTAGGGTTCATTTCATCATCTCGAAAAGCTTAATCTTGGTAGGAGATTGGCATTACACCTCCACATTCCCATTTTGTGTTAAAAAATCCGAACCAAGATCCAAACCCAAAACCTAGACCCAAATTTTTGTGTGAAAGATGAGTTCAAGTCCTAACATGATTCCTATAGTTATTTACTACAATGGGAAACATTTTGAAGGTCCGAACAGTGTCCGATTTGAAGGAAAAACAAAAACGATGAAAATCAAAGTGGGCACTACATGCAATGAACTGAAGGAGAGAATTCTCCAAAAAATGGGGTCAGAAGGCATCCATTCCATCCACCGCATGATAGCCAGGTTAGAGACTGTAGTGGATATGGATACAATATACTACATTGGTAACGATATCAATGATGATGAAGATGTGGAGTTCGTCACAGATGCGTATGTTGGATGGAAAGTATTAAAAATGATTGAGATATATGTTGAAGTTGATGCTGGTCAGTCTTCATCGTTACCGGTGCATACAACCACTGCGCACTGTACTGGTCAAGAAGATACAATTGTACGATCATCTGCACCATCTCAGGTAACATTGGAAGAGGATGAAGATGATGAAGATGAGGAGTATGTGGACAGTGAAGATGAGGGAGAATCTGAAAGTGCTATTCCACAAGGTGATTCGTCTGACACTGACGTGGATGAAAATTTTGACGCTGACACGAGCGCTGTAAGTCTGGGTACCCCAGCCAAGTCACCACTTCACGTTGACCCTGTTAGTTCACCACTTCATGTTCACCCTGTCAGTAGTGGTAAGTTATTAAATTTACACATTTGCTTTAAAAAATTATACATTTTCGGTGCTATTGATTCAGACAATAATGATGAAGCTTTAGATGCAGGGACTGCGGTAGAGCCATTTTGGAATGAAAGCCAACATTATTCATTCATTAATTGGGCGCACCCTAATGACGAGTTGGAGATCCTGTATGGGGATGATGACTTGCACGAAGGTTGGAAGTTAGGAGATCCGTTATTTGTGCAACAAGAATTTGGCTCCAAACCTGAAATGCAACATGTTGTGAAGATACATTGTATGAAGGGGCGCAGGACAACCGTAGTTGAAAAAAGTGACGAGTCAAGATTTGTTATGAAATGTAGAAACCATGCTGACGGTTGTCCGTGGTATATGAGGGTAATCAAGCCCAAGAAGGGAGCTAATTGGGTGGTCCGTAAATGGGGTCAAGATCACACATGCCTGAATCAGGGCTTATCACAGGATCATACACAATTGGACTCAGATGTCATTTGTGCGACTATTATGAGTATGTATTTTACCGTGTACTTACTGAAGCTTCTTATTGAGAATATGGTAAAGTTGTGTTTTTTTTACAGATATGTTAAAGGAAGATCCAGCTACAAAACCAGTTCTGATACAAGAGAGGATACAAGGAATATATGGATACAACATAACGTACAGGAAGGCTTGGAAGGCAAAAATGAAGGCCATTGTTAAGTTGTATGCTGACTTGGAGAAATCCTGTGGATTCTTGCCTAATTGGCTGACGTATATGACACAGGTGAATGTGGGTTCTGTGTTCAAGCTTGATACAAATCCATGTTGTGACGAACGTCGGGTTTATACAGACAGGGCTATATTTCATAGGTTTTTTTGGACATTTCACCAATGCATTGAAGCATTCAAATACTGCAAGCCTATAATTCAAATTGATGGCACTCATCTGTATGGGAAGTACAGAGGAACACTCTTGATTGCAACATGACATGATGGAGATGGATATCTGCTCCCTATTGCCTTTGCTGATGTTCCTCCAGGTGAGAAGTTGGAAGATTGGTCTTGGTTTCTGAGCCTTTTACGTTTTCATGTCACACATAGGCATGGTATTTGCCTAATATCCGATCGTCATCGAAGCATCATAAGGGTGGTCAAAGATCATGTTGGTTGGCAGCCTCCATATGCTTATCATGTTTTTTGTCTACGTCATATTGGAAGCAACTTCAATAACAGGTTTAGGAATGTGGAATTGAAGAAAACTTTGATGAAATTAGGTACTGTATCCTATAATTATTCACAACTTCATTTTTTCATCGTAACTCACTAATTGCATATGTGATTAATGATTTTGCAGGGTACACATGTTCAAAGATTAATTTTGATCTCAGATACAAGGAATTCATCGACAACAATATGACTTGTCACCCTAAACTTGGCAATTTGGTTTTGCAAGATCAGCAGCTGGTCCACCCTTTTCTTGGCAATTTTAGTGATTGTTATTTGATAATACGATACAATATGACTTGTTGATAGCAGAATTGGGCACATACTGTAATCGGATAGGTTGATGTGCGCAAATGAAATTCTGAGGTATGCACGTTAAAAACAGACATAGAATTTACTTAAAATTTCATTCAGAACTTGGACAATGCAATACAAGTCACATAACAACACATTTCATAACTGGGTTCTTCATATATTTCAAAAAAGACATGATTACATCATGAGATACAACCCTATATCACCAAAAATGGGCTACATACATACATAATAATCCAAGCTACAGCCTAACAAACTCAAAATACATCAAGTCAAATCTACCACAGCCATGTCACCCTAAACCCTACTGCCTGGAATCCGACTGCGTATCCTGGTCATCGTTGTCCTCGTCCTCGTCCTCATCATCGTCATCCTCACCAGCAACATAAGCCTCCCCACCTATGTCATGACCCCCTGCTGATCCAGCCTCCAAGCGTGCCACCCTGTTTTCAATCGTTGTTCGCCACTTGCTTGTACTCTGCCTATAACCCCTAAACTCACTGGTCATGGAGTCCATACCACATGTCAGACGATACATGGAGGACATCACATCATTAAGTGTCCATCCTCCCTCAGGAGCTATCCATCCACCCTCAAGTGATGGTGGAGCTGGTGGTCGCCGCGTGCTGGTGCGACGTGCAGGAGTGGGATCAACAGCAGCAGCAACATCATCTGAGTCATCATCATCAAGTCCTTCATCAACATCATAAAAATAGACATTAAAATTTGGATGGTGCAAAAACATTAACCCTACTGCTACCCTAAACCCAAAAAACATTTACCTGCACCTCCATCCTCCATCTGAGCATCGTGCTGAAGGGGAACCTCTGGTGGTTCAGGTGCCCTCTTCCAGTACCACACACCTGCTAGGCTCTGCATAATCCCGCATTGCTTCAACAGGCGCTCCCCAAAGATGGCATTCCATCCTTTGGCTGTCTTCATGGTCTCGGTTGCCATAGAAACACCAAATCTGTGCAAAATCTTCTGCACCAAGAATGCAAAAGGCAATTCAGCCTTCTTTGACTTGGCCGCCTTCCACATCAAGATGCATATGTAGTGCCTCCAGTTCACCTCAATATGGTGAAGGAGGGCCCACAAGATCACAAAGTCACCTTCGAGTGATTATGAGGGCGCTGGAAAATAATGTGTGTCACCACATAATGAAGTATGCGGGCAGACACAGGAAAATTGCTCATAGGATAATGAGCAAATTGTCCGGCCTCTGCATCTGCTCTCCTGGTCTCAGCCACAACAGCCTCCCGATCATAACCACAAAATATATGATGGTTGTCTCCGTCATATAGTGTTGCCCCTGTCACACCATCGAAGTCAAGTCCCAGCAACTCTGTCCATATAGGAGCAGTAAGGATGATATTAATCTCGCAGACACGGGAAGTCAGCTCACCATGCACATAGCCCAGGTTCTGCTAGAATGCTCACACTATGACCTCCGAGTACGGGCACCTCATCTCCGCAAGCACCAGCAAATGTGTTTGCTGAAGAAGTGGGACTATGTCGAACCGCTCCAAATTGAAGAACGCCTAATCCAGTGATTTCGGCTCACAAATTTTGCAGCTCATGAATAACTTCACAAACCTCTCGTGTGCATCAGCGTCATCCTCAAATAAATATCCGAACGGCAGGTCCGGAGCCTGATGCACAGCAGCCTGAGGCTGAGAGGAGGAAGATCCATCATGTCGGCGCTTGCTCCTCCCTTCGGTATCCACCGCTCTCTTCTTCGCAACGCGTCTCTCCTCCATGCAGTCACACTGTAAAACAAAATCAAAATAAAAATCCAATTTCAGATAAACAATATACAAGGTCAGGGTTAGGGTTTTTTAATTGCAACAAATCAGAATGCAATTTGAAAACGAAAATTCACAATACACAAAGCAATAAATTATAATGCAAACATGATTACATCAAAGTCAGAATGAATTTTATGATGAATCAGAAATTCAAACGGAAAAAAAAAAATTAACATTTCTTGAATTACAATCGGTAGAAAGAACTTATACCGTGCGCCAAGGATAATCAAAAAGTGTTGAGATGATCGATCAAACGTGCTCAGAGAATGGACGAAATCGCACTCCAACCGCTCTCTACCCGGGTACCCCTTTGTGGGTTTTCCAAATGGGGGCTGCTGGGCTTTTAAAAAACCCTATTCGCCCAATCTACCCGGGTACCCCCATACCTACCCGGGTAAATAATTCAAGATTTTTCCAGATTTAAGAACAATACCCGGGTACCCCACTCCATACTCGGGTAGGGTTGATTTTTCAAAAAAATACCCGGGTACCCCCCTCTATACAGGTTTCGCGGCCAACGGTCAAACAGGGGCAGATTAGTGTTATATTTTTTTGAAGGGTTAATTTCTCGAAATAGTTTCTAATCGAGGGCAATTTGGTAAGTAATTATTAATAAAGGGCTACAGTGGTCAAAAAGCCCAAGTAATTACGTGGGAAAAAATTCAAAAGGAGGAAAAAATTCACGACCCTAATCGAGATAGCTTTAACCAATTGGGAGACAAATCCACTATTGTGAGTCACACTCAATTCAAAATACAAGTATAGATTATGAGGGTGTCAAAATGGGTCGACACAACAGTACACGACACAAATACATGCAACACGAAAATAATACAAATTTTTGCGGGTTGACATGACACGCAAATTATGGGTCAAAAAGATAATTAACAAAAATAAAATAAAAAATAGGTTGAAATTAATAAAATTAAAATAAAAAATATTTGTAGAATTCGTGTTGACATGACACACGACACAAATTTTTGGATGTCATTTTTCCTAACACGAATGCGATACAAATTTTTTTGCTGATCAACCCGAATACGAATTTTTGTATCGTGTCGCGGATCGTCCTGCGAGTCAAACCTTTGGACTTGAAGTGTAGATATTGTATAGGCCAATATTTTTTTGGTTTTTATCTTTTGCTTATTTGAATTCCACTCGAAAGTGGGAACGGTAAGGATCGAACTCATGATCTTGTAGTCATTGATACTCTGATACCATGTAAAGAACTATTTCAATCCGACTTTGTTTGGGAGTTAGTTTTAGGAGGGGAAGGAAAGGAAATGGAGGGTTTTAGTAAGCCCTCCCCTTGTTTGTGAGTTTTAAAAAAGGAGGGGAAGGAATTGAGGATTTTTACTAAACACTCCAAAACTCTCCTTCTTAAAATTAAAGTTCCCCCAATTTGGAGAGTTTGAGGAAAAAAATATTAAAAATTACTTATCTACCTTTAGTATTAAAATGTGAAAACTACATAAATGTGAATAATTTTTAAATGTGACATTATTAGAAAAGTCTCAAATACCGAAAGAATTTATCAATGACAAAAATATTTCGTCAAAAACAGTGATGAAAATCATATACGATAAAAAATTTCCGTCAAAACTAAAGACGAAATTAGAGACGGAACCAGATTTTGCCATAATCACCGACATAAATTTTTACGGAAAAAAAAATTCAGTCAAAATTATTGATAGAATTTAAATTCCGTCAAAACTTTCAACAAAAATATTTCCGTACAAAATTTTGACGAAACGCATTTCCATCGAAAAGATTCGACGTAAAATAATAATGTCAAAATTTTTTATGGAAAATATTTCCATCAAAATTTTTTCTGCAAAAATTTTCGACGAAAAATATTTCCATTACAATTTGTGACCAAAAATATTTCTGTAAAGAATTTTGACGGAAAATTTTTTTTGTCATAATTTTTTACGGAATCTAAATTTCGTCAAAAATATTTCACAAAAAAATGTATTCATTGAAATTTTTGACGAAAAATATTTCCATCAAAATTTTAAACGAAACACATTTCCATCGAAAATTTTTCATAGAAAAAATTTCATCAAAATTCTTTACAGAATTTAAATTCCATCAAAAACATTTTCGTTAAACTTTTTGGCAAAAAAAAGTTCATTCGAAATTTTAACGAAACATATTTCCATAGAAAATTTTGAAACACATTTCCATCGAAAATTTTTCAGGAAAAAAAATTTCATCAAAATTCTTTACAGAATTTAAATTCCATCAAAAACTTTTTCGTTAAACTTTTTGGCAAAAAAAAGTTTATTCGAAATTTTAACGAAACACATTTCCATAGAAAATTTTCAACGGAACACATTTTCAACGAATTTTTTTGACTAAAAATATTTTCATAAGAATTTGTTACGAAAAACAAAAATTATGACGGACATTTTTTTTGTCAAAATACTTTACGAAATCTAAATTCCGTAAAAAATTTTACCTTAAAATATTGACATAAAACCACATTCGTCGAAATTTTCAACGAAAAAAAAATTTGTCAAAATTCTTTACAGAATCTAAATTCCTTCAAAATTTTCAATAAAATATATTTCTATCAAAATTTTCAATGGACACTTTTTCGTCAGAAATTTTCGACGAAAAAAATATTTCGTCGAAATTCTTTACGGAATCCTAATTCTGTCGAAAGTTACGACATAAATATTTCCCTCAAAATTTTAGACAAAAACATTTTCGTCAAAATTTTCAACAAAAATTTTGGACAGAAAATATTCCGTCAAATTTTTTTACTGAATCCTTTTTTGGGTCGAAAGTATTTAAGAAATAATTTTCATCAAAACTTTTGACAGAAACTAAATTCTGTCAAAAATTTCTTCCGAAAATTTTTTTTGGTAAAAAATTTCCTCAAATAAAAATTCTGACACCTTTCGACGAAAATTATTCCAACAGAAAAGTAAATTTTTGATGAAATTTTCATCGTTTGCAATGTAAAGGTTTTGTCAAAAAGTATGATCTTTTTTAGTACTGTGAAAAATGCATAAATAATTTTGTTTAGAAATTTTAAATTTAATTTTATTTGTAAAATATAATAATTATATTAATTTTAATAAAGGGTAAAATTATAAAAATATCTCATTAATCCTCCAATTTCTCCCATATCATTTTTTTAACTCCCAAACAAGGAAAGAAAATATTTACAATTTCCTTCCCCTTCGTTCCCCTTGGATCTCTTTCTGTCCTCTCTCCTCCAAACCCCCAAACAAAGCCTAAGAAGCTGAGTGAGAACCCTTTTAATGGTTTTATATTATATATTCTCAAACAACCTCTTGTTTTAATAGAACCATTATGGGTAATGGTACTTTACTCTAAAAAACTGGTAATTCTGCCCTTCATTTGCCATCCAGATCCTTCACTAAAAAATGTTCTGATTGTCCTGAGATCACCAAAGATCTTTGAGTTAAATAAATCATTTCTGATAATGGTTGTAGTATGAGTTTTTTGCATTTGGTTTTTATGTCAAGGATCCTAAGACAAATCAAGTTCTCTTAGCGTATGGCCGGTTCTACTCTCTTCCTGGAACATGAGATGTGAGTTGGTGTATACCAGTTTAATGTTTGGTCAATTTTGACATCATTTTGAGGCAATACATGAATGCTCAATATGGTTGCATTAGACAGTGGTGAAGCCGATGCTGTGAAATCATAATGTAGTTATGCCGTTATTCCCCATAGGGAGTATTTACCAATGAGATCCTTGTTATACCCTGGATGAAAGATAACTGACAGGAAGTCCCTCGAAGAACATGTAGTGTGTGCATCTTTGTATGCTTTTGTCTTTTGGTTATTGCTATCCCGAAGAAATTTCTCATCTTTGGCATTGGTTCTTCGTCACCTTGGCCGCATTAATGAGACTCGTGTTGGACATCATCGTGTCATCATTCTACAGAAGCCCCACTAAAAGGCCTCGTTATCAAAAAATTTCATATATTGTGCATTGTATGAATTCCATAAAAGGGGCTCCCAAATTCCTCCATTTAGTATCATCATGCTAACTTGCCCAATATTCAATTGTATGAATTCCAACTCATCATGGGTTAGCAATGGATAGAATTCAAGAAAGATTTGGATTCTAAATTCTTCTAAAGTCTTCAAGCTTCTCCAAGTTTTTACAAGCTTCTATGAGTTTTTACAAGCATCCATAAGTCTCTAGATAAGAGGTGGAGAAATTTAACTTCAACTTGAATCCTTTGGTGGTAGCAAAATTGTGTTTGAATTCTAACACACTGCCTTAATTTTTCCGAGTTTTTGTTACCCGGTTTTATTTTATGAGATATGTTATTCTACATACCTCATTTTCTGCCAATTACTCTTTAACACCATTAGATCAGAATCTCAATATGAGAGAGAAATGATAAAGATAGTTGAGATTCTATTCTAATGATATTGGAGAATGATAAACAAAGATAGATAGAAAAAGAAGTGGATAGAATAACTTATCCCTAATTTTATTTTATTTTTTTGTTTCCTAATAACATCCACTAGGGTTTGGCTTACCTGGTCATGTGTGCAAATACCGTATTTTATGTTACAGTTTTGAGCCACCATTTCTTCACATTGTGAGAATTGGAAATTGAATAAAATCCCTGTTAGCATAATGAAAAACCCAGCTGAAACCTTTTAGCCCACAATATTATCAACTGTGTAAATTTATGGAGCAGGACTTGCTTGGAGGTTGATTGTTCTTTTTACTGCCAATAGGTATATTTTGGAAGTCTCTCAATCTGAAATTGATTTTCTTATTGGAATTTGAATATTTTTGACTTATAGGAAACTTAATATTAATTGGTCTATAGGCAGAGTCATTAGGAATTGATGATGAAATTGAAAATTTTGACATCACGGGATATATTGAATTTTTTTTGGTAGAATACTGAATTTCCTTTAACTGCATTGTCATGTGTAAAGAAGAAAGCATCTCAAGGCCAAAGAAATACCTCAAAGGGACAAGTTTGATTATGGACATGTTTGATTTGTATTTTTTGAAACAATTTTTTAGTTTTTATAAAAAAAATTGTTTGAAAAGTGTTATTAAAAAAATAACTCCCAAAATAATAATAATCTTTATTTAGTTTTTAATGTATAAAAATTGAAGAATAACATAAAAATATTATAAAATTTTTTTTTTGATTTTATTATTTTTGCTCTAGCAATTTTATAATTATAAAGATTCATTAATGACATTTTATAATTTAATTTAATTTTTTTTCTACTTAAATTATTTGAGCGATAATCTTATAATTATAAAAGTTATTAATATCACTTTTATAAATAAATTTAACTCCTTTGTTATTTTTTTTTTTTTTGGAGTTTCTCCTTTATAACTTTACATCCAGCTATACTTAAACAATTTTTTTATTATTTATTTTCAAAATATATTTATAAAATTTTTAAAAAACAAAAAAACAAAATCAAATTCAAAGATATATACCCATATGTTACATAATAATGTGTCATTATATCGGTCAGTTTTGGGAAGAGATAATATGCAGTTGTGACATGATTATTGGCTAATAGTCAATAGGGTGTGGGATATTTACCATACTATTCCATTTTTCATAATAATATACTTTATTCTCTCGGAGTGTAAATTTTTTCTAAACTGTCACGACATCGTAGTCGCTGAAGTTGTTAGCCACTATGGACGAGACACGTGTCACTTCCCATAGCTGGAAGAGCCTAATAGGGTCAGTTGTGTGAGACACACATCACTCATTTGTCCAAAATAGTCATGTTGTGCAGCGATTATGGACTACTTTTTTTTTTTGAATTGACAGACCTATGGGATCAAAGTCGTTGGGAAAGCCATCAAATTTGGCCTAGTGTGACAATCCGTGTTGTTTTGGTTTATTGATGAAATTAGACATGTGTTATGCTTGAGAAAATATAAAATAGAAATATTAGTGTTGTATATATTTAGTTTAATTCTAATTTATTCGGGGACTAAAAATATTAGAATAAAATGATATTTAAGATTTTTTATATTTTATTTTGTCTCTTAGTATAGGATTAAATAATAGGTTAATTGATATGAATTATTTTTCATAAATGAATTAGTTTAGGTAAACTATAGGATACTTAATATTATATTTTTAATTTCAAATTATAAATATAAATAAATTTCATAATGCATTTAAAAATTTGTGTTGTATATATTTAATTTAATTATAATTATTTTTGAGGACTTGAAATATTAGGATAAATGATATTTAAATTTTTTATTTTTTATTTTTTTCTCTTAATATAGGATTAAACCAAACCATAGGTAATTCATATGAATTATTTTTCTCAATTCGATGGCTTTCCCGGCGATTATGATCCCACAAGCCTACCAATTTCAGAAAAAGTAGCCCATATTCGCTCCATAACATAACTACTTTTTGTCTCATTGAACCAAAGTAGCTACATTAGATAGCTACTTTGGTATAACAAGCCCTGCTAGGCTTTTTCAGTCACGGATAAAGTGACACGTGTTTCATCTATAGTAGTTAACAACCTCAACGACTATGGTGCCGTGACAGTTTAAAAAAAAAATTGTACTATATGACATTTAGGTATATTATTATGAAAAGGAGACAGTACGGTCAATGTCCCATAGGTTGTAGTGTGATGGATGCTCTATAGGAGAAAATATTTTCAGTATTACAAATATACCAATCACTTAATTATATTCTTTATTAAATATGAAAAAGATAATATATTTTTATTATCTTTATTTTTATAAATTTTTTTATATATTCTCTTTTTATTGATAAATGAGTATCTATTCTCGTTATACAAAAAATATAGTTTTATTTGAAATATTGAACATCATACATATAGTAAAAAAATTAAATATTATTATTTAAATAAAAAATTATGAAAGCATAATATTTTTGAACAATTTACTAAGTGCCTGTTTGGATCATCTTATTTTTAAGCTAGAAGCTACTTATAAGCATAAGCTAGGCCAAACAGGTTTTGGGAAAAGCTCTTATAATGAAAAGCTCTTTTTTTTATAATGAAGAAAAAAGCTGAAAATTAAAAGCTCCTAGGAGGAGCTTTTTTTTAAACTCTTATTTGTTTTTCTTGAATTGTGTGCTTTTTTTTTTAAAATGAAGAGTTATAAAGATAGAGAGAGAAATAATTTTCTTGAAACATGTGCTTTTAAATAATTTTTAAGCTAAATTTTTTATGTAATTGCCAAACAGCTTTTAGCTTCTTTTTTTAAGCTCTTTTTTTCAGCTTTAGCTTATAAGTAATTTCTAGCTTAAAAATAAGAGGATCCAAACATGCTCTAAATCTGATTGATGAGTGATGACACCTCACACAGGTACCACTTACACTAAATCGCGGTGCACTATTGGATAATCAAACACAATTGGATAGTGACAGAATGAGCAGATATAATGAGATATCGGGGTTTGGGAACTTGGGATGATGTGAATAGCATTATTTTTATATTTTTGGGCTAGTTTGCTGGTCAAATTCTCTATGCAAGGCAGACACTCTTTTACGCAAGGAAATACGTGTCATCTCTTCCCTCACTTAAATTGTAGCATCGCTTCCCTTACGATATTTTCTTATTACTATTATTATATTAAAAATTATAAATTCATCCATAATATATTTATATATATAGTAGGAATTTTCCGATTAATATTTATGATAATAAATACTTTATATAATACGTAAGTACTTCATATTACTCGCCTAACCTAAGGTGGACCGAAAGAGAGGCAAATATTGACGTCCGTCTTTCGTTCAATTTTAATTTTTTTATTATTTTACGTATAATTTAAAATAATATTTTTTAATAATAATAAATTATTAGTATTAATAATTATCTCCTTCTTAGAACATATTTATAATAATTAGTATTTTTTATTAATCTTAATAATGTTGGGTTTGCTCTTTTACTAAAGCCCAAATGGGTTATTAGTATGAGAAGAGCCCAAGGAACCTAGAGCCCAATGAGCTAGGGTTTCTTGGAATCCATATAAATAGTACCTCTTAAGTCATCAGCCTCCAGAGGTCTTTTTTGTGAGGAAGAGACAAGCTCAGAATCTAATCAGTGCCCACACACTTCCCATTCCTCCTCGAGAGATAGTTTGGAAGATCTGCCACAGTCCAGCTTCAAGGAGGTTGTTCGTGCTGCGGCGCTGAGGTGAGCTGTTCGTGAAGAGGAATCCTACAAGGGAAGATTCTACACGAGACCTGCGCACCGAGAGGTAATTGTGAAACAAGGATGATTCGGTAAGCATACCAATGTACTAGGTCCTAAACCGCTTCCGCATAAATCTAAGATTTCCTACAATTGGTATCAGAGCCTTGGCTGTATATTGGTATGTGAATCTAGTTTCACTATTCATGTAATTAGTTTTGCTTCTTCAAATGTGGCACCTAGGGTTCTAGGATTATGGTATGAATCTAGCATGTGTATTTTATAATTCATTTTCATAAAATTTTAAATTTTAATCGGTAAAAATGCTTTAATCCATGGTTAGGGTCTCTCGTGTATTTCTCGATTTGTAACAAGGAGGCTAATCACATATGATTAGGTTTCCTCCTTGTTGTTTTTGTTTATTTTTGAAATTTCTGTGTATTTTTTCAATAATTTTGTAAAAGTTCAAGATCGAGAAATCGCGAGGAAGATGCGCAGTCAGCACTGTCGGAGACTTTTCGAGGACTTACCGATCTCGGAATGGGGCGATCTATATATGGTTGGAAAGAGGACGGAAAGACGAACGCAGGTGGGTGGATCACCGCCATCGGAGCCTTCACGATCCTCCACGCGCCTCCACAAGCGGCTGAGAGTGGTCTTCACTCTCCGACAAAGAATTGGAGAGTGAGGGAGCGTCCGGCCACCTTTTTGGGTGGTTCCGGCGGCGGTGCACTCGTCTCTACGTGGTGGTCCTTCCCCTGGAGTTTCAGCCTGATTTGACTTCGGGTGACGGTGCGGCAGACCTGACGGCTAGGGTTCCTCTTTCGCGTCCTAGGGTTTCTCGCCAAAGGATTGGGTCTTTGGGCTTTTGGGCCCATGAAACCCTAAAGGGGCTTGAGACAAATACTATGGGCTAGGCGAAAGTCGAATTCCAAAGTTGTATTATTTAATTTAATTTAATTTAATTTAATTTAATTTTCTTTAAAATAGGAAGGTCATGGATTAAAGTAATTATGATTTATTATTTAATGCTTTTATTGATTGGTATAAATTATATGATTGATAACATGCTTTATTGTGATAACATGCCATATAGAATAGGTGGTGCCATATTGTTGCATAACTTGTATGATTGCATGAGCATAATAGCTATTATGTGTTCAGCGACTAGTATGATAGTTATTATGGGATTATTTTGATTTTAAATTATCCTAAGAAATTAATTAATAATTATTATGATTTTTATTAAAAATCTAAATTAATAATTGAATTAATTAATTTTGGATAATTAACATCAAGACAAATAATCGTTATGGAAATTATTTTGATTTCAAATTATCCTCATAAATGATAATTATTATGATTGTTGCAATCTAGATTAATAATTAAGTCAGCTATTTGGATGATTTAAATTTAGAAAAATAATTAGAGAAATTTCCTAAGAGAATTCTTTTATTTTGCGAGTAATTTGTGGGTTTTCTGAAATGGTCATGGAATAACACACGCTGCATACAACCTTCATGTATCATGATTGTTTTGGAGCACACGCTGACGTAAAGTGACCAGATTTCAGGACCTTAATGCTTTCAAAATTATGTTAAGCTTAGTGCACGTTTATCGGCGCTCTTACTTATATAGTTTTTGAAATCGAACAAAGGATACTCTCAATTAAATAATTCTTGGAAATTAGAAAATGTTGCTTATGTTGAATGGAAGGAGATTTAAATTAAGAGATTAATTTAACCTTCAAGCGCATTATAGGACCATTAATAAAATAATCATGTGAAGTCCCATCGAATAAGCATGATTGGATTTTATTAGATTGGACTTAAATAATTATGGGAGGAGATTTAAATTAAGAAATTAATTTAACCTCCAGGGGCATTGTGGGCCTATCAATAAAATAATCATGTGAGACCCCAACGGATTAGCATGATTGGATTTTATTGGGCCTTAATAATTTCAAAATTTTAATAAAGTATTGTACGGCCCATCGTCGATAATACTAAGTTATTAAAGATAATTTTGAAATTAAACAATGAATTCGACAGGGCTTATGAAAATTCTCAAACAAAAATGTTGAATGGATGAAGGTTTTAAAAATTAAATAATTTTAAAACATGCGGGCTCCATTTGTGGGTTTATTAGTGAAAAGGTTATCGCTGAATCCCCATCGGATAAGGATAATCAGATTTCACTAGATTAAATCTTAATAATTTCAAAATTTTAGTAAAGTATTGTACGACCCGTCGTCGGCAATGCTTAGACACTAAGGATAATTTTGAAATTAAACAATGGTTAATTACATTCAACTTTGGTAAAATTGTTAACCCTCCCATCGAGGCTCTGGCAATGGCACTGAAGGCCCAAATAACAATTTTGGTTTTTATAAGTGACTTGCCCATCGTAAGCCTTGTAAAGATAAACTGAAGGATTGTTAACAATAAACAAGAGTAGTTATGAGAATCTACTTGCACTTCGTTTGTTTATTGCATTATTTGTTTGTAATTGTGTGCTTTATATGTTTTTCAGAAAATATCTTAGAAATGATTTTGAGTCGAAAACCTCTAGATGGTACCAACTATGAATAAGTGAAAAGCAAATCTTTGATATTGTTCTAAAACATGGAAGCTAAAATTTGTCCTGACAATGCGAGGGCAATAGCAACCTGCAGAGAATGCGTCTAAGGAAACTAAGATGCATTTCTCAGATTGGGAAAGGGCAGATATGGTAGTTCGCTGCTATATTATTGTCAGTCTTTCAGAATACTTGCAGAAGCAAGTGTACATGATTAAGAGTGGAGTAAAATGTTTCAGACTCTTAATGACATGTTTGTTGCGTCTAGCAGCTCTGCTAGACAGAATGCAGTCGGTGCAGGTTTTGCTAAGAGTCTTGTTAAATCCAAAGGGAAACCCAAGGGTGGTAACAAGAACAAAATGACTTGGTTATCAGTTGTCAAACCAGTTGCTATGAAGAAGTCGCAAGGCAAGTTCTTCAAGTGCAGACTGAAGGGATACTGAAAGAAAAATTGCCCAGAGGTGATGAAAAGAACCTGACATGGGCATATCAAGGCCTGATCAGTGAATGAATTATTGATTCAGGAATCACTGATTATGTTTGTTACTCTTTGTAGTAGTTCAAACATGGCATACCTGTCAGCAATGGACATAGATATTTTAAGCTTGAAAATGGGAACTTGTGTCTACATTTGCAGTAGGACAAGTTATTTATAAGACTATGGTTTTGGGTGACTGTTTATTTGTTCCAGATTTCAAGAGGAATTCAATTTTTGTTAGTTGTTTTGGTTAAAACACGGTTTGACAATGCAATTGATTCCTCAGTTACATTTCGAAGTTCATCTTCGTCTTGTTTTGTTCTGGTACATTGTTTAAATAGTTTTTATTACCTTTGTCCTATACCCCATAAATTTTTGTGTTGAATGGAAAGGATGATGAACAAGGATTTTCACCAAAGAAATAAAAGTTTCAAATGAAACAACTTTGGCCTTTGTGATTGAGTCACATGATCTCAAGTAGCAAACATGTTTTAGTTAAAAGAGGGACTGAAAGTTCAAGAATCTTTTAACTAACAGCTACATGTTAGTCCTATTAGGAAGGTAAAATGGCCAAGCAATCCTACAAGGGTCAAAAAGGTTTTGCGCAACTATTCAACTGGAACTGGTACATACTAAAGTATGTGTACACTTAGCGTTCAGGCCAGAAGAGGTGATAAGTACTTCATTATATGAATGTTTACCCTGGATTTGGACAGATGAACCAAGTGCGCTATAAGTCTAAAGCTTTTGGAAATTTCCAAGAGGTTTAAGTCTGAGGCAGAAAAGCATGTAGGTGTTCAAATCAAACCATTTTGGTCTACTAAAGTGTTTGGCTACCTGTCTGGTAATTTCAGGTCTTACCTGATTTAAGAGGGGATAGTTTTCGTAACTGTCAACTCTAAGAACGCGTTAGTTGAATGAAGTTGCAGTATGCAAAAATCAAACATTTCTAGACTTGGTGAAGATCATGTTCAGTTATTCATCTTTGCCAATGTTGTTCAAGGGAGATGCCTAAGAGAAGGAAATCTATCTTCTTAACTTGGTTCCATCAAAGTTTGTTGTAAAGACACCTAAAGAATTATGGAAGGGGTGCAAGCCCATATCAAACCCTATTCGGATTTAGGGTGCTACGGCACACGTCCTACAACAGCAGTCAAATAAGATGGAATCTTGTATGGAAGAGTGCATATCTTTTGGCTACCCTAAGAGAACTAGGGATGATTTTTATTTAGTCTTAAGGACAAGATAATCTAAGTGAGCACTCACATGATTTTCTTAAAGGAGGACTAGATGAGAAATTATAAGCTCTTAAGTTAGGTTATTCTTGATGAAATTTATCTCAGCTCAAGAATTTCCAGAATCTCTAGAAGCTTCATCCACTGTTCCCTTGATTGTTCAAGAGGGGATAGATATATCTCTAAGTGAACAAACAAGAGAACCATGATTGGAAATTCAACATGATAATATATCAGTGAAACTAGTAGAAATATTAGTATCACATGTAAAGGAACAATATCAAGTATAAGCGGATCCTCAAGAAATTGAAGATCCATCATTTGACCCACTTTATGTTTTACTTATAAATACACAAGGTCTAGTGCAGTACATTCGTAGTGGGAGAGAACCTTGTTAACTCTCAAGTTGTCTCTTGTTGAGTGATATTGATCCTACTAGTTACGATAATGCACTAGAAGATGTTGTTGATCAAGTGTTGCTCAGGCTATGAACAATGAGATGAAATACTTGTATTTCAACTCTGTTCGGTCCTAGTAAAGACACCAAGAGGGGTAAAACCCACAAGGTGCATGTGGACATAAAAGGCAAAGAGAGGATGGACAGAAAGGTGAAAACCTTTAAAGCTAGCTTGGAGGCATTTTTTGCCAGACGCCATGCTTGAGTCTATCAAGATTCTCTTAGTTGCTATAAGTCTGAGATTTCATTTTGGGAGTTGGATGTCAGGATATCTACATACAACAACCAAAAGGGTTTATAGCAAATGAGTAGGAACACACGGTATTCAAGTTGTGAAAGTCTATTTCATAGACTTAAGCAAGCATCCAGGTCTTGAAACATCAGTTTTGATCAGGTTATCAAAATTTTGATTTTGAGAGAACCTTGATGAATTATGTGTATTTGTATGTAAAGGATACAACGGAAGACAGTAGTTTTTCTGGTACTTTATGTAGATGATATGCTCCTTATTAGAAACAATGTAGATGTAATATCAAGCATAAAGAGTTGGCTAAGTTAGTGTTTTGGTATGGAAGTACTAAGGAAGCCAATTATATTCTTGGTATAAAACACTTATGAGGCCGGAAGAATAAATTGTTGGCATCACCTCAGGCTACTTACATTGACAAAACTCTTGCCAAAATTCAACATGAGAATTCTAAGAGAAGAATTATAATTCTCAGATGTGGAATTCATCTTCCTAAGGAGTGACCAAAGACTTCTAAGAAGGAAGAATGCATGAGCAAGATTTCTTATGCTTTGGCAAAGGTAGACTCACGCATATCATGTTGGGCGTTAAACCAGACATCCGTCACGTAGTGGGAGTAGTGAGATAGTACCATTTTGAACCTAGAGAAATTCTAGATTATTGTTAAGCATGTACTCAAATATCTTTGGAGAACGAGAGATTATATGCTGGTATATTCTAGTGGGAGTCTTGAAAAGCTGAGTTTTAAAAAATTCAGTTATTTCAAGTGGATATTGACTCAAGAAAATCAACCTCGAGCTATGAGTTTTTCACTAAACTCAGATAGCATTAGAGGTGGATCTTGCAGACCCAGTTACTAAGAGTTTGCCTGAACTTGTGTTCGAGAAGCATATTACTTCTTTGGGTCTTAGGAGGATCCCAGACTTGCATTAAGCAAGTGGGAGTTATTGGTTTCATTGTGCTCTTGGAGTAAGACGATGAAACAATAAAATAATTTTCTGAATTTCATAAATAAGGTTTTATTTATTTATTTTGCGCACTATTTACAAACATAAAGGTCCGGATCAAATTGTGGAGTATATGATCATATGGATACGTTCATGGAGGACATGATCATAGGATCTCACAATTGATGAATGGAGTCACAGCCGTTAAATAAAGTTGGGCACTTTATTCAGGCTGCAATATTTTATGAAATGATTTTGTCCGAATCATTGTAAAATATTGGTGTGAATTAACATTCACATTGAAAGGATCAAGGAGAGATTTGATTAAGGTTGTTTTTCTGTCATAAGGTATCAAATCTCCAGTTAACTATAGTTATGTGATTGCTTTTAATCCTGAGTTTATTATAAATAGGTAATCAAATAGTTTTCATTCTTTGATTTACCAACGGGTGAGGTTCGATCTATTGACGGCCAATAACTCGGTATTTTGGGAGTGAGATTATTTGATTATCGGTATTTATGAGATAAACAACATGGAATTTGTAGGATATGTCCCCTTGATAGGTTTCGGTACTTGGATATTAAAGACACTGGCCAGTGCATGTAATCCATTAGAGAAACTATCATAGTCAAGGGAATAAATAATTGATTGAGTTACAGAAAACTTGTCAATCAATTATAGACATTTTACAAAGGGGCAATGCATATTCATGTTATAAGTGTTGTTAATCTTGGAGCTCAAGTTCGGGCTTTTAGTGGAGTAGCACTGAATTAGATAATCATTCGTTGATTATCAGGAGCCTTGATTAATAACAGATGGTAGATCCCCAAGCTAGCTTGAGACAAGGGATGAGGTATTTTTCGGATAGATGATGACTTATGGGTTACATGATCTTGGGTTTTACGACTCAAGTTTGTATCCAAAAGAGCAAGTGGGAGATTGTTGGGTTTGCTCTTTTACTAAAGCCCAAATGGGTTATTAGTATGAGAAGAGCCCAAGGAACCTAGAGCCCAATGAGCTAGGGTTTCTTGGAATCCATATAAATAGTACATCTTAAGTCATCAGCCTCCAGAGGTCTTTTTTGTGAGGAAGAGACAAGCTCGGAATCTAATCAGTGCCCACACACTTCCCATTCCTCCTCGAGAGATAGTTTGGAAGATCTGCCACAGTCCAGCTTCAAGGAGGTTGTTCGTGCTGCGGCGCTGAGGTGAGCTGTTCGTGAAGAGGAATCCTACAAGGGAAGATTCTACACGAGACCTGCGCACCGAGAGGTAATTGTGAAACAAGGATGATTCGGTAAGCATACCAATGTACTAGGTCCTAAACCGCTTCCGCATAAATCTAAGATTTCCTACAAATAATACTTATAATTTTACTTTTATCCTCTATTATAAAAAAATTCTGGGTCCCTCAATGGTCCAACTTAAATTTTAAATATTATTTGAATAAAGAAAATATTAATTTTTAATTATTAAAAATGTCCCAGATATTTATATTGGCGGTTTACTTATAGATTCCACATAATTTTTAAGTTCAAATAAGAAAATGTAAAATAGAATATAATTATCAAAACAATAAATGACAATAAATAATTCTGAATTAAAAGCTTTAATTTTTAAATTTTTTTCATTTTAATATTTATAGCATAAACAACCGAAAAGTTCAAAAGCAGAATCCAACAAACAAATGTATATATAAAATTAGGGTTTATCATCTATCATTTAACATAACTACAAAAATTTTCCTACACACAACATTTCGTGGGGCCCGCAGCAAAAAAAAAAAACTTCGGCACGCAAAACGAATCTCTATAACATAATAAAATCACTTTTCCTACAACATAACTCTTATAAAACCCATAAAATTAAGTCATATAATTATTTTATTTTAAATATGAGTCTTTTTGTTTTACTTTTTAAAATTATTAGTATGTTTATATTAATTTAATTTTTTACTAAAATTGTTTGAACTAAATTTTTTTGAATATTTTTATTATTTTTTTAAATTACTAATTAAAGTAAATATCAAATATTTACGTATTAAATAAAGTATTTATTATCATAAATATTAATCTGAAAATTCCTACTATATATATAAATATATTATGGATAAATTTATAATTTTTGTCTTTTTTTAGCATGATAAATAGTTTTTTTTTAATATAAGTGAGAATTAAACACATAACTTAAAATAATCTATCCAAACCCCTCACCATTTTACCAATTCAAATAGCTTGATAAATAGTTTTTCTAAACTGCAAGTCAGATACATTGGATTTTTATTTATTTTTAGTACATAGAGACATTACATCTTATGATTTAAGTAAGGGAAGAAATGACAAGTACAGTGATAGTAATAAGAAATAATATCATAAGGGAAGCGATGTTACAATTTAAGTGAGGGAAGAGATGACACGTATTTCGTTGGGTAAAAGAGTGCATACCTTGCGTAGAGAGTTTGACCAGCAAACTACCACCGCATAAATATAAAAATAATTAATGCTATTCACATCATGTTACAATTAATTTTTAATTAATTACCTGATCATTTAATTTATCAGTAACTGTAGTAACTGACTTGTAATTTTCTGCAAGCGTTCTTTATATTCTAGCTGATATAAATATCAGCAACTCAAGTTTGAATAAGGTGTTTGGTACTAGAGAAATTTTTATTTATTCAAAATTTCGATTTTTAAAAATATAATTTTTACATTCAGTTTACGATAATATCTGAAAATTTAAAATTTTAAAAAATTCAGTTTCTCAAAAATTCAAAAAAAAATTCGTATACCAAACGACCCTATTAATTTTCACATTTTATCATTTGGCTTCAACTTGTAATACATCATCCCAAGTTTCCAAACCCCCATATCTCATTATAAGTACTGATTCTGTAGCTATCCAATTGTATTTGACTATCCAATAGTGCTGAGTCGTGTGTGGGTGGGGCGCGATGTATCCAGTTTTGTGTGGGGCACGATTTAACAGAAGTGACGTCGGTGCGATTGGTCATGCTTACGTAGGACAGCATTAATTATTGTAAATTTATAAATTGGTTTTAAAATATTATAATTTCATAATTTTTTATTTAAATAATAATTTAAAAAAATTGCCTCAAACACATTCTTATGGAGAAAAAAATTAGTGTAACACCCTCCCTTGTAGACCTCCAAGAGAGTTGTTTGCTAAGCGAAATTAGAATTGCTTGTCATATTTTAAGTACTGAAAAATCATTAGGCACATGTTGCTAATTAAAACTTGTAATTGAAATCGAGTTTCTTACACAAATCAGAGTATGCTTACAAAATTTCTTAACTTGCTGAAAATAGTAATTTTCTGGCAGATGTTACTATCTTTATAAATTCGTATAAAATCAATTTCGACGTTTAAAAAAATATTCCACATAATATAGAAAGAGCACGTCTGGGGCTTCGCGTGCATGTAAAATAATAGTAAATCGGAGTTCGTTTGCCCCTCGTAACATAGCTCGCAAAGTGCTCGCAAAACTGTTCGAAAATTCAGAACTTAACAAAACGTCAGAAATTATTTTCGCAAACGTTTCTAGAATTTATTTTCAAAATACCAACTAATCATAAAAGTCTTGAAAACAACAATGAAATCATAATCCAACAGTTATCCAAACTTCTTAAATTAATACAGTCATCCATCAAATGAAAACAGCAGCAACAGCATGCCCAAACAGCAGCACATAACAACAAATATCCAACTAATCAGGCCCTCATATGCTCTTCCGTCCTCCTGCCATTTTATAAAATAGCACCCCCAGAGGGGTGAGAAAAATCTCAGTAGTGTGGCAACAAAACCAGTAATGCAACAGTACTAACTAGATACAGAATTACAAAACAGTCACATCATCAGTTCAAATCCGTCAAATACTAATCATAATCATATTGCGTATATAACGCCAGAAGTACTGATCATATTGCGTATATAACGCCAGAAGTGTACGTTCAGAGCACTACGGTGCACGTATCACTAACAGACACAGTGGATATTCCTGGGTGGCTCCAACAGAAGGATTCCAACTGTGACCTATGCGAACGGAAGCCAAGTGTCCCATACCCTGGTACCGAAGGGATGCCTACATGATGCGTGCTCAAACGTATGCATACTTCTCATAATTATTTTCAGATGTCAACATGAAACTCATGCATGTATGCTATGTCATGGATCACACACGAACATACAGTTAAAAATCATGAATGTGTATGCATGACTAGATAATAATCAAGATACATATATCTCATGGATTCAAATATCAGAATGTTGTATAACAATTATTCTCCACAACAGAATATCCAGCATATTATATCCATGAACAGAATACGAATATCGTATACAGAATCCAGATCCAAAGCATGAGAGCAACAATTCATAATCCCATAGACTAGCTAGTAGTCACAGAAGGTAATGCCACCAGACACTTACCTCATATGTCTCCATTAATTTACCAGGCAGAAGCTAAACTGATCCAAAGTCTTACAAAGTATGCGCACCTATAGGTATATACGAGCGCAATCCCATGAGAATACGTTTAAGCTTTTCCTTATAAATTACCAATGAGTTTCCAAGCTTAAGGGTTCATGCACCCATTCGGCCACCACGGCTATTTTCCCAAAGATATTCTAACTTTAATTTAAGCTTTACCAACGTTAAACAACGTGAATTTCTAGTGTTCCCAACCAAGGCAGATTCGGTTATAACAAAAATTATACAAGACTTTATTCATAAAATTCCTATTTCTCTATTCAAGGTGCGTAAGAGAGAAGCCTAATATCATGTTGTCTAAATAATTTAAATGGAGTTTAGTTCATACCAAGACTCATCAAAACATATTAAAATAAATCTGACTATGAGTATTTAATATTGGGAATTACTCTATACGAAATATGTTTATTTTTATAAAGAAAAATGTTATATTTATAAACTTTTATTTATAAATTCTTACACATTATATTATATCCTATCGGTAAGACACTTTTTAGTGAAGTCTTACCAGTAAGATATAGTGTAATTTTTAAGTTTGTAAAATAATCATCCTCTTTTATAAATTAGATATTTATTGACCACTTTAAATTCAATGTTTTTTAGAAAGTTTTATTGTTGTATATTTTAAATGGGAAATATTTTTCTTATGTTGTAGGTAAGTAATTATCTCATGTTGTAAATATAAATTTACAAATGGGAGCCACAGGTAAGAGGAGAGAGAAAAAGAGTGATTAATCCAATCTTTTTTTTTTGTGTAGGAAAGTTGTTTATCTCATGTAAAATGAGATAAACATAACCCATTTTAAAAATATTGTTTTCTGTGGGAGTAGATCTTGTGAGTCTCTGTACCTAGCAAAATATGTTGATTTGTGAGTCAAAAAAATTATAAACTTGTAATTTTTTGGGAATGGTAAAAATTATTTAAATCTTTTTCAAAATTATTACAAATTTCGGCTGAATTTTTTGCAAGTTGAAATTTTTTTTTCACTCATCCAATGATTGCATGTTAATTATCGATAAGTTTTTTAGGCTAGCGTAATCTTGATTACGCATCCGTTATGAACCCAAACCCAAATTCTGGTGGTTAGATATTGATAAGTGTTCAAGACAATATGTTTTTATGGTTAAATAGAATTCAAATAATTATTAAAATAGTTAAAAATATAGTGTTAAAACAATAAATTAGTGAAACAGAATGAATTGCTAACAAATAGATAAGATTCTAACTATTTGTTGTTGTCTCAGGTTGTTCATACTAGAATAACAAAGTACCAACAAGATAAGGACGAGGCAAAAGTGGAATCCGCGGAGTACGAAGAAAATCAGAATTAAATAAATAATAAATGAAGAAGATGTAACGCTCGCTCCTATACTCCTCGCTCAAGCGAGTGAGTAAGCGACAGGCAAAAAATTGCTCGCTGAGCAGCTCGCTTCAGCGAGCTCCTCAGTTCAGAAATTAAAAGCCCAAATTTCACCCTTTAAATACAATGCAAAGGAAGCTGTGAATTATTATTATTCTGGAACGCGAAGGAAAAGTCAGAGATCGAGACGAAGCGAAGGAAGGAGCAAAAGAACACTGGATCGTTGCAGAGGAGAAGGAAGGAAGCACTTTTGCATCATTGATCATCACTTTTAGACAAGTTTTATCATGAACTCAAGTTCTTTCACTATTTATTTTAATTCTGTCTTTATGATTATGTCAAGCTAAATTACTTTTAGTAGTTAGGAAGATACAAAATCAATGGGTTCTTAGTTGATGTTTATTTATTTCTTATGAATTACATTATTGCTTTTGAATTATGCAATCAATCTGATATTTATGATTAGTTTTATTTATGACTTGATCACTCGTAGATAAACATATGAGTCGTATATGACAATAGGCATGTTGGTATATGATTCTGATTGTTTGATTGCTGGAATTTGCATGATCTAGGGATAGACTTGTGGATTTCATAACTGTGAGTTCTTGCGTTAATGCTTATTTTATGAAAAAGTACTAAGGGATTAGACTTTGGATTAGAATAAAGAATTAGATTACCAAGGGATTGGGATTTAGTCAATAATAGAAAGAGCTGTTAATAATTCGATCTTGAATGTAATCATAAGAATAAGCAAACTCATTAAGAAACCATTGGGGAAGTTAAATCCTAGCTACGCTTTTTTATTGGAAACTTAAATCAATTTTTAGCTTTAATTAATTCTGAATTTAATTTATAAAATATTAAAAACCAAAAATAGATTACAAATTCTGTTTTTAATTTAATCACAATATTCTCAAGAAAATCTTAATGATCGATCCAACTTTAGTTAAATAAATAAATTATTGCTTGGTCATCAGTCCTCGTGGGATTGACAATTTTCTTATCACTTTCTTACTCGGTGCACTTCCGAGTTCGTCAACGGATATAAATGGAGTAGCTTGTGTTATCCAAAAAAAAAACATAGCTTGTGTATAATGCTTAGAATAAAATATTAATATGATTGATGGCTCTTAAGAAAAATATTTATTTGTGGAGCAAGAGTATGTGTTTAATCCTCTCAATACTATCTTTAGGAAGAGTTTAAACCCTTAATTCTGGATCTGCCTCGAACAGGATTGTCTTCCATGAAAACTACCTTTAGTTTATCCAAAAAAAATATTTATTTAAATAAAACTATTTGAATTTAGGGGAGGATCCACTTGTTACCAATTAAGTTTACCATTTCTTACCACCAAATCTTAACCGTTGATTTCCGTCAATCTGATGGTTATAATTTATTAGATAACACTTATTAATTTTTAATTCTCAATATATTATAACCGTGAGATTGACGGATATTAACGGTTAAGATTTGGTGGTAAGAAATAATAAACTTAATTGTTGGTAAGTAGGGGTGAAATTGGGCCGAGCCGGCCTACAAGGGCCTACGGCTAAGCCTACGTCAGGCCAGACCTGACCTAGTATATTTCGTAAAATAGGCTGGGCTTGGGCCTTGAAAAAACTTGTTTAATAAATAGGCCGTAGACCCACTTTCACAAGGCCTGGCCTATAAGCCTATAGGCTATTGTATTATTTATTTTAAATAAAATAAAATAGAATAAGTATGCATTGAAGAAAAATAAAAGAAATAAATTTAATCAATTGCAATTATTTATAACTCAATTATATTCGATTATATATTAATAAAAATCTGGCTTTATTTCTTATGTAGGAGGAACCAATATCTCAACATATTAGATTGTGTATATGAATATATTAAAAGGTTTTTGGGAGAGGTTATACTTACTACAAGCATCATGATGTGTGTTTGTTGAATTCATGTAGTTATTTTAATTTACATAGTATGGATTTGTTTGTTGAATCTGATGATGTTAGATTGTGTATATGAATATATTAAAAGGTTTTTGGGAGAGGTTATACTTACTACAAGCGTCATGATGTGTGTTTGTTGAATTCATGTAGTTATTTTAATTTAAATAGTATGGATTTGTTTGTAGGATCTGATGAAAAATATGTTATTTAGTTTAAGCATTTTACTTTTGAAAATGATTTAAATGCAGATTGTGATGAGTTTTGTTGTGATTCATGATTCTGTTTGGACGTTGAAATTGTGATTTTTGGTTTAGCAACAAAATTTGACTATTTTGTGAACTTGATTCATGGTTCTGTTTGAAAGTTAAAAATTAACAAGCTAACAGGCTAGGCTAGGCCATTTATTTTTTTTATAAATGGGTCAAGCCAGGCTAACAGTTAGACTCGTACTAGGCTTGGGTCAGGCTAATTTGAAATTTTTTTGCATAGGCTTGGGCTTTTCAAGGCAAAGTTTGGCCCAGCCCACTTTCACCCCTATTGGTAAGTATACCCTGCCCCTTGAATTTAATAGTTGATACAACCAAATTGTGGTATCTTAGTTGATAGCAAGGGAGCTGAGTAAGTAAAAAGGAAAGGACCTCGGTTCGATTTCCACTTGTCACCTTTGGAAGATGTTTAAATATCTTTATCCTTAACTCACCCGCACTTTGAATTAGTTTCATTGCTGGCTCAATGAGTTGAAGATTGAGCCAAAACATTTGTTAACTTCTTTTCTTTTCTTTTTGGTAACTAAACATTTGTTAACTTAAAAAGAGATAATTGATACAAAACATTTGTTAGTGTGAACGTATACCATGCATAATAAAATATGCAATTCGTGGTTTGCGTAACAAATCAATCACCGTTTAATAATAATAATAATAATAATAATAATAATAATAATAATAATAATAATAATAATAGTTATTCAATTTATATTATTTACATTATGGAAGTATTTATTTAATTTCAAACTCATTTCTGATTGTATTTTTGAGTTAAAGGATACTGATACTCTTAGCCATTGTGAGATAGCCCATTACCTAGCAAAGTTTGGAAAGATTTGTGGAAGTTTTTAAATATCCGTAAATTTTATAGAAATTGTGAGTTACCAAATACCTGAAAACTTGTTGGTAGTAATGGTTTACCAAGCATCCATTAAAACTTAATGAAATAATGGAGAATTAGTGAATGGTTATGTTTGATTGCAGACTAAATGTTAGTCACAAATGGTGGTGGTTAAACTAGAATAATAAATATTTGCATTCTTGGAAATCCTTAACTAGTTTAGATTGTTTATTTATAAAATTATATATTATAGATTATATAAATATATTAATAATCATTTCATATATTAAAATTTACTCCAAATATTAATTTAAAAATAAGAAGAGGGGTTTCATAAAAGAAAATAGACAAATTATATTCAATTCAAGAAGCTATGTTTTCATCACAAATTCTAAGGTGACGATGGCTCAGATTAAAAAAAATTATATATATATATATATATATATATATATATATATATATATATAAAATATTTCTGTAGTTGCAGATAAATTATCTGAATTTATTCTCAAAACGACGTCGTTTTGGTATTGAAATCTTAAAAATTATAAATATAAAGACTATTATAACCCTGAAATAAATTAAAATTACAAAAACACCATATTTTCGTCCCAAAACGACGTCGTATTGGACTTACTGCATATAACTTATCTACAATAACGGCAGAAAAAATGAATCATATATATATATAATTCATATCTATTTGGATATTGAATGCCTATATATTAATATTATAATGTGAACATTGTCATGCTGACTTGCTACGATACTTTGAGCTGAAGCACAAAGGAGAACAAAGTAACATGGTTAATGATTTAAAATGAAAATTGTTTCCTTCCACTAAAGTTTAAATATAATTTGTTGGATGGACTTCTTCTTGTTCAATGAATTTAATCATTTAAATTGGTTAACAGAACCAAAATTAGATGACATAATGAAAAGAAAAATTGATCCTTATAAATTTTTAAAAAATGTGAGGATAAAGTTTAAAAAACTTTATTGAGAATATGCAAATAATTTAAGGGTTTGTCTTTTCTGCAGTTACTGCAGATAAATTATCTGCAGTAAGTCCAATACGACGTTATTTTGGGACGAAAATCATGATATTTTGTAATTTTAATTTATTTCAGGGTTATAATCGTCTTTATATTTATTATTTTTTAAGATTTTAATACCAAAACGACGTCGTTTTAAAAAAAATGCAGATAACTTATATGCAATAACTGCAGAAATATTTTTCCCATAATTTAATTGCATCCAACAATAATTTGAATCTCACTTGCGGAAGTTTCCATTTCCTTAATTTGACTATCACCTAACATTAGTTTGTCCTTTTTAAACTAGCTATGTATGGATTACGTATTTGTCACACTTCATGGACCTTGTTTGGACAAATTCATCAGCCCGAGCATAGATTTTGTTGATGAAGAACACCCACTGGGATATGTGGGATGACCTATAAAGAATCCTCGGAAGCAAATGGAGGATGGTGTGATCCATATGATCCATTTATCTCAAGAAATTAAGTAGGGGTGTTGGCAATCTGGATTGGATCAATTTTGAAGCAAAAATCATCTGGTCCAATCCACACGGTTTGATCATTTAATCATCCATTCGGTTTGAATATTTTTTCAAATCCGGTCCAATCAAATCCAATTTAATTTGGTCTAGATTGGATCAATTTTCGGTTTTACAAAAAGCCTAAAATTTCAGTCATACAAACGACTAATTATATCATAATGAAACCATACAAAGTTACAAACAACTGAAAAATTCAAGCCTTCAAACTAAAACAAGTCTTAAAACTTATGAAGAGTTAAAATAGAGTAATAAACAATAAAATATTAAAACAAGGTAGTTTGTTATCAATAACATCTAAGAATCCAAGTCTACGAAATAATAAGATTCTAAGTCACCATCTTTCTCTTCCACACTTCTCTCTTTCAGCTTGCTCAATGCTCATTATGTGGTCTAAAACAACCAATAAGATAGCAACTTTCATGAAAATAATGAATAATTGAAATTTAAAAATAGCAACTTACATCATCAACTTTTAATCAGAATCCACACCAGAATCATCATCAGTTTCTGTATTTGGAGAATTCTCTAAAACAATTATAATAAAATATTGTTAGTAACTTAATAATTAGAAAAATAATTTTTTTATATAAAATTAAAAAATTATACAAGTAGAATAAAATAAATTACCTATCTCTATCTGTACAAATTCTTCTATAAGTTCTTCTACATCATTAGAAAAAGGAGTGGATCGAAACCAATTTTGTGCACAAATTAATATTTCAACTATTTTTGGAGTAAGAGAACTCATGTAGTTGTTAAGAACTATACCCCCAATGCTGAAGGCAGATTCTGAAACAACTTTAGATATTGGCATAGCCAATACATCTTTAGCTATTAGACTAAGAGTACGATATTTGCTAAAATTCATCTTCCACCAATTCAAAATATCAAAATTTTGTGTTCCTTTCTCTAGTGGCTCCATGAGATACATATCCACCTTATTTTTATTCAAGCTCTCACTCACAGTTATGTCCTTCTCAAATTCACTAGCAAATGAAGAGTTATCAGATGCTACCAAATTAGTGTCTTCTATTTATGATGATCTTTGGTGGAATTTCAAAAATAATAAATACATACTACATTGGATTTGTTTGGATTTGATCAATTTTCACCAATCAAATCGAAAATCGATCCAATCCAATTAAAATATGTTTCTTCTTTTTTCGATTTTTGGTTTTTTGATTTTTGGTTAATTCAGTTATCAGTATTTCGATTCAATCACCGCGGTTTGAATCAGTTGATGAACACCCTTACAAAAAAAAACTAAACTCGTGTGAAGTTTCAATTAAGTGATATAGATTATCTCTCTTGCACCATGTTATCTTATGCATAAGATGTCGAGCTTTACTTTGATTTGTAGCAATAATGTATGAGAGAATTAGATTTTTCTCACTTAAAATTTGGTGCTTATTATCCATATCTCTCTTTTACTATCCTTTACCTAGAATTTAATGCTTGGTTTTTTTGAATTAATATATATCAACTTTTCATTGACTCACACAATTTTAATTATGATAGTTCAAAAAGGCCGACAATAGAATCTTACACTCAATCTTGACCATTGATCCATTAACATTCAATGACTCGCATAATTAAAAAATTACAGCTATTAGATATACATAGAGTCAACGACTAATAAACTCATAATTTATCATGTTTTAAGGACTAAAATTACATGTATTATCTAGTCAAAAGCATGATAACTTAAAGTTAATTGATTAAAAAACATAGAGTAGTTAGGTTAATTGAACTTATTTGTGTTCCTCATCTTTAGGAACTTGAGAATATGATCAAGCCTACGGTAGTGCTATTACAATGATGGATTGAGTGATCCAACCCCAAATACCTGAGTGAATAGTATACTATTTATCTTAGTGAGGGGTACTTAAGTTAGGTTCTACTTTCCTTTGGAAAATTGAAAAAGTATTGTTTGAAGTTCTCAACACTGAAAATCATTCATGCTTAGTATAGTATTCTCCTGAGCATCTGCTCTGAATTACTTGTTTGGTGCAATGTTATACTTGAATTTCATGTATTCTTCTCCCAAGATCACTTTCCTGCTTCATATTGTTTATTCTAGTTTATTGTCGAGGACAACAATGTCTAAATCTAGGAATTGCTCAATGTGTCTCCAATTTATTATGTATTAAGGATTAATATGAGCATGAAATTGATTTAAAATTAATTAAAAGATGAGAATTATAAATAAATTATTACTTTATTCTCATTAATATTCTCATAAGAATTCTTATATTTTGCAAGAATTTTTAGCTTAATAAAAAGATAAATTGGAAGGCTCAAGTGATTTGTTTGGATTTTTGAATCGTATAATTGATTGAAGATCTTATTAAATATTCTCTTGAATATTTTTAAGGAAAATTTTCCTTTAAATATAAAAGGGAAGATTTTAATGATTTGATTAAAAATATGATTAGAGATTTTAGTGAAGATTCTATTGAAGATCTTATGAGAAATTAAAAGATATAGTTTCATCACTATTAAAAGGCAACTTTTGGAAACATAAAGAAGGCTGACATATTCTAAAAGAGGAACACAAAGACTAGATGAATCCCATTTTTCAGAGCTCAAGACGAAGATCGAAGAAAGATCAAAGCTTTGCAGTGGCGATCAATGATCATTCTTCTTCTATTCACTTCATTTATTTTTAATTTCTTTTCTTTTCATATTTTGTTAAAGCCAGATATGTATATGTCTGGCTAATTTTTTTTGTAGTTAGGAATATGGATCCAACGTGAATCATTGTTCTGGTTTAATTCTTTTCATTAATAAACTGTCTCAAATTATTTGTGTTTACCTTGATTTGTATGTTTAAATCCTTGTATGATCTGGCCAATTATATAGGGATAAAGACGGCTTCACAATTAATATATTGGAATTTTGATCTAAACAGGGGTAGAACACCAGTTCTTGTATGATCTAGACATAAGCTTGTAGAAATTGCAAACTTTTGTAATTCATCGTGCTTAAGGCTTAATCTAAAAGGAATTATTAAGACATTAGGATTCTGATTGAGTTAAATGGTTAAAAAAACTAAGACATTAGAATTTAACCAATTAATTCTTAGATGATGAATTATTTGAAACAATTGAGATAGAATATTATTGAATTGAATTAAACAATAAAAGGGAATCGGAGGTGAAGTAAAACTAACTGCGTTTTTATTCGTAATTTTAAGTTCATCTTTTAAATGAATTTCTTTAGTATGCATCTTTAATTGAATTTTTAATTAAATATTGGTTACCTGTTGAAATCACTTTTGAATGTCTAACTTAGATAAAATCGATGAATTATTGCTTGACTTTAGTCCTCGTGGAAATGATACTCTACTCATCATTTTATTAGTTGTACGACCGGTATATTTATCGTATTCACAACAGTACTTGGAAATCAATTCCTGAGGACACTAGGAATCATTGGTTGGCAAAATTCTCGGTAAGTTATGCCCATCTTCTGGTTTCTAATTCATTGTTATCAAAATTCATACTAATCACTTGTATCAAGTTGTATACTAATCACTTGCATTTTGGCAATTTTTAAGATCATTTTACGTAGCTGCCTGAGCATTGCTCTGATTTGGGGCTTATAGAGCTTCAAAGTGGTATGATAATAAAATGTATAAACTCATGAGTGATAAAAGCAATCAAGGCTAGTGTGATCCTGAGATACAAAGACAATTGAAAGAACAGTGGAGGCAGATAAGAAGTTTAAGTAAAAGTTCGAACAGAATAAGCTAAATAGGATGCACTTGAGCGGACCCTCATATGCCGGAGGCTCTATACAGTTTAGTGAGCATATGAGAAAAATAGTAAGTATATATTATTTTCTATTTTGGTATCCTTTTGTTTTCACTTTCAACTAACTGACACATCCATTTTTATTTGTAGGCCGCTCGTGGGGACATGCCTCTTGAATCTATGGATTTTTCTACATTTGAAAAGATGCACTCCCAAAAGTCATAAGTTGGGAAGCACTGGTTTAACCCCAGATTAGGTAAAATAACGGTGAGATGATGATTACTCTACTTTTGTTAGAATTACAAGATTTTATTCCATTAATTTTATCTCGCTCAATAATTTGTTTTCGTTTTGCAGGAGACCTACCAGAAGCTCTAACATAAGAGGGCGACGCAAGCCACGATAGAAGGTGCATCCACCTCCTCTCAGTCCAATATAAATCTCTTCCTTGAAGCTGTTGTTGAATTCAATAAAAAAGGAAGAGTGTCTATGTTAGGAGGATCAGCTAGTCGATACAAGACCAGCAAGCGACCCTTCAGCCAGGTTGGAGCTGTATTTCGGGGTAAAGATCCCAAAATAGTTTAATATTTCCAGTACTTAATCCATTTAAATTAAGTACAAAACAATTGATTTTATGATGATGTATTTGCATATGAGCTGAATAGAATGCAATAGTTAGTGACCAACTTGAATGTCGAACATCAGGAGACAACGTCCCATCTGCAGGCTCAGTCACAGCAGTTGTTTGCTCAACAGCAGATGATGAATCAGATGCAAGAAATGCTTACTCAACTAATGAAGGAGAAGAAGCAAGAGGAGAAGAAAAAGAAGAATTCGAGTGCAGAGCCTTCTAAGTCTGTAAATGACTCCTTCTTTGTTGACTAGGAGACTTTTTTATATATTGTTTAGGATTATTATAGTTTTTATTTTTGTTGGGAAGATTTTTGTATTTTTTAAGATTATTATTACTTTTACTACAATTTTGTTGATCCACATTTTTGTATTTTTTTTAGGATTGTTATTATTTCGTTTTATTGATACACATTTTTATTTTTATTGTTTACGCATTATTGTTGTTTTTTGATGTTTATGTTACTTGTTAGTTTTATTCTTGTGTTGTTGTTGTTGTTGTCATTATTGTTGTGTGGTTGCTGTTTAAAGGTAGGAAAATAAATGAATTTCAAAGAATTTTTTTTCTGGTTTGTCAATTTGCGATGAAAATATTTATAACTCCGTCGCAAATTTGCGACAGCATTATCAAATAATACCGTCACAATACTTGCGACCGCAACTTCAAATAATTCTGTTGTAAACCTTGTGACTGGAACATTTATAATGTCGTCGTAAAATTTGCGATGAAATTAGTTAAATCTTATTGTCACAATAGTTGCGACCAATTAGTCATTCAGTTCCATTTCAAATTTGCGATAATACATTTGCGGTGGAGTACAATGTCAATTATAAATTTTAATACCTGCCATTTGCGAGGGAATTCAACGAGTTAGCAACGGAATCATTCTGTGGCTAGTTGCGACAGATGAAAATGGTCCGTCAAAAATAAGATATTGCCCGTCACAAATTATCTATTTTTAGTATAATTTGTATGATTGATTTTTTTTTTCAACATTAATAACACAGTAAAAGGATAAGTATAACAACTCTTGAGCATCTCTAATTGATTAATCTCTACCTTATTCTTGGGATATTTCCTTGGAACGGGGCAAACATTTGCATAACCATCAAATCTTGAACCTTTACTTTGCCAGCTAATTATACGCTGTCAAGTTTTGATTTTGGCTACTGTTTCTCCGCATTATTCTTCTACCAACCTAAAGTTTGGATACTAGATCCCTCGATGCAGTGGCAACATTGTCATGCTGACTTGCCCAATTTTAAAATATATATATATATATAGGGGAGGGTTTTTTTGACTCCAGAGTAAGACTTTTAAGTCTTACTCCAAATCCCAGCCGTTGATGGACGGAAATCAACGGTTGTCATTAATAGTATAATTATTAATTAATTAATTAATATAACTTCCTAAATTATAACCGTTGGATGGACGAAAATCAACGGTTAGGATGGAGAGTAAGACTTATAAGTCTTACTCTTGAGTCAAATGATCTCTCTCCATATATATATATGAGGTAGGATCCCTAAACACCAGTGTCAAATTTAAAATTTGATACCTCATCTGAAAGCCGTTAGATCAAAAAAGATCAACAATGTCACAGACTTACAAATCAGAGTCGTTGATCTTTTTTGATCTAAGGCTCTCAGATGAGGTGTTAAATTTCAAATTTGACACTGGTGTTAAATGATCATATATATATATATATATATATATATATATATATATATATAAGACGCTATATATTTGAGCTCAAGCATTCAAAAATTGGATAAGCACAAAAGAGAGCTATGTAACATAATGATTTAAAAAGAAAATTATAAATAGGTGGACTTCTTGTTTAAATTCAATCTAATGTAAGAAACTTATAAGGTAAGAAAATTATAAAAGATTTATATTTGAGCTCAAGCATTCAAAAATTGGATAAGCACAAAAGAGAGCTATGTAACATAATGATTTAAAAAGAAAATTATAAATAGGTGGACTTCTTGTTTAAATTCAATCTAATGTAAGAAACTTATAAGGTATGAAAATTATAAAAGATTTTTTTTTATAAAACGTAAAGAGTTTTGAATTTTTCAAAAACAATATAACATAGAGGGATGTCAGAAAGCCATAAACATTTTTTGATATTGTTGAAATGTATTCCCACTATAACATGTCAAAATATATTTGATGCTAGATCAGATACATATAAGAAAAAATTGATATTCTCTAAATCATATACAAGAATTAGAGATATTATCCATTACTTGAAGAACGGAAGGGAAGGGAAAATATTTGAATTCATAAAATAATTGTATGAGTGTTACCCGATATCAAACTTGTATTTTATGGACGTTTGGAAAATTGAATTAAAATTTATTTAATAATGATGATGGTATTAGCTAGGGACACACATCCATGAGGATGTGAAAATTTTGATAAAATGTTGGAAGAAGTATAATATATTCTTGGCTTTTGGAGTTAGTGTTTATATGTGTTTGAAACTTGAGTTTTTAGACTTCAGCTACAGAAAAAGTTTGAGAAGCTTTATTGAGCGAATTGTAGGAAATCTTAGATTTATGCAGAAGCTGTTTAGGACCTAGTACATTGGTATGCTTACCGAATCATCCTTGTTTCACAATTACCTCTCGGTGCGCAGGTCTCGTGTAGAATCTTCCCTTGTAGGATTCCTCTTCACGAACAGCTCACCTCAGTGCCGCAGCACGAACAACCTCCTTGAAGCTAGACTGTGGCAGATCTTCCAGACTATCTCTCGAGGAGGATGAGATGGTTGTGTGGGCAACCGTTCAGATGATGAACGCCTGCCTCTTGGGGTTTGTTTCTGATGATCTGTTCACCTTGGAGGCACAAGAGGAGAAAACTATGAATATATACGCTTAGGTCTTAGACATAACTCAACCCTAAGCCTCATGGGCTCAAGTGTCACTGAAGCCCAATAGGACTTTAGTGACCAAAAGAGCATATATCCAACAATCTCCCACTTGCTCTTTAAGATACAAACTTGAGTTCGTAAACCCAAGGCCATGTAGCCCATAAGCTATCATCATCTGATAATATACCCCATCCCTTGTCTCGAGCTAGCCTGGGGACCTACCATTTGTCATTGATCAAGGCTCCTGATAATCTTTGAAAGATTATCTAATTCGACGCTACTCCACTAAAAGCCCGAACGTGAACTCCAAGATTAATGACCTTTATAACATGAATATGCATCGCCCCTTTGTAGAATGTCTATAATTGATTGACAAGTTTTCTGTAACTCAATCAATTATTTATTCCCTTGACTATGATAGTTTCTCTAATGGACTACATGCACTGGCCAGTGTCTTTAATATCCAAGTACCAAAACATATCAAGGGGACATATCCTACAAATTCCATGTTGTTTATCTCATAAATAACGATAATCAAATAATCTCACTCCCAAAATACCGAGTTATTGGCCGTCAATAGATCGAACCTCACCCGTTGGTAAATCAAAGAATGAAAACTATTTGATTACCTATTTATAATAAACTCAGGATTAAGAGCAATCACATAACTATAGTTAACTGGAGATTTGATACCTTATGACAGAAAAACAACCTTAATCAAATCTCTCCTTGATCCTTTCAATGTGAATGTTAATTCACACCAATATTTTACAATGATTCGGACAAAACCATTTCATAAAATATTGCAGCCTGAATAAAGTGCCCAACTTTATTTAACGGATGTGACTCCATTCATCAATTGTGAGAACCTATGATCATGTCCTCCATGAACGTATCCATATGATCATATACTCCACAATTTGATCCGGACCTTTATGTTTGTAAATAGTGCGCAAAATAAATAAATAAAACCTTATTTATGAAATTCAGAAAATTATTTTTATTGTTTCATCGTCTTACTCCAAGAGCACAATGAAACCAATAACTCCCACTTGCTTAATGCAAGTCTGAGATCATCCTAAGACCCAAAGAAGTAACATGCCTCTCGAACACAAGTTCAGGCAAACTCTTAGTAACTGGGTCTGCAAGATCCACCTCTAATGCTATCTGAGTTTAGTGAAAAACTCATAGCTCGAGGTTGATTTTCTTGAGTCAATATCCACTTGAAATAACTGAATTTTTGAAAACTCAGCTTTTCAAGACTCCCACTAGAATATACCAGCATATAATCTCTCGTTCTCCAAAGATACTTAAGTACATGCTTAACAATAATCTAGTATTCCTCTAGGTTCAAAATGGTACTATCTCACTACTCCCACTGCGTGACAGATGTCTGGTTTAACGCCCAACATGATATGTGAGAGTCTACCTTTGCCAAAGCATAAGATATCTTGCTCATGCATTCTTCCTTCTTAGAAGTCTTTGGTCACTCCTTAGGAAGATGAATTCCACATCTGAGAATTATAATTCTTCTCTTAGAATTCTCATGTTGAATTTTGGCAAGAGTTTTGTCAATGTAAGTAGTCTGAGGTGATGCCAACAACTTATTCTTCCGGCCTCATAAGAGTTTTATACCAAGAATATAATTGGCTTCCCCAGTACTTCCATACCAAAACACTAACTTAGCCAACTCTTTATGCTTGATATTACCTCCACATTGTTTCTAATAAGGAACATATCATCTACATAAAGTACCAGAAAAGCTACTGTCTTCCGTTGTATCCTTTACATACAAATACACATCATTCATCAAGGTTCTCTCAAAATCAAAATTTTGATAACCTGATCAAAATTGATGTTTCAAGACCTGGATGCTTGCTTAAGTCTATGAAATAGACTTTCACAACTTGCATACCGTGTGTTCCTACTCATTTGCTATAAACCCTTTTGGTTGTTGTATGTAGATATCCTGACATCGAACTCCCAAAATGTATTCTCATAATTGAGACTTATAGCAACTAAGAGAATCAGGATAGACTCAAGCATGGCGTCTGGCAAAAAATGCCTCCAAGCTAGCTTTGAAGGTTTTCACCTTTCTGTCCATCCTCTCTTTGCCTTTTATGTCCACATGCACGTTGTGGGTTTTACCCCTCTTGGTGTCTTTACTAGGACCGAACGGAGTTGAAATACAAGTATTTCATCTCATTGTTCATAGTCTGAGCAACACTTGACCAACAACATCTTCTAGTGCATTATCGTAACTAGTAGGATCAATATCACTCAACAAGAGACAACTTGAGAGTTAACAAGGTTCTCTCCCATTACGAATGTACTGCACTAGACCTTGTGTATTTATAGGTAAAACAAAAAGTGGGTCAAATGATGGATCTTCAATTTCTTGAGGATCCGCTTATCCTTGATATTGTTCCTTTACATGTGATACTAATATTTCTACTAGTTTCACTTATATATTATCATGTTGAATTTCCAATCATGGTTCTCTTGTTTGTTCACTTAGAGATATATCTATCCCCTCTTGAACAATCAAGGAAACAGTGGATGAAGCTTCTACAGATTCTGAAATTCTTGATGTGAGATAAATCTCATCAAGAATAACCTAACTTAAGAGCTTATAATTTCTTATCTAGTCCTCCTTTAAGAAAATCATGTGAGTGCTCACTTAGATTATCTTGTCCTTAAGACTAAATAAGAAATCATCCCTAGTTCTCTTAGGGTAGCCAAAAGATATGCACTCTTCCATACAAGATTCCATCTCATTTGACTGTTGTTGTAGGACGTGTGCCGTAGCACCCTAAATCCGAATATGGTTTGATTTGGGCTTGCACCCTTTCCATAATTTTTTAGGTGTCTTTACAACAAACTTTGACGGAATCAAGTTAAGAAGGTACATTTCCTTCTCTTAGGCATCTCCCTTGAACAACATTGACAAAGATGAATAACTGAACATGATCTTCACTAAGTCTAGAAATGTTTGATTTTTGCATACTGCAACTTCATTCAACTAATGTGTTCTTAGAGTTGACAGTTACAAAAACTATCCCCTCTTAAATCAGGTAAGACCTGAACTTACTAGACAGGTAGCCAACACTTTAGTCAGACCAAAGTGTTTTTGATTTGAACACCTACATGCTTTTCTGCCTCAGACTTAAACCTCTTGGAAATTTCCAAAAGCTTTAGACTTAAGGCGCACTTGGTTCATCTGTCCAAATCCAGAGTAAACATTCATATAATGAAGTACTCATCACCTCTTCTGGTCGGAACGCTAAGTGGTCCACATACATTAGTATGTACCAGTTCCAGTTGAATAGTTGCGCAAACCTTTTTGGCCCTTGTAGGATTGCTTGGCCACTTTACCTTCCGAATAGGACTAACATGTAGCTGTTAGTTAAAAGATTCTTGAACTTTCAGTCTCTCTTTTAACTAAAACATATTCTCTACTTGAGATAATGTGACTCAATCACAAAGGCCAAAGTTATGTTTAATTTGAAACTTTTATTTCTTTGGTGAAAATCGTTGTTCATCATCCTTTCCATTCAACACAAAAATTTAGGGGGTATAGGACAAAGGTAATAAAGACTATTTAAACAATGTACTAGAAAAAAAAATACGAAGATGAACTTCGAAATGTAACTGAGGAATCAATTGCAATGTCAAACCATGTTTTAACCAAAACAACTAACAAAAATTGAATTCCTCTTGAAATCCTGAACAAATAAACAGTCACTCAAAACCATAGTCGTATAAATAACTTGTCCTACTGCAAATGCAGACACAAGTTTCCATTTTCAAGCTTAAAATATCTATGTCCATTGTTGACAGGTATGCCATGTTTGAACTACTACAAAGAGTAACAAACATAATCAGTGATTCCTGAATCAATAATTCATTCACTGATCAGGCCTTGATATGCCCATGTCAGGTTCTTTTTTATCACCTCTGGGCAATTTTTCTTTCAGTATCCCTTCAGTCTGCACTTGAAGAACTTGCCTTGCGGCTTCTTCATAGCAACTAGTTTGACAACTGATAACCAAGTCATTTTGTTCATGTTACCACCCTTGGGTTTCCCTTTGGATTTAACAAGACTCTTAGCAAAACCTGCACCGACTGCATTCTGTCTAGCAGAGCTGCTAGACGCAGAAAACATGTCATTAAGAGTCTGAAGCATTTCTACTCCACTCTTAATCATGTACACTTGCTTCTGCAAGTATTTGGAAAGACTGACAATAATATAGCAGCGAACTACCATATCTGCCCTTTCCTAATCTAAGAAATGCATCTTCTGCAGGTTGCTATGGCCCTCGCATTGTCAGAACAAATTTTAGCTTCCACGTTTTAGAACAATATCAAAAAATTTGCTTTTCACTTTTTCATAGTTGGTACCATCTAGAGGTTTTCGACTCAAAATCATTTCTAAGATATTTTCTGAAAAACATATAAAGCACACAATTACAAACAAATAATGCAATAAACAAACGAAGTGCAAGTAGATTCTCATAACTACTCTTGTTTATTGTTAACAATCCTTCAGTTTATCTTTACAAGGCTTACGATGGGCAAGTCACTTGTAAAAACCAAAATTGTTATTTGGGCCTTCAGTGCCATTGCCAGAGCCTCGATGGGAGGGTTAACAATTTTACCAAAGTTGAATGTAATTAACCATTGTTTAATTACAAAATTATCCTTAGTGTCTAAGCATTGCCGACGATGGGCCGTACAATACTTTACTAAAATTTTGAAATTATTAAGATTTAATCTAGTGAAATCTGATTATCCTTATCCGATGGGGCTTCAGCGATAACCATTTCACTAATAAACCCACAAATGGAGCCCGCAGGTTTTTAAAATTAATTAATTTTTAAAACCTTCACCCATTCAACATTTTTGTTTGAGAATTTTCATAAGCTCAGTCGAATTCATTGTTTAATTTCAAAATTATCTTTAATAACTTAGTATTATCGACGATGGGCCGTACAATACTTTATTAAAATTTTGACATTATTAAGGCTCAATAAAATCCAATCATGCTTATCCGTTGGGGCCTCACATGATTATTTTATTGATAGGCCCACAATGCGCCTAGAGGTTAAATTAATTTCTTAATTTAAATCTCTTCCCATAGATATTTAAGTCCAATCTAATAAAATCCAATCATGCTTATTCGATGGGACTTCACATGATTATTTTATTAATGGTCCTATAATGCGCTTGAAGGTTAAATTAATCTCTTAATTTAAATCTCCTTCCATTCAACATAAACAACATTTTCTAATTTCCAAGAATTATTTAATTGAGAGTATCCTTTGTTTGATTTCAAAAACTATATAAGTAAGAGCGCCGATAAACGTGCACTAAGCTTAACATAATTTTGAAAGCATTAAGGTCCTGAAATCCGGTCACTTTACGTCAGCGTGTGCTCCAAACAATCATGATACATGAATGTTGTATGCAACGTGTGTTATTCCATGACCATTTCAGAAAACCCACAAATTACTCGCAAAATAAAAGAATTCTCTTAGGAAATTTTCTCTAATTATTTTTCTAGATTTAAATCATCCAAATAGCTGACTTAATTATCAACAATCATAATAATTATCATTTATGAGGATAATTTGAAATCAAAATAATTTCCATAACGATTATTTGTCTTGATGTTAATTATCCAAAATTAATTAATTCAATTATTAATCTAGATTTTTAATAAAAATCATAATAATTATTAATTAATTTCTTAGGATGATTTAAAATCAAAATAATCCCATAATAACTATCATACTAGTCACTGAAGACATAATAGCTATTATGCTCATGCAATCATACAAGTTATGCAACAATATGGCACCACCTATTCTATATGGCATGTTATCGCAATAAAGCATGTTATCAATCATATAATTTATACCAATCAATAAAAGCATTAAATAATAAATCATAATTACTTTAATCCATGGCCTTCCTATTTTAAAGGAAATAAAAAAAAATTAAATTAAATAATACAGCTTTGGAATTTGACTTTCGCCTAGCCCGTAGTATCTGTCTCAAGCCCCTTTAGGGTTTCATGGGCCCAAAAGCCCAAAGACCCAACCCTTTGGCGAGAAACCCTAGGACGCGAAAGAGGAACCCTAGCCGTCAGGTCTGCCGCGCCATCACCCGAAGTCAAATCAGGCTGAAACTCCTGGGGAAGGAGCGCCACGTAGAGACGAGTGCACCGCCGCCGGAACCACCCAAAAAGGTGGCCGGACGCTCCCTCACTCTCCCATTCTTTGCCGGAGAGTGGCGGCCACTCTCAGCCTCTTGTGGAGGCGCGTGGTGGAGTGTGGAGTCTCCGATGGCGGTGATCCACCCACCGTTGCGTTCGTCTTTCCGTCCTCTTTCCAACCATATATAGATCGCCCCATTCTGAGATCGGTAAGTCCTCAAAAAGTCTCCGACAGTGCTGACTGCGCATCTTCCTTGCGATTTCTCGATCTTGAACTTTTACAAAATATTGAAAAAATACACAGAAATTCCAAAAATAAACAAAAACAGCAAGGAAGAAACCTAATCATATGGGATTATCCTCCTTGTTACAGATCGAGAAATACACTAGAGACCCTAACCATGGATTAAAGCATTTTTACCGATTAAAATTTAAACTTTTATGAAAATGAATTATAAAATACACATGCTAGATTCATACCATAATCCTAGAACACTAGGTGCCACATTTCAAGAAGCAAAACTAATTACATGAATAGTGAAACTAGATTCACATACCAATGTACAGCCAAGGCTCTGATACCAATTGTAGGAAATCTTAGATTTATGCGGAAGCTGTTTAGGACCTAGTACATTGGTATGCTTACCGAATCATCCTTGTTTCACAATTACCTCTCGGTGCGCAGGTCTCGTGTAGAATCTTCCCTTGTAGGATTCCTCTTCACGAACAGCTCACCTCAGCGCCGCAGCACGAACAACCTCCTTGAAGCTAGACTGTGGCAGATCTTCCAGACTATCTCTCGAGGAGGATGAGATGGTTGTGTGGGCAACCGTTCAGATGATGAACGTCTGCCTCTTGGGGTTTGTTTCTGATGATCTGTTCACCTTGGAGGCACAAGAGGAGAAAACTATGAATATATACGCTTAGGTCTTAGACATAACTCAACCCTAAGCCTCATGGGCTCAAGTGTCACTGAAGCCCAATAGAACTTTAGTGACCAAAAGAGCATATATCCAACACGAATATCCAAGTAAATTTTTTTTTGATGCATTGCAAGTAAAATTTTAATACACTCAATACTTTTTATTCGTTAGTCAATTAATGAAATAATTATTTTAGATGAGTCAAGAATAGACAAATGAAGACCGACTTGCATCCAGATTCCTTACAAATAGTTATTTTATTTTTTTAAATAGATAAATTAAAATAATTTTAAAATCAATAAATAGTTTAAAATCGAATAGAATTTCGTATTAAAAATATTTTGATTTGAGTTTCACCTACGTACCTAACATTTGTTTGTCCTTTTATATGACTTTCACCTAAGTAAGATAAGTTTGTCTTTAAAATAACAACATATGAATTGCGTTTTCTTTTGTTTTGTTTTTTTTTGTTTTTTTGGTAGTTATGAATTGCGTGACGTATTTTACAAATGAGAAATGTTTGTTAAACTATAGAAAAAATAATATCAAATGCCAAGTTGGCAAGTGGGACATATACTTATAAATAAACAATGGTTTTCCTTCACGCCCACACGCCTATATATACATGTAGAAGGAATACCACAAATTCATGCAACTCAACATATATATACTAGTACGTAGAACTAGTTAAAGCTTGTTCTCTCCATCTCTATATCTTTGTAATGGCTGAAATAGCTTATGGAGAATCTAAATTGGAAGTTGCCTCAGGTCACTTCAATGCTTCATCTCAGCTAGTGCTAGCAGGTCATCATCATGCTTATCCTTATTCAGCATCTGATGATGAAATACCGACCGTTGATTACTCTCTGCTCTTCTCTGATAACCCTGATCAGCGATTGCTTGCCCTTGAATATCTGCGCCAAGCATGCCACGAATTTGGCTTCTTCTATGTGAGCTCATGTGTTCTACTATTTATACCATATACCATGTGCATGCCTGCTTTGTATTGCGTTTTAATATAATGAGATGTTTTAGTGTGTATGTGTTTAAATATATATAATGATATATTGCATGTTATATAATGATAGATTCATGTTAAAAACATTTTAACAAATTTGATATATAACTTAATAATTGAATTAATTAATGGATATAACAAATAAATTTGTATATATTACATTAGCATTAAATAAAAACTATTGCATATAGTTAATGTGTCAAATGATTATTTTCGTATATATATAAAAAAATTTGTATTTATTATGTAATAAATAAATTTTATTCTTTCATTAAAAATATTAATTTTATATAAAAATTCATTACACATTAAAATTTATACATACATTTATAATTTTTAAATAATATACAAATTTGATGAAAGCCATTTTTTATTAATTATATAATAAATAAATTTAATACATTAAATATTGTAACATATGTTTATATTAAAATTAAGGGATAAGTTATTCTAATGATAAATCAGATTGTTTCACCATTAAAACTGAATCAAGTACTCTCTGCGCCTCGAAAGGATTAATCTTCTGCCAAAGAATATATTGAGAAAACTCAAAAAAAAAAACTGAATCAAGTTCTCTATTTCTTCATCAAAATCAGTTTCAACTATTGTCTTTTTTTTAATTAAATGAATTAATTTAATCAACCATTAAATCAAAACAAAATCAAATGTAAGATACTGGTGTAAAAGTTTATTTGATCAATATTGTTTCATGTGCATGCAGTTGGTAAATCATACCATCCCAGATAGAGTATTTGATGGTGTTTTGAAGGGAGTTTCTAATTTCTTTGATCCAACAACGCGGGATGAGAGGAGAATCTATAGCAAAAAAGACTCATCAGATAAAATCCGTTGGGGCTTTAACTCCTCAGATATTGAAAATAGAGAATATCTCAAGGTTATTACACACCCTCAATACCATGTTCTCTCCGACTCAGCAGGTTTCAGGTATTTATATTGTGTTCTAATTTATTCAAATTTTGATAATATTCTATTAATTTATTGTGCTGTTCCATATATTGAATTTTGCTTTTGGCTTATTTCAATCATCAGCAAAATTTTGGAAGAATATTGCAAAGAAATGAGAACCATAGTAATTGGATTAGCAAGGGCAGTGTCAAAAACCTTAGGGCTTGAAGAAAACTACATAGAAAAGGCCTTCAACTTGAAATCAGGCTTTGATTTAACGGCCATGAACCTTTATCCACCAAATTCTAGATCCAAAGGAGCTGTAGGTCTTCCTAAACACACTGACCCTGGCTTTGTAATTACACTTGTTCAAGATATAAATGGTGGTCTCCAAATCCTATCCCACAAAGGAAAGTGGATTAATGCTCATATTCCCCATCATGCCATACTCATTCAACTTGGTGATCATCTTGAGGTACTTCTGTTCAATTTAATTTCCTTCACATGTGATTTACTAATAGGAATTAACTTTTCTCATGTAACAAGAGATAAAATTATCTCCTGCAATCTCAAAACGACGTCATTTTGAAATTTGAGATACTTTAAAAAATTTACTTTCTCTTGCAAGAGAAACACTTTTCCTTTAGTAACTATTTGAAAAAAAAAATTCCCTTCCTCTCGAATTAACTTGTTTCTTAACCTTAATTAAATGTAGATCTTAACCAATGGGAAGTATAAGAGTCATATCCATCGAGTTATTGTTGACAACAATAAGTTGCAAAGGATCTCCTTGGTCACCCTTCATGGACCTTCGTTGGACAAGTTCATGAGCCCGGGCATAGATTTTGTTGATGAAGAACACCCACAGAAATATTGTGGGATGACCTATAAAGATTCATTGGAAGCAAACGGGGGTGATGAGATCGATGTGGAATCATCACTTGAGAAACTTAAACTTGTGTGAAGTTTTAATTAAGTAATATAGTCCCCACGCATGAACACACACTTTATGCCATTTATAAGATAGTGGGCTTTACTTGATTTGTAATTTGTAACAATAATGTGTGAGAAAAATAACTTTTTCTCACTTTTGTATTTGGTACTTATCATCAATATCATTGTTCTACTTACATTATTTCGAATAAATTTTCATCAACTCAACAAAAAGACTTAGAGAATTAGAGACGAAATTAAAGATGAACTTCACTTTTGTGTCAGAATCTTGCCTCGTTAAAAAGCATTACAAAAAAATAGGTGATTAGTGGAGGTCATATTTGTAAATTGTAGAGGTCTTTGACCCCCACAAAATACATTAGTGGCATCCACAATAACCTCCAGTTTTGCATGCGCCACAACACATTTTGTGGGGGTTTTGTGTGCAATGCCACAATTTCTTGGAATATTTTTCTGAAGGTTCTAGACCTCCACAAATGCTACACTTTCTAGAGGTTTCAAACCCCCACAAATGTATGTTACACTTTCTGGAGATTTTAGACCCCCACAAATATTGTATTTCTGGAGGTGCACTAACCTCCACAATATGCTTTACTTTCTATCACTTATAGACCCCCACAAATCGGTTTTTCATTAATGAATCCAGTTTAATAGAATTGGCATAATAAATGGTTTATAAGCAATGTGTAGCGGGTTGGTGCGAATTAGATTAGCCTGTTTACCCCTCAGCTAATTTAACTTTTTCTGATTTTCTGGAGTCCATGTCGATGGCCCTCAAAATAGTCAAAATACATAATTCATTGTAATATATAGTTCATATTTGTAAACGTGTTAAAGTGGGACAAAATATAATGTATGTGTTTAAAGTGTTCTTAAAATATAACAAATCATGAGAGAGTTAAAAACCAGTAAATTTTAATTCCACTAGGAGGAGTAGAATTAAGTAGAACATAACAAAACTTTAAGAAGACAGATCATAACATGTTCTTTATTTATGGTTACCAAACGCTACTATACTAGTATTAGTGTATGAGTAATACACATAAGAGATAGATCAAAATCACAATGTTTTCAATTTTTGTGTCTATTTCTTTCTTCGTTAATGATAATTGGACCCCATCTATTTAACGCATGTAAAGAGAGAAAGTGAGAGATACAAAAATATCACATGACCAGATCATGTCAAATTTTAACAGATGATGTTATTGTCAGGACAAAAACCACAAAAGCTAGAAAACAAAGGACAGCATATTGTCAGTACTTTAACATGTCTTCCACTCGTTTATTCTTCATTTCCCTTAAACTTCATACCAATGCATTATGAGTTTTTACTGACTTCTCAACAACTCTTTCCCTTGCTTTTGTTGCCTGCAATAATCACAAAGTACAGTTTTTTAGTGCTAGTTAGCTATGCATCTTTATCATCATCCAGTGCATTCCACATGCAAAAGAGTCTAAAAGAAAATGCAGTTGGAAAGGAAAATTATGAGCAATGGGAAATTTATATATAAGAAAACTAAAACGAACCTCTTTCTGCGAATCTGTTAATGCTGTTATGATAGCAAGTATAATTAATTGTAGAACAGACCCTGATACAGTTCCCATCCAAAGCCCCTTGGCTCTTAGTTTTAGATGAAAACCCAATAACAAAGCTATTGGAATTCCCACAAGATAATAGGCTCCAAGGTTGACATAAGCCCCTAATATTTGAAATCCTCCACCTCTGGCTATTCCTGTAGATATAAGCAAGAAGGTTTATATGGCCGTAGATACAAATTAAATCAAGTTTTATTTGCACAGAACAATAGTGTTTCAGCAAATAGAAACTCACCAGAGAGTACTCCAATTAGACTATCGGCACTAACATACTTGATAACTTGAGAATATCTTCCCCTCACAAATTAGTATAATTGTAAGGGTTTTATTTAAACTACCTGTCAGAACAACTTATGTATGTGGGGCTGTTCTACCATCTTAATTCTAGCCTGTCATTTTCCTACAAAAATGAGATTTATTAAGTAAAAGTGAAATATTTAAACTACTAATCTAACATAGGAGACTGGCTCATACTAACTTAAGGCAACACAGTTATGCTTCGATGCATATCTAGATTTGAAATTATTTATTTTTTAATTTTCTTCGTAGACTTCAGCTCTAAAAATGAAAGGGAACCAACTTATATTACATGATATTTCTTTTAAATCTAAATATAATCTAAATAAAAGTTTGATGAATTTAAAGGAGGCGATTGCCCCTTTTTACCTCTCTCTGGCTACACCACTACATAGGAGCATAGTAGAAGAGCCACAATTTATAGCTTTCAACTTGTGAACAAAATATGGAGGAACAAGTTGCTAGATTGAATCTGAAATCAGAATGAAATTTGTACTGAATAATATTTTGGTATCAAATTTGAAATCAAAATATGCCTCTTTCACCTATAAGATCTGATGTCTATTCAGGTATTCTTATCCATTTATCATCCAGAGACTAAATGTGCAGGAGGAATAGTCTCAACTATGATTTTGTGGTTGTTGCTTTATTGTGCCTTCCCTTCTCTATATTTATTCAAAGAAAAGTATTGGACAGAACTGCTACCCTGATATGTATATGTTAATTTTAACTAATGTTCCACAGAACCTAACAAATTGGAAAGGGTGGTCTTTGAAAAAGTTAGGAGAGTTGGGACTACTCATTTGTCTAAGAGCTAATATCAATCATAATTTATGTATAAAATTGAAACTTTATCAAACAATCACACATGACATAGATGAACAACAAATCATAGCTTATAGTTATAAAATCAAAATCCTCAATTAATTGTAGGAACACAACTAACGCCCTACCTCGAACCTCCATGAACATCACCGTGCTGCACCTCGCTTCTTCATTGGTTCCCCTTTCTGCACCTCGCTACAAACAAATCAAACAAAAACCCCAAACTTTAGTTGAAGGAAGAGCAAGTCCAATGTACGAGAGCAAGTCCAAGTCCAATTACAATTTTTCAAATTCTTAGCATCAACATGAATGGGCCCCATTTGTAGAACCATTGAAGTGGCTCTTAGATTCATCATCAGCCGTGACTCTTTCAGCCCATGTCGCTACATTTTAATTACCATTTCCAACAACTGAATGACCATGATCTCCCGTAATTCCAGTTGCAATGCATACACTCTGGAGGAAATAGCAATCCATGAAGAAAATAGTTAAGTAAACCATAATTGATGAGAGAAAGAAGTTCCAAATTAACTTCTTTCTTTTATTAAACTAAACCATCAACAACTTAAGTAACCATAAAATTTGATCAAACAACTAATCAGAATAGTGCACTAATGAAGGAAAACCTGTAGAAGCCATATGGTCAGACGCCCAATCATAAAGCAATGGATTGCAAAATGAATTCAACACACAAACACAGCAATAATTATAAATGTTAAAATATTTATAGAAACTTGGAACTTCTACATACAAATATTCAAATGAATTGAATATAAAATTCAAGCACACACAGCAATAGCCATTATAATTTAAAAAACATATGCAAAAAAATCAAGTAAAATTGGATCGAACTGATACCTGTTGGCGTGAAATGTAATCGACCTTGATGGATGATATTGAAAGCAAAAGCTCCGGAAGAGGCAATAGCTTCTCAACCTCGCGAACGCTGCTTCCTTCGCTTCCACGCCGAGATCCTCAACCATCACCTTTGAACAAAAACAAAAAAAATTCTTCAACTGCTCGAAGAATGCTCTTCCGGAAACTCAAATTGATCACGAAATAGCTTCCTGGAGCACGAGAATGTGGTTTTAACGAAGTGCAGATTTGAGATTTGGAGATAAAATCTTAGTAAAGAGAGAATGAGACTATTCTAGAGAGAGACCTTGAGCTTCTAGAGAAAGTTATACTATAAACACGACGAGATAAAAAGTGTGAGAGGGATATTAATTTCATGCGATCTGTTGAGATATTGGCGTGGTCTGAATATTATAACGTAACCAAAAATAAGTTATAAACATGAACTATTCTATTTTAATTAAAAATGCAAAAAAAAAAATTAAGAAATAGCGGAGAGTTCACAACAATTTTTTAAAAAATGCAAATATTTTTTTGGAAAATCTATAAAAAAATTTAGAGATTAATAATATCCAAAAAGTAAATAGAAATTATAATATATAAACAATACAAAAAAAGAAAAACATAATAACAAATTGTGGAGGCTTAAAACATGCCACAAATTACATTATTTGGTGGAGGTTTTTTTTGACCTCCACTAAATAACCTCCACTAATTACCTCTTTTTTTGTAGTGAAGACTAATTTTTTTTTGTCTCTAATTAGAGTACTCGTACATTTCTAAAATATAATTGCTGGTGGTTATCCAAATGTATACATATAGAGATATGATATTGTTACTACCAATTAGTGTTACTAACTTACTATCAATGTCACTACTAGTTTGTTTCACCGTTATATCGATTATGTTGATTCAACGGTTATATTTATTTTCACCTTTGTATGATTATGATTCCTCATATTTAATGTGAAAACATTAACTATAGGGGAATCATAATCATGCAAAGGTGGAAACAAATATAAAGTATTAAATATAAGGAGAAGAAAGAAAGTTAAATCAGAACCGTTGGATTCACATAATCGATATATCGGTGAAACAAACTAGTAGTGACATTGGTAGTAACACTAATTGATAGTAACAATATCTTATCTCATATATATATATATATATATATATATATGGGCTTATCGTTTCTCAAGCAGCTTGAAATAATTTTATCTCCGTCTACTAAATCATAACCGTACAAATATTGATTAACGGTGATAAAGGAAGAGAGAGAAAAAGGGAATCATAACCTTTCAAAGGTGAATCAATTAATACAAGAAAATAAAAAAATAAAACGACATAGTTTTAGGGTAGCGTAGATAAACTTATCTCAAGTTATCGGAGAAATATTTTTTCATATATATATATATATATAATTGCTGATTAGTAATCAAAAGTTTTCCACAGATGAAAAAATTTTCAGTATGAAAAAGAAAAAAGAAAAAATTAAAGCAATTAATTTCGGTTTACCACATCTATTTATTTTTTAAAAAAAAAATATTTTCTAAGGCATGTAAGCAATAAATGATGAATAACTATAGTTATTCAATTAAATATAAAGATATCAAGATTGTTGGTAGCATTAGGAAGTGATTACACTATAAGAGATACACCATATTAATTGGTATTACATTTTGCAATTAGATTGTTCTCTAACTTTTACAAATCACATGGATCCTCTTATATCTAAATTTGACATGACTTTCATGTTTTAGATCATAGTCATTCATTCATGTCAATGGTCATTAATTAAAATGGTTTTTCATTCTACGAAATGACATAAATTACAGTTGGACCGTTGATATGTGAATAAATGACGGTAATATAAGACATGACAAGGTCAAGTCAAATGTCAAAATGGACTCATGATTTGTAAAATTTAGATATTGAACCAAATGCAAAATACTTTTGATTTTTTTAAAAAAATTATTCTAAAAAAATTGTATATAATTTTATTTTACAGCGTATCCAAAAAGACTCTTAATATCCTTAGCAAGTCCTAAACTAAAGACGTCTAGAATTTATCTACTCATAAGGGGAAATCTTTACAATTGTATTGCGAGGTTAGAAAAATATGAAGGATAAGAATATAAAAGAGGTATAGGTTAGAAAACTAACAATTATAATGAACATGACAATTTGGTAATAGCATGAATCTCTAATACAGACACTTTTGAGAAAACCTATCATTCGAAAAAGGCTAAGAATTAACCCTTATGCTAATACTTGAATACAATTCAAACTATTGTTTATTGTTAAATATTTTGATGTAATAGTGTTCAAAGAAGCAACGATGTAAACCAAAGCTTTAAGGAGAGTAACCATGAGTAGTCTCAAGCTAGCAAAGGGTAAGAGCAAAAAGGAATGGTGTCTAAGGACACAATAGCTCTGGGAGTATTTTGACAGAGTAATAATTCATAAAACAATATATAATAAGGTGTTTCTTCAATGACTGAAGAGATGTATTTATAAATGATGAAAATTTCCTAATGATGAGTGAAAACGAATCATAGTTGGTTCTATCGCAGTGAGCCCCATGATATATGAGGCAAGCACACTCATTATATGGGAGGTGTGAATAGTGCTGATGAAGGGGAGTGAGATCCTCTGCAATATGAGTATAAAAATCTCACTTTTGCTCGTATTGAATTGAACCTGTATAACAGGTCTAGAAACAATTTGACAAATATTTGATTGATTTCTTTATTTGAATACTACGAGAAGGAGTGGCTTTTCCTCTTAACTACTATCAAGCAATTATCCTTCAGGACAAACCTTTTATGGAGAGTGACATCAAATATAAAGCAGGCGACTTGCTATAGTAAACGGGGTTTGCATTTCTCATTTAATATGACACAATAAACTTTTTTACATATACAACATTTTGTGGGGCTCATATTTTTTGAAGAAAAAAGAAACTATGGTACGCAAAACGAATCTCTATACTATTACACAATCACTTTTCCTACAACATAATCATTTTTCCTACAACATAACTCTTATAAAACCCATAATAAATTGCCTGCTATATATTTGATGTGGTCAAGATAAAATTCATAATCATACTGATTTTCTATATATTGACTTTTGTCGCAATCAGATACAAAATTTATTCCATCTCTATACTATGTTTCTAATTATAATATTTCTACGAGAGACTATAAAGCTTGACCTACAGGGAATATTCCGTATCCATCAAAAGATTATGCAGCTTCTTCCTAGTAACCTTATATTAAATATCTTTCTCTCTTCCGTGATGAAATAAATTAAACAATCTCATAAAGAGGTAATGAAAAATTATAAATTATAAGAGTATAGTATTCCTTATGTTGTAGAAGATAAAAAAAAAATTTACATACATATAAAAGTGTATGTTGCTCATGTTTTCTCTTTTTCTCTCTTCTTTTTGCGTGAGCTCCACATATTCTATATGTGTAGGAAATAAATTTATCTCCTATAACATAAGAAATATAAAACCCAAATTATAAATGACAAATTGCCGTAGAATCAAATGTTATAGAAATGGACTACGAAACGTCTTTTTTTAATTAACTTCAATCGTTTAAAGTAATTGACCAAATCAGATGAACTAATTTGTGCAAATTTAACTTCAATCGTTTAAAGTAATTGATCAAATCAGATGAACTAATTTGTGCAAATATATATGTGCGTGTGGGGTGTTGGGGAGAAATCACTTGACTCTAGAGTAAGACTTGAAAATCTTACTCCTCATTTCGTCATTGATTTTCATCCATCTAACGGTTATTATTTATTTGCAATTAATAATTAATTAATTGTTATAACTAATTAAACTATAATCGTTAGATGGACAGGAATCAACCGTTGGGATGAGGAGTAAGACTTTTAAGTATTACTCTGGAGTCAAAAGATCTCTCACACACACACACACACATATATATATATATATATATATATGAGAAAAAAAAATTCAACCTGCTAGAGATATATTTATCTCCGGTTAACCTAAAACTACGTCGTTTCGTTTATTTATTTTCTTATATTAAATAATTCACCTTTGAATGATTATGATTTTCATTTTCTCTTTCTTCCTTTATCACCATTGATCCATCTTTATACGGTTATGATTTAGTAGACAAAGATAAAGTTATCTCAAGCAACTTGAGAAATGATAAGCCATATATATATATATAGAGAGAAATATATATTTCTCAAATCACTTGAGATACTTAAATTGATTAAAATGAATATTACTTGCAAGATTAAGTCATTGACTTAAATTGATTGTGGTATTAGAATTTGTGACCAAGTGATTATGAATTGAAATTTTACCGGCCGGCCCAATAACTTTTGTATGTGAAGGTATGTTAGAGACAAGGCTTTACCATTTGAATTTTTTTTTTTTTTTTTTTTTGATAATCTGAAGGGCCAAAACAGCCCCACATAGATGCAATTAAATTAACCATGCGAAAAGAACAAATAAGGGAAAAAAAACCGTTAAAAATTTAGCAGCCAAAGTACCAAGGGAGGGAAAACACAAACTATTCTCCATTGGATGGTCCAGCAGGTACTTTAATAGTTAGTCTGTGCAACCATTGCTCTCTCCATAAGAATGAACAAGGTGCACCTCCCAATCTTTCGATACCCAATCTCTCTGTAAGAATGAACGATTTGAATTTAGATTCGGATATACTAGAGGCATAAATCCCCTACATGTGATATTGAGTCATGTGAAATTATATTTGATTCATATGTAATAAATTGTCATCCTGATTTTCAAAAATAAATAAATATAATATTTAAAAAAATAAAATATTAACTTTTGTGTGTAAATTTAAACTTTAAAGTTATTTTCTTTTGTTCTATGTCATTTTTGTTTATTTCCTCACAATCTATGCTTCAAAAGCACACAACGCAAATAATTGAAGTTGAAGACCTGCACTTTTTTGAATGCTTTCAACATTGGCTTCTTAATAAAATATCATTAAAAATAATAATAATAATAATAATTAAGATAGATATATAATTTTTCATGGATGAGAATATAAACCCCATAACTCGAGCTAAACTGTAGCTAAAATTTTGAAATTTTTTGGAGTTGGGGTTTTGGGTATATTCACAAGACATCTGACTATGCATAGTTTCTACGCTCAATATATATATTATTTTTAAAATATTTTTTCAATTTATTTTTATTTTATTGTAAAGAAAAATATTTATTATTTTAAAGGATATAATTTTGTGTCATTTTCAAATGAAATGATGTTATTTTTGTTGAGTTTTGCTCTTTCACTAAAGCTCAATTGAGCTTAGTGTGTAAAAAGAGTCCAAGAAACCTAGAGCACATTCAGCTTAGGCTTAGGGTTTCTTAGAATAGATATATTCTACACTTATAGTCATCGACGCCGAAGATCTTCATTTAATGGTTGCAGAGACTCAACTAAGGTCATCTTTTTGATAGTGAGAGAGTGCACACACACAGTCACCTTCCCTTTGAAATATAGTCTGGAAGGTCTTCCACCAACCAGCTACAAGGAGATTGTTCGTCCTGTAATGCAGACGAGATCAGTTTGTGAAGGGACTGTACACACAAGGAGGTTGCTTATAGATCTGCGCTCCAAGAGGTATGCCATGTGTGTTTGTGAGATGATGATGATTCGGTAAGCATACAAATATATTAGGTCCTTAAATCGCTTCCGCGTAAATCCAATTTTTCTAACAGTTTTGGTGCACAATTGATGATAATTTTTCATTTTCTTTTTGCTTCATAAAATTAGGAAGAGAGAGAAAATGAAGAAAAGAGAATGTAAAAAATTATCAATTATACACTAAAATGAAAAAAAATTGTGTTCTTTAAAATGACAAATATTTATTTCTTTATTTTATAATTTAAAAAAGAGAAATATTATATTTACAACTTTTTTTGTTTACAATTCTTACAACCTCAAGTATACTCTCAAATATATGTACTCCCCGGAGTACATAGTTGATATTGTAAGGATTATAAACAAAAAAAGTTGTAAAAGTAACCTCAATCTTTTAACAACTTTGAAGAAATATAATTTAATGATAAGTCATTGAATAATTATCATTTGACACAGAAGATTCGGATTTAACCGTGTTACTAATATGTTAGTGGCTTAATGATAGGTGAATGAAATGGTCTATTGGTATGATTGTTATAATTAAGAACTAATTGAAACAAGTTTAAATATTTGTGTGTACTTTTCTCCATTCCCATATATAAGTCGACATCTTTGGAGTTGGGTCTTATGTGGGCCAAGACCATGGATATCTATCAGCGATCTTAGATTATATGGGCTAATAGCCACAAAAGAAATTAATTGTGGCTCAAGCATACAATGAGGAACTAAACCGTAGGCCCATAATACAAACCGAGGCCCTTTGGTTAAAGCTTGTCCGGTCGAAAGGAAAAGCGCTTTTTCTTTTTAATATTAAAAAGCGCTTTCTCAACTTAAGAAATATTGCTAACTTAACAAACAAAAACCAAAAATTAACGGCATGATTTCTGTTTTTAAAAATAATTTTTAATTATTTTCAAAATTGAAAAGCGAAAATATCTGCTTGATAAGATTTATTTTGTAAAAATTGTATTAAAATTATAATTGTTTTTTAGTTTTTAAAATCAAATTTAGAGAATATGTCTATTATTTTTTTCTTGTGTTTTGGATTTTCACTTTCAAAATAAAAAAAATACAGAAAATATCTATTTTATTAACTATTCTACAAAAGAATTTCAAAAAAAAGAAAACAAAACACAATCAAATAAGTTCTAAATTACCGCCTCAATACTTTTTTTTTTTTGGAAATAATAGGAAATTAAAACAAAAACACAACAAAAAGAAACTAGGCACAAAGCCTAGACCAGTGAACACCTATAGTGTCACCATACAGACTATCAATACAACCTGACGGTGGACAATCAAATTCCTGGATTACCCAAGAGAAACCATAAGAGTAAGAGGCTAGAAAGTCCGCTACTCTATTTCCTTCACGGTGAATGTGAGACATATAAATCTGCCAATCTCGCTGCATCAAATTTCGAATACGATTCACCAAATTAGCCGCAGGGTAATCATGGTGGCACCCATTTGTAATGAGTTGTTGAGCTGAAAGAGAATCTCCTTCGAGCCAAACTTGCCTAAAACCTCTATCCCAAGCTAGCTCCAAACCAACCAAGCAAGCCCATAACTCAGCATGCAAAACTGTACCTGAGCCTAAATTTTTACAGAATCCGACGATCCAAGTTCCTGAGGCATCGCGAAAAACTCCTCCACACCCAGTCCTAGTACCATTAGCATCACATGCACCATCAACATTAAGCTTAACCCAATCCACAGGAGGACAACACCAAGCAACCAATCTCTCTATTCGATTCACTTGCATAGGGAAGTTATATTTATAACCTCTTGCAATCACACTAATGATTGTTAGATCAAAATTAAATTAACGGTTATAAAATAATATTAAATAAAAGTCGTTAATTTAATTTTGATTTAAAAATTATAAAAGTGATAATAACTAAAAAAAAATTGTAAATATAACATCTTTCCTAATTACATACTCCGGTAAGTTATAATAATATTTTATATTAATAAAAGTAGTGGGAAAACATTAATTAACATTTTTAGAAGGCTAAATATATGTGTAATGGTTCATATTCGTTGTCAATAAATCATACGACATTTACTGTGATTATTTTACCGAATAAAAAAACAAAACAAAGACACTGTTACACAAGACTGTGATGATGTCAACAATGAAACATGAGAAAAAAAATTGATAAAACGAAAGAAAAAAAAAACATTTGAGCAACAAAAAAAGGAATTACGTAACTATTATACAAAGCAGTATTTAAAATTCAACACTTTTAGAGATTAAAATACAATTTGATATTAAATAATAGTCGTTTAAATACAACATAATGCTTATAATTAATTTCTATTAAGTATTTTATGACGTATGATCATACTTTTTCTTTGTATATATTATATTATTATGCACCCAAAATATATATATATATATATATATATATATATATATATATATATATATATATATAAAAGAAAAATTATTTCTGCAGCCGCTTTACGTACAGCAACGATAGGCTATATAGCTCGGACACGCTTCTTTTTGGAAAATTTGCGTGTCGGACATGTGTCTGATACGGACACGCTCGGACATGAGTCTGACACGCGATCTTCATTTGGAGATACGTAGTCAACTCTCCGACACGTTTCGGCATATTTTTTCGACACGCAGTCAACTTTTTTTGACACGCGATCAACGATCTGACACATTTTTTTTTAAATCTTAATTTTATTTTGTTAACTAAATGTAAAAAAAATAATTTATAAATTAATTTTTTTCTGTTACGAAATTTGACATGAAAAATTAACAAAGTACGAAAAATTATTTATATTTATATTTATGTTATGAAATTTAAATATTTGATTGATTATATGACTTATTATGGACTCTTATATGTATTAAACATAAATTATATTATATATATTAAAAATTTTATTTAATATCAAAACGTGGCCCAACGTGTCGAAGTATGACATTTTTTAGAATTAACGTGTCGGCGTGTCGTGTCTCGTTTCTGTGTTCGTGCATCATTGACGACAGGTGTATGGTTATGATTCCCCACATTTAATGCTTTCATCTTTTATATGGTTATAATTTCCCACATTTAATGTTTTCAAGTATATATATGGCTAGTATTTGATTACTGTACATACACCAGCTGCAAAAACGTAAACCCCATATATATATATATATATATATATATATATATATATATATATGATTTATCATTTCTCCTGGAGATGAAATTATATATCTCCAGCAACCCTAAAATTGTTGAGTTAATTTTGAATTAATTATGTTAATGATAAGAAGTTTGAAATGGAAAATATGTGTCTTTTTGTCATCAAACAAATGTCTTCTCGTGTCGAACAAATATGTTGTTTCGTCGTTGAATATTTGTCTTCTGAATCGTGACTTTACGTTTTCTATAAATATATAGAGAATTAGGTTTTTTAAAATAGTTTTTCCTATTCATTTTTGCACTTTCTTTACATTTGTATTCTTCTACTTTAGCTCGAATGGTCAAACATAGGTTGAGTTCGATGAGGTTATTCAATGTGGAAGTGCCTCCACAAGAATAGAGATAATTCGTTTTATCTTGAAAGATATTTGTCCACGAACCTTAGACACCTTAAAGAGGGTAAAATTGTCTTAAAGACACAGTGTCTAATACTGGACTAGAATTTTTCTTTATTGCATTCAAATATTTTCGCATGGTATGTTTTAACTTTGTGTTATTGCATATTTTAATTTTTGATGTGTATTTCGTGAAAATGTGAATATTGTCAAAGTGATTTCTCAAATACAGATTATCTCATCTCAATGATTTTTTAACATTATTTGGACAACAAAAACTACGTCATTTTAAGAGTTGAGAGAATTAATAAGTTTTGGTAAAATTTATTTAACAAAGAAACAAATAAAATTTCTAAAATATTCTTTATTAATTCTCTTAATATCTAAAACAACATAGTTTTTGAATTGTTGGAAATAACTTTATTTCTTGTGGTAATATATATATATATATATATATATATATATATATATATATATATATAAACTAATGCATTCAAATATTAACTTCACTTTTGATTCCGAGTGAACTGTAGAATACTATATAATTTTTTTTAAATAAAAAAATTTATAATTTAAATTTAGACATAGAGATTTGATAAAAGAAAATTTAAATTATTTTTTATGATAAAAATTAACTTAATATAAAATTAGTGTGACTCATGGCCATGTTATGACTTACGCAAGACAATATTTTAAATCATTTAGCAAGTAATCACATTATTGAAATCCTTGATCAACTCAACTTGTACCTAAAGATATAAACAATAAACATCCACTTTTTGGGATGCATGCATCCTCTGTTATTTTTAATCTAAATTTATTTCACTTTCTTTATCAACCGATGTGTCGTCTATCACCTAGTACCTATGTATATCACGACTCCTTCAATGTATGTTTATGCGTTGAACTTGCAATCTTAGTGGTTCTAATCTATATTGTGCCATAAAAAAATGTAATAAAAATACGAAAACACCAAAGGGAACCAATAAAGAATTACAAGACATGCAATAATGTCAAAGACACAATTATCAGACAAATCTTAAATTAACTTCAAATATTAAATTCTCTAAGTTCTTAAAATTTAAAATTATAATCTTACATGTTGACAGTCGTATACCAAATGATGATTATTTTATTACAGCTGTATGCGTACGCCTGCATCACAAATTAATAATATTTTTTTGACAAACATAAATTAATATTATTTTTTAAACCTTACCCAAAAAAAATTAGGTACTAATTCGTTAGATAATTTTGCTTCACATTCCCTCTGCTCTCATGTCTTTGATGTGGTTACGATCAAATCTTCCCGTGATCTAAAAGTAGCGGTTTCTGCGTCACGGAGCCACCGATTAGTCCATTTTCTAATCCAAACCCTCTTTCACCTTCCCCATGTGGTCCAAATGCAACTGATTTTTTTTTTTAATACTTATTTTAATTAATCAGAACATGCTTTCTATATTTTTAAATGATTAACCCAAAATAAAAGGAAAATTGAAAAACCTTGATATCGAACATAATAATAAATAAAAAATAGTAAAATCATGAACACGTTATAGGGATAGGTACTCGTTATTTTGAAAGTTTTATTGAGGTCGGTTGTGGATGGTAGAAATGGATTGTGCTATATATATATATATATATATATATATATATATAAAGTTCAACGACTCTGATTTGCAAGCATGTGACACCATTGATCTTTTTTGATCTAATGGCTCTGAGATGAGGTGTCAAAATTGAAATTTGACACCGGTGTCAAAGGATCCTAGCTATATATATATATATATATATATATATATATATATATATATATATATAGGATCCATTGACACCGGTGTCAAATTTGAAGTTTGACACCTCATCTAAGAGTCGTTAGATCAAAAAAGATCAATGGTGTCACATGCTTACAAATCAGAGTCATTGATTTTTTTTATCTAACAGTTTTGAGATGAGGTGTCAAAATTGAAATTTGACATCGGTATCAAAAGATCCTACCTCATATATATATATATATATATATATATATATATATATATATATATATATGTCGATGACTTGCATGTTGCTCTCTAATCATGGGGATGTCAACTGTAAGAGAAAAGATTGTTTTATTGTATAAAATCATGAAAAATTTAAAAATTTACAATTATGTTGTAGGTCTACAGTAAGCCTTTAATTTGTATGAATATTGCTTGGGTGAGAGGTGTCTTAAGAAGAGAGAAAAGAACATATCACAAACACGCACCCTTTAACCAACAAAAAAAGAAAAAGAAAAAGAAAAAAAGAGAATGGGAGAGAGAGAGAGAGAGAAGGAAATTTGAAAGTAATGAATTGAAAACTCAAGCAAGGAAAGGGAGGCAAGGAAATGGTTTTGAAATTTAGGCAACTTTACACTTCATATGGGGGGGAGGAGGAGTTGTTGTTAATAAGGCTTCACATGGGGGAACGAAGATAGATAAACTACTAAGCCTTGTCTCTGACATGTCCAAATCATAGTTTCCATAAAGAATTCATAGCAAACCTAAGCATGTCCCCCTTCTATCATGCCACATTGATATCTGAGCATTTCAGTTTTGTCTAAGACAACCAAAGTACTTATTTCTTTTTAAGTTCCTATCATGATGACCATAGGGTTTCCATTATTTTTCCACCCATCAATGATCAAACATCTTCATGTTCATGTTCAATTATTCATGGGGAAGTACATTGGGATGGAAAGTGACGGACATTGACTGTGCTTGAGGCTTTGCTATTTGCACTTTTAGACAAAATCCCTTTGAGCTCCAAATGGGTGTGGTGAAAATTATGACAAGAGAGAGTAACTTGGATGATAGAACACGTCAAATAAGGCTGTAACGTAAGTGTGTTGAAGCATGATAGTGGAAAAAAGTGTATAAAAACAACTGAACAAAGAAAAAGTTAAGAAAGTATGTCTCACTTCTAAGGGTTTGTTTTCTATATATCTCCCACATTATTTTCAGATGCTAATTAACTACATGGTGTTTCTTTCAAGTATTGTAAAACAAAGCCATTTTATAAAAACCTTGATAATTAAGTCAGCCAAGCTCCTTTATGCGAAATCATTGTTTTATTAAGGCCTAATCTATTACTGATTGCCTAATTATTGTTCTACGAAATGTTAAATAAAACAAATTTATGAAATTTTTTATCTATACATATACATACATACATATGATATTTTTATATAATTAATTAAGATGAATATCTTACAATTTTTTCCTTGGTATCATGCCCATAAAATCAATTTCACTTTAAATCAAGATTTTTTTATTCAACAACTTGTATTAAAGTTAATATAATAATTACGAGATATAGGAAGTATTTATCGTTTAACTTAATTCTTGTATCTATTCAAATTTTATATAACTTAGACTGCAAAATCAATAGATTTTTTTAATTAGTTGGCCATGCCTCAGGGAACAACCAACTGACTCATCTTTTCTACTTTCAATCTTCAATGGTTTGATTCATTTGCATGTGAGATATACGGGTATTAACATCTCTCAACTGTAATTAGCTTAATTATATGAAATATGTAATCGGTTATGCACGTATTTTTCCTTTTAGCTACTAGCTTTTATATTTATTAGTTAATTATTTATGTGTTGCTTCTTTCTGTTTACTCTTCGTTTTTCAAAGAGAATAGGATTACCTTCCACGCTACAATGGGATAGTTTTTGTTTTTGCGATGACAATTATCACAATTTTGATTAAATATAAGGTTTCGTTTTTTCTGCAGTTAATGCAGATAAGTTATCTGCAGCTATGAAGCACTGACACTTCAAAATTCCTGACGTGTCGTGTCCGACACTTTGACACTTTCTGACACTCCAATACTCGTTGCAAAGATTAAAAAAATGGGTCAAAGATTACGTTGCGTAGCATTTCGAGTTTCAACTATTAGATTCGTTGGATTACGATTACTATTTTATTGAGTTTAATATAAACATTTAGTATATCTTATGTTTCTTTACAAAATTGATGGATATTATAAGTTTAACTTTATTTTTTTGTTAAATTATTGAATATTAAATATAATATACACTACATAAATTAAAAATATTATATAATATCAAAACATGTCCTAACGTGTCGCACTTTGACGTTTTTTAAAATTAACGTGTCGGAGTGTCTTATCGTGTCATATCTCGTGTCCCATTTCGGTGTCGGTGCAACATAGATCTGCAGTAAGTCCAATACGATGTCGTTTTGGGGCAGAAATAATAGTGTTTTTGTAATTTTAATTTATTTCAGGGTTATTATAGTATTTATAATTATAATTTTTTAATATTTCAATCCCAAAACGACGTCGTTTTAGGAGTAAATACAGATAACTTATCTGCAGTAACTGCAGAAATATTTTTCTGTAAATATAAACTATAAACAAATTGTTAACCCTACTTTTACATTGCATGCAATATATATTAATGTACACCGCAAATAACACAAACACATTATAATAAATTTTGAACAATTTTAACGGTACATGCATGGTTATAAGTTGATGAAATGCTCTCTCTCTCTCTCTCTCTCTCTCTCTCTCTCTCTATATATATATATATATATATATATATATATATATATATATATATATATATATATATATGGGTTTTATAAGAGTTATGTTGTAGGAAAAATGATTGTGTTATGTTATAGAGATTCGTTTTGCGTGCCAGAGTTTTTTTTTTTTTTTTTTTTGCTGCGGGCCCCACAAAATGTTGTGTGTGTAGGAAAATTTTTGTGGTCATGTTAAATGATAGATGATAAACCCTATATATATATATATATATATATATATATATATATATATATATATATATATATATATACTTGGGATGCAAGATTAACAAAGGAGGAATTAGCTGCCAAGTTCTAAGCAGTGTTATTAAAACCGAACCGACCTGGCCGGGTCGATCCGGGAACCAGTAAACCGATCATATAATCGGTTTGGTTCAAGCAACGGACCGGCCATGCATCAGAATCGGTGCGATCTGGTCTGACCCGATCGATTTTCATGAAAACCGGTGACCCGACCCGGTCCCAAAAAAAAATTGTAATTTTTTTTTTAAAAATAAATCATAATGGACATATTTAAATATATATTTTGCTTATTGACTTACATAAATTATGTATCTACAATACTAATATTATCTCAATTATGCACTATGCAGAAAATTTTGATTTGATTTATAATTAGATATGTCATTTTCTGAACCTAAAGTCCCGTATCACGATCATAATATTTTTGTTTGATCCTTTATTGTATAATAATATGTGATTTATTATTATTTATATTAAAATAATTTTTTTTTTTTGTCATTTTTGCTTAGATATTTGAGTATGTTTATAATTTTGTAATATAAATTACAAAATTGGATATAATTACCGGATCATGCGGTTGAACCAGTGACCAGTGGTTGAACCAGTGACCAGTGGTTGAACCAGTGACCCAGTACCTCGACCGGGTCAATGACCGGGCCGATTTTAATAACATTAATTCTAAGTGTTGGGAATTTAAGTATGAGTAATAAAAAATCTTTTATCGGAAATAAATATGACTAAGCATGGTATATATAAATAAAATATATCATAAACTCAATGTTTTAAGATATTTTTAAATGATATTTGATGTCCGACCATTGGCAGTCACAAATTTTTTTTCAAGGGAGGAAAATTCATAATGTAAAATTTTCTTTGAAGTTACAACTATTAATTTATGGGGCAGGATATATTTACCACCAGAAAAGTTTACCACCTTTACAACCAACCTAATCACCGTTGATTTCCGTCAATCTAACGGTTATAATTTATTAGAAATTAATAGTTAATTAATAAATACGACCCAATAATTTTCAATAAATTATAGTCGTTAGATTGACGAAAATCAATGGTGATTAGGTTAGTTGTAAAGGTTATAAACTTTTTTGGTGATAAATATATCCTTCCACTTTATTTATATGACAAAAAATAAAAAAAGGTGCTTACAATTAAAGATTTTTGTAAATTCTAAAGGGGGCGAGCATTAGATATATAACATAAAAAAAAAATTGGATATTTCACAAATCTTAAATGGATATTTTACTTTATTTGTTCATGGTGGATTTTTTATGTTCCAAATATGCAACCAAATTAAAAAAAAAAAAATTATACCATGATAAAATAAAATAAGAAATTCAATTAGAAGCTTAAATTTCTGCCTAATTTGATAATAATAGTTGCATTAGCAGCCGAAATTCCGGTTCCTATGACAAACAAGTTTATATATATATATATATATATATATATATATATATATATATATATATATATATATATGGGGATATTAGTCTCATGTTACATGAGAGTAGCTCTCTCATGCTATAGAGAGAATTCAAGTAGGGTCCACAATTAAAAAGCAAAAAAGAGGGAGTGCGATTTTCGAAGTGAGATAAAATGAGATAATTATCTCATGTAAAATGAGAGTGGTATTTCCCTATATATATATAGGCAGGATCTTTTGACACCGGTGTCAAATTTTAAATTTGACACCTCATCTAAGAGCCGTTAGATCAAAAAAGATCAATAGTGTCACTTGCTTACAAATCATAGCGTTCATCTTTTTTGATCTAATGACTCTCAGATGAAGTGTCAAATTTCAAAGTTGACACTGGTGTCAAAGGATCCTGCCTCATATATATATATATATATATATATATATATATATATATTGATTGTCTACATTTCGGACGGAAATGTCCATATTTTTAAAAAAAAAAAATATGGATTTAATATTGGTAGCGTTATCTCTTCTTTACCCGTAAACATATATTGTTATTAAATTTTTGAGAGAGAATTAATTCAAATAAATTGTCTTGTTGTTTAATCAGGTCACTTTTCTTTGCATCCAGGCTTAGACTTTCTTTTCAATAGAAAATGATATTAATTGGTGAAAAATTATATATATATATATATATATATATATATATATATATATATATATGAGATTAATCTTAATTTATTAATACAATGTCACAAGATAATAAAAGAGAAGAAATAGTTTTTTAAGTGAATTTTGTTAAATTGAGTAAATAAGCGTATATTTATTTTTTTTAATTTTAAATACATTAAAATTTTAATTTATTACAATTTAAAATAAATACACCCTTCTCTATACACTTTTAAGACAAATTTAATTTATTAAATTTTTTAAAATAAAAAACGAAAAAGAAAAGGGAAGGACATATCATAATAATAGAGCGTATTTACACTCTTTTTTAATATATTTTATTATTTAAAAAAATTTCTTGAAAATTTATTAATAAAAAGTGAATATAAATTATGTAATAGCTCCAATACGAAATCAAATTCAAATTTTTTTTAACAAAAGTATTAAATTCTAGGAAAATGGATCATCTCTTATTAAATAAAATATAACATTATTATCTTTGATCTATAATTATTGAATATCACTATGTCATATGAGATATCAAATTCTACAGTTTTAAGCTTTGTAAGTCATTGTACTTTGTAAGTCATTAATGATAGTGAAAGGAAAGAAAGAGAAAACTCATTTACCAACGCAAAGTAAATAAAACCAGTTCAGTAGTTTGCACTGTGAAACATGCAGCAAAGCTGAAAAGGAAATAACGTCCAGAACTATACACAGACGCGGCTTCAGAGGAGAGTTTCCTCAATACCTAATCCCACCGAAATTTTTGGTCAAGATATTTACTCCGTAACTATATTAACAAAATAATGAGTTTAGTTTAAGGCCTGAACTTAATTTATTAACTAACATCATTTTTGTTAAGACTTTGCTTAAATTTATTAAAAAGCTTTATACGGCTTAATAGCCTATTTTACATTAAACCTTTTGAATAAGTCAACTGGTCTACTTTTAAATATGTCGGTAGGCTAATAGACCAACAAATTACTAAATAAGTTCATGATATAAGAAATAAAAATATTTTTATTTAATTCTTGTCTTAAAGTTTTTAAATTTTACACAATACAAAAATTACAATTATTTTAATGTCAAAAAGTATAGGTCAATTTAGCACAACTCATCATCGTATGTTGAAATAAGTTCCGATTGAATTCCGGAGACCTATCCCACGGGGCCACGAGAGATACAAGACTCATTCCATAAAAAGGTCAAAGCAAGGTTATTAAATCCGGTCCGGTTATTGATTCGGTTGAGGTACTGGGTCACTGGTTCAATCGCATGACCCGATAAGTATATGTAACTCTACAATTTATATTAAAAAAACTATAAATATACTTAAATACTTGTAAAAAATATACCAATTTCAAATATTTTAATATGAAAATAATAAATTATAAATCAGTGTCCAACAAAAGATTAATCAAACATATAATATTTGTGATACTAGTGTTTCAGGTTCAGTAAACGATATCTCTAACTATAAATCAAATCAAAATTCTCTGCATATTGCATAATCAAGATAATATTAGTGTTGTAGGTACATAATCTATGTAAGTTAATAAGCTACAAATCACTCAAATATTTCAAAAGAAAACAAATCATTTGTGTTTGAGAGTAAAAAAAAAGAAGACATTAATTTATGAAAATAAATTAGTTTTTTTTATTATAGACCGGGCCAGATCACCAGTTGAACCGATCGGATCACCGATTTTTACGAAAACCAGCTGGGTCACATCAGTTCTGTAACATGCCGGTCCAATATGAAAATCGGACCGGTTACATGACCGGTTCACCGATTTTCGGGTCGACCCGGACGGGTCAGTCCGATTTTTATAACATTGGCCAATGTTATTAGAACCGGACCGGTCATTGACCCGGTCGAGGTACCGGGTCACTGGGTCAATGGTTCAACCGGTGGGTCACTGGTTGAACCGGCTATATAAATTTATATTTTATACTTAATTATATAATAAATGTTTTAAATGGTGTCATCTAAATAACAACCTGATCTAGTTTAGTGATATTTGCTATGTTGTATATCCTTAATGCAAGGGGTTCGAACCCCATTACATGCAATTTTTGAAATAATTCTCTCAACTTAATAGTTATATAATAAATATATTAAGGGTTTTATAAGAGTTATGTTGTAGGAAAAGTGATTGTGTAATGTTATAGAGATTCGTTTTGCGTGCCTTAATTTTTTATTTATTTATTTGTTTTAAAAAGTGTGGGCCCCACAAAATGTTGTGAGTGTAGGAAAGTTTGTTGTGTTATGTTAAAGGATAAAACGAAAACCCATGTATTAAATAGTATAATTTATTCAACCAATGATGGTGGCCTAGAGGTATGAAACGGCTCTCCTCACTCCAATGTGCTGGGTTCGAAAAAATATTTTGTAACTAATTTTGAAAAACTGGTTTGAAGAGAAAACTGGTATCGGTTTACCGGTTGAACCGCGGTTTATAACCGGGTCAATACCGGGTCGATTACTTAAGCGGTCCAATGTTGTAACCGAACCGGTTGATGGGCCGATTTCCGGGCCAACTAGTCGGACCGGCCGGGCCGATCTGGTTTTAATAACACTGGGAATACCCGAGGCTAACTCGCGCCTCAAAGAGATAATTAAAGTCGGTATAAAAAGAAAATATATTGAATTTTGAGAATATTATACTCACCCTAATAAAAATTTATATGTCAACAACTTAATTTTGTGTGTTATTGAACTAGTCATTATCCTGGATAATTTATAAGAAGAGTAAATATCCTTTTTGGTCCTCAGAAAATTTCACGAGGCCCGCTTTAGTCCCTAGCAAATAAAAAGACCCATTGTGGTCCCTAAAAAATTTAAATTTGACCCATTTTAGTCCTTTTGAGGACTAATATGGCTCTTTTTTGAATTTGTGAGGGACCACGATTTCAACTAAATGGGTCCTTTTGAATTTTTGAGGGACCACGATGGACCTTTTTATTTGCTAGGGACTAAAACGGACCTCGTGAAATTTTCTGAGAACCAAAAAGGATATTTACTCTTATAAGAATTATCATGAGATCAAATTTTCAGATATTATTACAACCAAGGCGCCATTGGATTAAACCCAGATATGATTTAATAAATTTTAAATAAAGCCTTAAGAATAGTAAGAAATTAATAGAATTCGTTAAAATACAAAGTTGACATTCACGCGCTACATGCGAGAATGGAGAAAACGCCGGTCCCCACCATCCAGAGAGAAAACTACGTATGCAGACAAGCTCCACACAAAAAAAAATAAAAATAAAATAAAAATAAGAAAAATTAAAAAAGTAGAGAGAGAGAGAGAGAGAGAGCACTTTACCACTTTAATACGTTGCACGCATCCATCCTAGAAAACACAAGCAACAAAGAGTGTTCCACACAGAAAACACAAGCAACAAAGAATCACATTCATGGCTTTTTTCCTTCACCACTGCAACTATTTGGAGCTTAATATGCAACAGAACAAGAAAGAAAAGAACAAGCTTTAGAGGTGCTCAAGTTGTTTTATTTATTTACTTTGGAACACTATGTGTTTGCGTTAGTGTTTATGAACAATATTTTGAATACCCCACAAAAATTAACCTTTCATCCAATCCAAAAATTTAATCTTTTTTTACATTTTAGTATCTAAACTTGCTTAATTTCTAAACCATGTTTCTGGATTTGTAAATTTGGTTTTACAAATCCATTTTGTCCAAATCAGTTTTCTGCTGTGTGGGGAACAAAGGTGCTAACTTTTGGAAAAACTGGAGTCTTTTGGGTGGTTGGTTTTGTGGGCACTGTTATTGTTCTTCTCCTTGTTAACTTTCTTAGATGAAGGCCATGCCCTTTCCTTTTGAGGAATTTCAAGGGAAGGGAGTGTTGGATTTCTCTTCTGCCACAGATTCATTATCACTGCTTTTGCATCAACAACAAAAGTGGACCAGAGACAAAGAGTATTGCTATGTGGGCACTGAGCCCACCTCTGTTCTTGACTCCAGAAGAAGCCCAAGTCCTCCTACTTCCTCCTCAACAATGTCCTCTTCTCTCGGTAGCAACAGCAGCGGCAAGGGTGGTGGTTGTGGCAGTGGTTCAGCCAACAACACCATTTGTGCAGCCCCAAATGTCTCAGAGAATCCACCTCATGAAGCCTTGGAAAACAGCACAGTAAAATGTGGTATGCGTATGGAGGACTGGGAGGGTCAAGATCAATCTATTCTGAGATTAATCATGGGTGATGTTGAAGACCCATCTGCAGGATTGAGCAAGCTCTTGCAAAGCAGTGGTTGTGGGTCTCAAAATGTTGATTTCAATGGAGGTTTTGGTGGTTTGGATCAAGGGTTGAATATGGAAAGTAATATTGACCCTTCTGTGCCTGGGAATTATCCTGGTTTCTCATTCATTGCTGAGAATATAGATGGCCACAATGCAAAGGCTGGTTCTGTCTCGGTTTCAGAATCTATCTTCTCTGCTTCTGGTAACAATCCTATGTTAATGTCATCATCTCCTGGTGTATTCAATTCTCAGCAGCACCACCACCACCACCAAGAGTTTGGAGTTGTAGATGAGAAACCTCAAGTTATCAATCCCCAGTTTGTGTTAAACCAGAATCAAGTTCAATTCTCTGAGAATCCCTTTTTCTTTGTGCCATTGAATTACCCTCAAATGCAAGAGCAACAAGTTTTCTCTCAGCAACAAGCAAAACGCCCTCTTTATGACACGGTTGGGCACAATCATCAGGTCCCAAGGCTACCCCTTTTGGATTCAGGGCAAGAGTTATTTGGTAGGAGGCAGCAAACACAGCTTCCATTGTTTCCTCATCATCTGCAACAACAGCAATCATTGGTTTTGCCATCTACAAAACAGCAGAAGGTGAGTTCCACCGGAGATGATGCAAGCCACCAGCTTCAGCAGAGTATATTTGACCAGCTATACAAAACTGCTGAGCTGATAGAAGCTGGTAATCCGGTTCATGCGCAAGGGATATTGGCGCGGCTCAATCACCAGCTCTCCCCTATTGGTAAGCCTTTTCAAAGGGCTGCTTTCTACATGAAGGAGGCCTTGCAGTTACTGCTTCATCCAAACAATGAAAACTTTTTGGCTTTCTCACCCATTAGTTTCATATTCAAAATTGGGGCTTATAAATCATTTTCTGAGATATCACCTGTTCTTCAGTTTTCCAATTTTACATGTAATCAAGCCCTTATTGAAGCTGTGGAAAGGTTTGATCAAATTCATATTATTGATTTTGATATCGGGTTTGGAGTGCAATGGTCTTCTCTTATGCAAGAGCTTGCCTTGAGAAATAGTGGTGCACCTTCACTTAAAGTGACTGCTGTTGTATCACCCTCAACATGCGATGAGGTCGAGCTCAATTTTACCCGAGATCATTTGAATCAATATGCAAAAGACATCAACATGTCATTTGAGCTCCATGTGTTAAGCATTGAATCATTGAACTCTCCTTCTTGTCCCCTGCGTGGTCAGTTCTTTGATAATGAGGCAATTGCTGTGAATATGCCAGTTTCATGTTTCACAAATTATCCATCATTGGTTCCATCGGTCCTTCACTTTGTAAAGCAGCTTAGGCCAAAAGTTGTGGTGACTTTGGATAAAAATTGTGATCGAATTGATGTACCACTTCCCACGAACGTAGTCCATGTTCTTCAATGTTATTCAGCTTTGCTCGAATCACTGGATGCGGTAAATGTTAATCTAGATGTCCTCCAAAAGATTGAGAGGCATTTCATTCAACCTGCCATCAAGAAAATTATACTAGGTCATCAGCATTCACAGGAAAAATTACCTTCTTGGAGGAACCTGTTTTTTCAATCTGGTTTCTCTCCATTCACATTTAGTAACTTCACAGAAGTTCAAGCTGAGTGTTTAGCACAGAGGGCACCTGTTCGAGGATTTCAAGTGGAGAGAAAGCCCTCCTCTCTTGTTCTATGCTGGCAGAGGAAAGAACTTATCTCAGTTTCAACTTGGAGATGCTGAGCAGCAGCTTAATTTGCTTATGTATTTTAAAGGTGTTTAGTAACTTACCTTGCAGTTTATGTAATGGTTTATGTAATTTAGACTTATTGATGAGATCCAAACCCAAATGTTTTCTTAACTAAATGGGTTGGCATCTAAGATTTTATAGTTGTATTATTCAATATGTTACTTTGAATATGGGTAGTAATTATGCCATTTCCCACTTCCATCATCTAAGATGGGTAAATGTTTCTTTGTTATCTTGAACTCAAAGCAAATATCTTATTAAGGAAGAAACAATTTAGCTAAGAATGCTGTCTCTATGCTATCTCCATGAATTTAGTCTTTCTTGATTACTCTGGCATTCATGATTTTAATTTGTTGTATACAAATCTTGTTCCTGTTCAATTGTGTATATATGCAGGTATTTTGTTGGAGGACATAAATGTAATTGTTTATATTTGATAAATTCAATTGGTTTTATTCTAATTGTGTTCTTCGTTAGAGTAAAATTGGGAAGGAAAATTGGTGGATCATTGGTGGTGTTTACAGTTAAGACACCCAAAAGAAATTCATGCGTAATTAATTTTTGTTTGAAATGTTGACACACAAAAGCCGAGAAACTTTTTTGAACCTAGCCATGTCTAGATATAAGTCCTTGTGCAATGGATTCATACTCTGATATCCAGAAATGTTCTGTTAAATTATCCTTGATGCAATCTGCACGTTGCACCATAAAATTGATTTACCTAATTTTTTTTTTGTTTTAGTACATGGTATACTTTTAAAGTTCTTACATATTTATCTGAACTTTTTTTTATTTTTTTGGCTTAAATATTTTGATTCGAGGAATGAAATAAGTGATGGTAGGATTTGATACAGATTCTTAGCAAAGGATTTTAATAAAAAAAAACTACTTAACACATTTTAAACAAATTTATTATATAAATATTTCTTTTTTTTATTGGTTAGTTAAGGTGCAAAAGGAAGGGGAGAAGTAGGCTGATTTGGACGGGCGTTAATTCTTGTCAATGCTTAATTTATTTATTAAGTGGGATGAATGATATTAACATGCATACCTGTAAAGTCTTGCTCTGGACTTATTTCATGACTTATTTAGCGTGGGATTAAAGTCCCAATTCATGATTGTCCAAGAGGTCCAAAGTTAAGATTTAAAGGTTAAGGAAATTTGTTCATCCCCCCAGGTATATAGTCACTAGAGGTGGCAAAGCGGGCTGCCCGCCCCGCCCCGCTCCTGCCCGCCAAAAGCCCGCCAAAAAGCGGGCTGGCCCGCCCCGCCCCGCCATTGAAGGTGGGCTAGATATCTCTGCCCGCCAAGCCCGTCACATTTTACACTAAAAATTAAAAAAAAAAAAAATCAGCCTGGGCGGGCAGCGGGTTTAGAAAACTCAGCCCGCTCTGCCCCGTTTGGCGGGCGGGGCGGCCCGGCCCGGCGGGCTCGGCCCATTTTGCCAGCTCTAATAGTCACATAGCTCAGAGCTCTACAACCACTCCAATAATCAATAACTAAGGGACAGAGACACCTAGTTCTAACTACACCTATAAGGCAAAGCCCACAACTGAGCATCTCGCATGCGAGATAACTTGGAAGAGTAACTTTTGTCCATCAATGAGGTTAAATATCGTCATACTAAGGCGGCATAATTAGGACAACCAATCACTATAACGAAGGCTTGAAGCCCGTCATCATGTAATCCGTCTCGACTTGAAGCTCATTGTGTGGAATTAATCCATAAATTATATGAAATTAAGAACATCAATAATCAAATATTCATACACGTATTTTTCATGAATAGATGAACAAGGAAACACCAAAGGCACTGGACACTGGAGATCGCACTAAGCAAGATCTTCCCCCACTACTTCTCTTATTCAGATAGGTAGCCATCAATGGCGCAAGCTTAGCATGAGAAAGTCTAAAAAATGGTTAAACCTAATAGGGCATCATTAGATATTTATATTGATATAGTGGCGGGGGACCTAGTCGCAAATATAATTATTTACATAATAACTCTCCCATTACAAGTTATTAAGTAATGGCCTACACTTTACCTATAGTTACACTTTATAGAAAAAAAACTGATTCGCAAATCTCAATTAAGCAATTTGATCACACACAATAATGTGATAAATTGTGCTTGTCTCTTAGAAATTAACCAACCATGTAGTTAGCCTATTTTTATAAAATTAAAATTAACAATTAATGGTAGTCCACAAAGAAAATTTTCTAACACATTGCTCACATATTGACTTGAATGTCGGAGTGTCTTGCAAGTACGCCCAACATTTGTCCCAACCAATCAAGACAACCCAGGCTTTCCATCATGCGAAGGATCTCGCTGAAGCATCTCGCGATGACATCTCCCAACAAGATCCATTTCAAAGAAGACCCAAATAGCTATTGGACCAAGCTCAAATGTTGTGATCTAGCCTAATCCTTATTTGACGGATCAAGTGTAAAGGAGACCTTGCTAATATTTTGTTATATGCTACATTTAGTATGTTATAAATGCAAAATAAATATCAATTCAAATTTTTATCTATTAATTAAATGAGATACATGGACAGATATTAATAACTAATTACTAAGAGGTAACTGCACCCACACAAAAAAGGGTATCACATAAGGGAGTAAGTATTCTCATGTGAGAGAATCATAATCATAGAAGAGTTATAATAGTGATAAGGGATAAGAGAAAAAAATATTAAAATAGAAAGTTACAAAATCATCGCTTAATTTGTACATTGATGGTTAAAATTCTCTTACATGACATGACCATATTATTTAACACACGAGAAAATCCATTTCTATCATAGAAACCTTTAATTTCATAAATATGAATCTAAACGGAGGGATTTAAATATGTAAGAAATTAATTTTGATTTATTAGTATAAAAAGTTTAGTAGTTGCACCCAATCATGTGTTACTACATTATTTAATGAGTTTCATATCTTATACAATTGTTAATTTAGTCAAAGCTATAATGCATCAAAATTAAACTCAATTTTCAATTTGTCCTTCTGATAAAATATTATCATTTTAATATTATATCTCTATCTTTAATTGAAAATATTTTATTAGGAACATAAAAAAAGAGCATACCGAATTCGAAACAGATCGACAAGGATAAACACATACGAATATTGTTTTCACTATTTACCATGTAACTATCACACTTCACGTAATGCCGCACCATTTAGTCTTTCTCAAAATGAAAGGGTGACATTTGGATATCCTCAACAACTTGGTGAGAAAGATTATACCTTACCTCCTCTCCTTTCCAAAGACGAGTATTCTGATGCATCAATTGTGCAAGGAGGAATTTGGGAAAATATTTTTAGTGCTGTTATTATATCGAGTACTCGCATATCACTTATCAAATATTGGCAAAAAAATAACATTTTTATATTACTCTCACTTTTATGATTTTTTTTTCCAGTAATCTGAAGGGTATCCTTCGCCGTAACCGAAGACTAATCCTCAATCGAACACTGTCGGATCCTTTCGGGGGCGGCTCTCCCAAATCCTTTTTTTCCATTCCCAGGACTTGAACTGGAGACCTCTGGTTAAAGGACTCAGGCTCCTTACCATCTGATTATTTTCATTCATATCCTATTTCTTTTTGACAAACGACTAGGTACTTGTGTTATACCGAAAATGAGCTGAATTTGGGTTCACTAGTTTCCAAGCAAGGGTACGAGACAATGGATACACATTAAGTGCACTATTCGAAGGATCCATTTTGGAAGAAAACCAAATTGAACCATCACTTTCCGGAGAAATTCCTATACCCTAGGCCTTGCTTATTGATCTTGAAAGTCATATTACACAAAACCCCTCTTATGTTGATCTTTGGGAAGTTCATAAAATTAGAGGGATTCTTGATAATGCACTTTGATTGTGACTATTGTGTCAATGCATAAATATTGTGAGGAACGCTAGATACATTGTTTTGACCAAATTGCATGGAGAGGTTATGATGTTGCTTTGAAGTCTTCTTTGATGGTGGTTAATGGTAGCTCCTCCTCATGTTTGAGTCGATAAATGAGGTGAAGTATGTTAAAGGAAAAGTGTTTGTCTTTTTAAATAGCACAACTTATATTATTTCACTCTCACAAAGAGGTGAGACTCACACCTTTATATTTTTTTGTCCACTCTTTCTCTCACTTAAAATGTCACAATTTTACATCCTTTAAAATAATATACATTTTTCCCTATGTTAAATAGGAAAAATGTGTACCTAAGAGCTTGTGCTATTTATAGAGTGAGGGAGGAGCTGCTTTAGTGCTTGTTTGGAAGGTTTTTTTTTCGTTTCTTTTCTTTTTATAAGTAGAAGTTATGTCATAGGATTTTCAAAAGCTTTTATATTAAAATTAGTTTTTTTTATAATGAAAAAAGAAGAAGCCAAAAGCCAAAAGTTCATAGGAAGAGCTTTTTTTAAGTTGTATCAGCTTATTCTTAATTTGAGCTTTTAAGTTAAAATTTTTATATAATTATCAAACAGTTTTTAATTTTATTTTTAAATCTCTTTTTTTTAGCTTATAAAAAGAGCTACCAAACCTGCCCGTTTGGATAAGTTTTTTTCTTTATCCAAAAGCTGCTTTTTTTTTTTCTAAAAAAATAGTTCTTCTCATTACAAATTAGTGTTTGGATGTGTGCTTTAAAAAAATGTGAAGTCATAAAAAAAAGCCAAAAAAACTGCTTTTTATTGAAGCTGAAATTTCTAGCTTCAATAAGAAGCAGAAGTCAAAAGCCAAATTTTTTTTCAAAATCCAAATTTATCTCAACCCCAACCAATCTCAGCTCCCCCAGTATCACTACCACTGTCGTTGCCGCCAATGTCACCATCATCATCATTGCCATTGCCTCCACCACAACTATATCGTCGTTGCTATCACCACTGTCACTACAACCCCGCCACCACCTTCATTGCCATCGTTTCTAGCTTTAGCTTTTGAAAAAAGTCCTTCTAAAATAAGCAAAGCATAAAAAGTCCTTTTTTCAAAACTTCATCCAAACACCTTTAGTACCCATGTGATCTTGTTAGGGTGGTTCCTCCATTAATGATGGCATGCACCACATTTATTGGTGCAGGGCTCAATGTCTGCCCAACCACCATAATGATTGAAGAAGATTCAGGAAGAAGGTGGAGGGCTCTCCTCACCTTATATATACACTTGAAGACCGTTGTAATTTTGGTTAGAGACTTTGAAGCTTGGAGATTAGAATTTGAGAATATCTATAGAGGGAAGTTTGAGTGTGACCTCTTTTAGAACGTTTAAGATTACCATTATTCTTGGTGAAACTTGATTGTACCTTAAGTGTAACTAGGGAAGCTTGACACTTGTAATCTTTCTTTTTCGTAGTGAAAGATTTTTTGCACTAGTGTCCCGTGATTTTTACTCATTTGCCTTAGGGGAGGTTTTCCATGTTAAAAGATTGTTGTGCTCTTCTCTGTCTTTTCCATTTCTGTATTTTTCATTTTCTGCTGCGTGTTGGTCAACTTGGTGAATACAGGCCGACCTGATAGTGCCGAGCTCCAATGTAACGCCTGACAACTTGCAAGGATCAACGGCTGTCCCCACACACTAACACAAGACTTTTTAGCGTGCTTTGTCCTCACTCGCACACTTCTCGGAAAAACTTCTCAGGAGGTCACCCATCCCAGAATTGTCCCAAGTCAAGCACGCTTAACTATGGAGTTCTTTCGTTCCGGGCTACCGAAAAGTAGATGCATCTTGTTAGTATAGGTAGTACCAATTAATTCTTATAAGTCATTCCCAACTGTACCGTCCTATACCAGCATAGTCTCTGGAATCCCTCTCTTTCAGGTGTTGATTCGATTCATTCATGTAGTCTCGTCGCTGGAAGCCTGCTAGGAGCCGCTCCTTGTCCATGCCCTTTCGCACCGGCGATCACTCCCCGCCCTCGTCAGCGCCCGGGATGTTACATCCAAGCTTGACTTGCCGACTTGCGAAATCGCTTCCATGTTGATTTGAAAGACCTCATCCCAATAGTGGTATTAGAGCCCGAGTTCGAAAGTTCTGAGGGGACGAGATGGAGACTAGCGGCGTTGCCCATGACGGAGGCATGTTCAAACTGATAGCGGTCAACTTTACTTATTGGAGACTGATGATAGAAGACTATTTGTACTGCAAAGACATGTATGAGCCCATCGTCCATGAAGAGATGCCTGAAGGCAAATCCAAGAAGGAATGAGAAATCTTAAATCGAAAGGTCGTGGCCATGATCAGGAAGTACATTGACAAAAGCCTCTTTGAACACGTGTCTAGGTTCATGAATGCGTACGAGTTATAGACGAAGCTGGAGTCCATGATTCAGAAATAGACTCCCAGGAACAAGGCACACCTGGTTCTCTGGCTTGTGAAGCTGAAATATAAAAAATGATATGAGTATGATCGAACAGCTCAACACCTGCAAAGGTATTGTAAATCAACTGTCTAAAGTCGAGATAAATATTGATGACGAGATGTTGGCTCTGCTGTTGCTGAGTTCGCTGCCAGAAAGCTAGGATACACTGATAGTTACTTTAAGTAACCTGACTCCTGATGGAAAACTTACGATTGACACTGTGACTGATAGCCTCCTGAATTAAGAATCCAAGAGAATAGAACGAGGTGTAATTAGCACGTCCGAAGCAAATGTTGCTGAGAATAAAGGAAGGTCCGATGCTCGGGGTCATAACAAGAGCAGGGATTGTGACGGACGTGACAAGTCTAGAGGCCGATCCACGCCAAAGTATGAATTGAAATGCTTCTACTGTGGGAAGCCCAACCACAAGAAGCCTGACTTCCAGACTCTACAAAAACACCAGAAGAACAGCATTGTGAAGCCGAATCAGATAGTACCAAAGAAGAAAGAAGACAAGAACACAACTGTGGTAGCTGCCAACTCAGATGCTGAGATCTTCCTCCTAGGCGAGGGTAACTTTTTGAATTAGTTTATGATGACTGCGCTTGGATTGTTGATTGTGGTGCCTCTTTCCATGTCACCTTACACAAAGGCTTTTTCTATTCTTACAAAAGCAATGACTTCAGAGTTGTAAAAATGGGAAACCAAGTGACAAGTAAGATTGTTGATGTCGGTGACGTAACCCTGACCACGGATGTCGGGTGCCGACTTATGCTGAGAAAAGTAAAGTATGTACCTGACATGCGACTGAACCTAATCTCGATAGGCAAGCTTGATGATATCGGATTAGTAAATTAATTTGGAGGAAGTAGATGGAAATTGGCCAAGGGAAACTTGGTAGTTTCCCGAGGCAAGAAAAAAGGCTCCTTGCACGTGATGCAAAGAAAGATAAATGATGGAGAAGCCAACTCTGTCCAAGATGGACCTAGCATGGAGTTGTGGTATAAGCGTTTCAGCCACATAAGCGAAAAATGACTTCAAATGCGAAACAAGAATGAACTTCAGACCGAACTGAAATGCCAAGTGCTGGAGAGCTGCACGCATTGCCTAGCTAAAAAGCAACACCGGGTTTCCTTTCGTGAAACCAAAATATCCCAAACAACACAGGTATGTTCTTGACCTTGTCCACACGCTTTATACTCCATGTCGGAGATATCACTTGGTGCAGCTCAGTATTTGGCTTCTTTTATTGATGGCCATTCCCGCAAAGTGTGGATATTTTTGTTAAAATCTAAAGACTAGGTACTCGAAACCTTTAAAGAATTACATGCAATGGTGGAAAAATAGACTGTCAAGTAGCTGAAAGTGGTCCAATCTGACAATGGTGGTGAGTGATGTGATTTGTTCGACGCTTACTGTAAAGCGGCTGTGATAAGACTGGAGAAGACGCCCCCAAAATATGAACTGAACTATTGAAGAAAGGTTCCAAAGTATGATATCTCATGTCAGGTTGCCGAAATCATTTTGGGGTGAAGCAGTTCGCACTGTAGTTGACTTTATAAATATTTCCTCACAGCCACTAGAATGAGAAATTTATGAAGAAGTTTGGGGTCAGAATGCTCACCGAAATCAAGAAAATGAAGTATATGACCAATAACAAGAAGAGCCAATTGTTGAAGTTGATGCTGAGGTCTGAGATCTTAAAGTTCGAGATGACAATGTTGAGCCGTACTCTCTACTTGAAGTACAAACTAGACACTCTACATGAGTGAGATGACCTTCAACTAGGTACCCACCTGACGAGTACATTGTTGTTGCTGAAGATGGAGAACCTCAGAGTTATGATGAGGCTATGACGAGCTCAGACAAGAAGAAATGGAAGAAAGCAATGTAGGATGAGATGAAGTCCTTGAAAGAAAATTAGACTTATGAGCTGATTGATCTGCCTCAAATGAGACGAGCTCTGAAGAATAAATTGGTTTATAAAATCAAGCATGAGGAGAACGGCCAAAAGCCGAGATACCATGCTAGAATTGTTGTTAAATGTTGTAATCGGAATAAAGGAGTACACTTTGAAGAAATATTCTCTCCTATTGTAAAAATTACTTCAGACCGAACTGTATTAGCCATAATGGCCTTAATGGAAAGCGAAAATGAACAGATGGATGTGAAGACGACATTCCTTCACGGCAACCTTGAAGAAGAGATACATATGGAGAAATCTGAAGGGTTCCAAGCTCCAAGAAAAGAAGAACTAGTTTGCCAATTAAAGAAGAGATTGTATGGCTTAAAGCAAGCACCTCGGTAGTGGTACACAAAATTTGAATTCGTCATGGCCGAGCACAAGTTCATAAAGACGAAAGTTGACCACTGTGTATTCGTTAAAAGGTATGAAGATATAGACTTTTTGATTTTACTTTTATATGTTGATGACATGTTAATTGTAGGGTAAGACAAATCGAGAATAGCAGCCCTGAAGAAGGCATTGAGCTCGTCCTTCGCAATGAAGGACCTTGGCCCTGTAAAACAAATCCTTATAATCAAAATTATTAGAGATCGACAAAAAATGCTACTATGACAACGTCAAGAAAAATACATTGAAAATATTTTGAAGAGATTTAGCATGGACAAAGCCAAGACAGTGAGCATTCCCTTCTCCGGACACCTAAAGCAGAGCCAAAACCAATGTCCAAGGTCTGATGAAGAGAAAGACGAGATGCTAAAAATCCCATACCAATCTGTCGTCGAAAGTTTGATGTATACTATGGTATATACGAAACCCGACTTAGCATATGTTGTTGGAAATATGAGCCGGTATCTGTCGAACCCCGACAAAGAGCATTAGGAAGCCATCAAATGGATCTTCAAGTATCTCCGAGGAACGACAATTCTATGCCTCCGCTTTGGAGAAGGTAAGGCTGAGTTGTAAGGCTTTACTAATGCTGACTTAGGAGGAGATGCCGACATTAGGAAGTCGACCACATAATATTTGATGACTTTTGCAAGTGGAGTTGTCTCCTGCCAATCAAAATTACAGAAATATGTGGCACTTTCGAGTACCGATGCCAAGTACATAACTGCGACTGAGCCTTGTAATAAGATGATTTGGATGAAGAAGATTCTTCTGGAACTTGGTCATGATCAATGTAATAATCAATTAGAAAATAAAATATAAATTATTGGCGCTTGTAGCACCAATATATGTTGGCAAGAGCGCTACACGAGCCATTCATAAGCTGTTCTGGCGCAAAATGCACTATATTACTAAAGAAAATGAAAGTCGGCGCAAAAAACGTATATATATATATATATATTCAATAGTTGTTCTGGCGCAGAATGCGCCATATTACGAAAAAAAAGAAAGTTGGCAGCGCTATATTACTAAAAAAATGAAAGTTGGCGCAAAAAGCACATATAATTGCCATATTACTAAAACAAATGAAGGTTGACGCTTAAAGCGCGCGCAAAATGCGCCATATTACGAAAAAAATGAAAGTTGGCGGCGCTATATTACTAAGAAAATGAAAGTTGGCGCAAAAAGCACATATAATTGCCATATTACTACAAAAAATGAAGGTTGGCGCTTAAAGAGCATATATGTGTGTGTGTGGGGGGGGGGTAGGATCCTTTGACACTAGTGTCAAATTTAAAGTTTGACATCTCATTTGAGAGCCGTTAGATCAAAAAAGATCATTGGCGTCACATGCTCACAAATCATAGTCGTTGATTTTTTTTTATCTAATGGCTCTCAGAAGAGGTGTCAAACTTTAAATTTGATACTGGTGTCAAAGGATCCTTCCCCTATATATATATATATATATATATATATATATATATATATATATATATATATATATTTGGTGCTTAAAGCACCATATCTTATAAAAGTTGACGCTGCGCCATAATTTAAAATAAAAATGATAAAAATATATAAAAATAAAATAAAAAATAAATATTAAATATGAAAATAACATAATAATAATTAAAATTAAAATTAAAATAAAAAAATATATAAGTATAGCAAGAGAAGACCAAGTGGAGCCTCCATGCCAAAGACAGGGACTTTGATTCTATTAGATTCATTTGGATAAGTTTAGCTAGATATTTTATGTAATCAGCATATGGCATATATATATACCTAGTAAATCAAATGGTGGTAGTTCAGTTGGTAGCAAGGGAGCTGAGTAAGTAGAAATGAAAGAGCCTCGGTTTGATCCCAAAAACTTTTGGGAGGGGTTTAAATATCTTCATCCCGACCCACCTTGCACTCCACTCCAGATTAGTCTCATAGCTAGCTAAAAGAGTCAAAACTTGTGCGATATCAAAAGGAGCCAATCGCCTCAAAGAAGTAATTAGAGTTTGATTAATTGCAATATATATATATATATATACACACACACCCTGTTGGTTGGCTACGTAACACGAAAAAAAGGAAAACATAAAAAAAGAGAAAACGCATAAGCAGAGAAAAGAAATGAAAGGAAGGAAACAGAGAGGAAGGAAAGGAAAGCAGTAAGAGAGAAAAGAAAAGAAAGATAGAAAGAAATAGAGAGAGAAAACGTGTAACAGTGAGAAAATCGAGAGAAAAGAAAAGAAAAGAGAAAGAGAAAGAGAAAGAGAAAGAGAAAAATAAAGTGGGGTAAATAAAATAGAAAGGTAATATTGGCAGAAAACTTTATTCTCCTATTTTTATTCTTCTTTATCTATTTTGTATTTAAAGTTGGTATTTTGAAGTTATTTCTTTAAAAGTTGAGAGGTGTCATTACTTTGACAAACTGTTTTCTTTTGAATTTATTCTACTCTTTTGATTTATCTTTTATCTTGAGTTTGTGGATTTGATGAATTTATTAGTCATGAGAATGATGTTAAATCAAGACTATAGAACTAAGGGATTCTTTTGGTACCAAATGGATATTAACATAATATGTAATTTTTAACTGAATGATTCTGATGTGAACTGACCTACAAATGTTTGAGATAAAATGTTTATAGGGTAAAAGGACACTTTATCTGCCTTGAGCTTTGCCAATCAAAACATTTCACATACAGAACCCACAAAGGTTTGGGCACTCACAAAGGTTTGAGCTTTAGTCATTTCAGTTAAAGTTTACACGTTCTTTTCTATGTTTGTATATAGAACCCACAAAGGTCTAGGCTTGAGAACTTTCAGTTAAATGTTACATATTATTTTTTGATGTTTATTATTTTAGTTATTATTTTCTTATTATAAACATATTTTGAGAGAATGATATTTTGCGCTAAAGCGACTGGATTGGTTATAGTTCAAAATTCTCAATATTAGTGAGATTTTTCTCACGTGTGTTTATGTTTATGCTAACCTTTTCAGAAAGTAAGCATGCCAATATGAGTAGTATTAGAGTAGGATAAAGCACTATGGTTAAAGACTTTGAAGACAATATAGAGTTCACTGGAGCAATTGATAGAATAAAAAATATTTTTTTTTCAGTTTAGATTATGATGTATTTCAGATGTAATAGTGAACTTGACTTCTGTATAATTGAATTTTAAGAATATTTTATCATATGCCTTATTTTATATCCATTGCGTTAGAATCTCATTATAATTTTAGTTCTCTTATTTAAAATAATATTTAAAAATTAATGTGATATCCTCTATACTAGCCAGTTATAGAGGATGTGATAACTAAAGCGCTATTCATCTAGCGAAGAACTCAACGTATCATTCTCTCACTAAACATATTGATGTGAGGTATCACTAGATTCGAGATGTGGTGGAGAATGGACATCTTGAACTCGTTAAAGTGCACACCAACCTTAATTGGTCCGACATGATGACCAAGCCGATATTAGCAAGAAAATTCTAAGACTGTTGTGAGGGCGACACATTAAAAGTGAAAGAGGGATATTTGTTGGGGTGGTTCCTCCATTAATGTTGACATGCACCACATTTATTAATACATGGCTCAATGTCTGTCCAACCACCATATTGATTAAAGAAGATTCTGGAAGAAGTTGGAGGGCTCTCCTCACCTTATAAATACACATGAAGACCATTGTAATTTAGGTTAGAGATTTTGAAGCTTGGAGTTTAGAAATTGAGAGTACTTCTAGAAAGAGGTTTGAGTTGACCTACTTAGAGACGTTTGAGATTACCACCGTTCTTGGTGAAGCTTGATTGTAACTTTAGTATAACTAGGGAAGCATGACTCTTGTAATTATATGATTGTAGCATTGATGAGTGTTATGATTATAGAATTGACGATGGTTATGATTGTAACACTCATTAATGCTACGATTGTAACCATCATCAATAATACACTTTGTATACACTCTCAATGTTTCGCATCCAATTGTATTTTTCTGTGATGGTGTTCACCCTGGCACTTTTTTTTCACCATCCTCTCCTATATATATATATAAGGAGAAAATAAATACAATATTATTAAAAATAAATTTTTTTATCCTCTTTTCATTTTTTTCTTCAAAAGTTTTTGTTCCAAATATATCCTAAGACAAAATATGTCTTTGAAAACATCTAACATATATGATGTTCTTCAAATGCTTTTTCAATCATTAAAATTTGACATTTTTGAGCAAGTAATTTACACTATCATAAAGACTAATTTAAGTAGGAGTGTTTGCGATTTAGATTGGATCTGTTTTGAAACAAAAATCATTCGATTTGGATTTTTTTTTTAAATTTGATCCAATGCAATTCAAGTCTTCAAATTAAAACAAGTCTTAAAACTCATGAACAATTAAAATAAATTAATAGACAATAAAAAATTAAAACAAGATAGTTTGCTATCAATAATATTCAAGATTTCAAGTCTACAAAATAATAAGATTACAAGTCACCATCTTTCGAAAATACTAAATACATTATAAATTGGATCGATTTGGATTGGATCAATTTTCATCAATCAAACCGAAAATCAATCCAATACAATTAAATTATGCGGTTTTTTTTTTCATTTTCGGTTAATTAGGTTATCAATATTTCGATTTGGTTATCGCGGTTTGAATCAGTTGACGAACACGACTTTGAAGATATTATAAACTAATTTATTTATCCAAAAAAATTTAAAATCTAATTTAGTATAATTAAAAAAGTGTTTGTCATTTTAAATGACACAACTTTGTATTATTTTAAATGAAATGACATTGTTTTAGTACATAATTAGTACTTTTTATATTCTCTCTCTTTCACTTTCTCTCTTCCTTATTTTACGGAACAGGGAGAATATAAAAAGTCATCACACATATACCAAAATAAAATTATTTTATCTAAAATAACACAAAGTTATATAATTTAAAATAACAAATATTTTTTTCTTAATAATTTCACCAATATGTAAAACACACTGCCAAAGATCTCAGCCACACGTTTTCTTCCTTCACGCGAAAATCATGTCCGTTCAAATCTGCCTCGTTATTTTCAAACCTCCATAAAGCTTTTATTATGTCGTGTCGTCAGATTCAGTTTCGAAAAACAGGCCAATGCTGCATATGGTGACTAAATTACCATATTATCCTCTTATCCCCTCGCTTTACTCGAGGGAACCGGGAAAGCGGGTGAGGGTACAGTGGGAAATAAAGTAATTATGAAAAACCAGTGAGCCCAGTTCATCTTTTCTCCGTCTCGAAGGTCTCTGTCAAAAGAAAAATAACATAAAAAAGGAAAATAGCTCTCAAAGCTATAGCGTAAGTAACTCGCGTTGGGAGAGCGTGGGAGCACTTCTGTTCAAGGGTAAAACTGTAAAAGTCTAATTTTTGGGTTGTGATTTTTTTTTTGGTAAAAGAACGGGTTGTGATTTAATTCTACGAGTTTTATAAGAGTTATGTTGTAGGAAAAGTGATTGTGTAATGTTATAAAGATTCATTTTGCATGCCGTAGCCCGTAATTTTCTTTTTTTCTTTTTTCTTCAAAAAGTGTGGGTTCCACAAAATGTTGTGTATGTAAGAAAATTTGTTGTGTCATGTTAAATGACAAATGCAAATCCCTAATTCTATACATTGTTAATTGAGAAGGGTTATATTTACAAATTTTTTGTTTACAAATTATACTATGTACTTTCAGAAGTACATTAATTATATTATATATTTTCAGAAGTACATAATATAATTTATAAAAATTTATAAAAAAAATTTGTAAACGGATCCTTCCCTTTATTAGTTTGTTACAAAATTTAACTTTATTAAAATTAGTGAGAATTGTTATCAAAAAAAAAAAAATTAGTGAGAATTGGTTCAATTAATAAGATTAAAAATTAAGTTACTTAAAATCAAAAAATTTAATTCTTTATTAACACATTCACTTCCTTATTTATCATATAAAAAACTGGTTACACTAATCAAAATTTGCTAACGAGGATTGAATTAATTGGTCTAATAGTTTTAGATAAAATAACACTTATCCAGTAAACGAACTTGAAAATGCTCTTCGTCAATAGTAGTCTTCCCTACCAGTTATATTAGAGTAAGTTATACCAACTATTATCACTAAAAAATAATTATTTGGTTAACAAAATAAATGGAAACATTTAATATTTTCTGGGGTGTTTGTCAGTTGGGTTGGGTGGGTTTTACATTTTTTAAATTTCGACCCAATCTACTCATTAAAGTAGTGAGTAGTTATATCCATGTTAAAATATGTCTTGATACTCAGGAAGCTATTCTTGAGAACTCATTTTATTAGAGAAAAATGAATGTTATACACTTATACTTACACTATATCAGCGTGAAGTAGTTCAAAAGTAATCTTATTAAAATCGGCCCGGTCATTGACTCGGTCGAGGTACTGGGTTATTGGGTCACTGATTTAACCAGTGGGTCACTGATTCAACCACATGACCCGGTAATTATATGTAATTTTATAATTTATATTAAAAAATTATAAACATACTCAAATATCGAAAAAAATGATAAAAAATTCAAATATTTTAATATAAAAAATAATAAATCACATATTATTATCCAATAAAGGATTAAACAAAAATATAATGATCGTGATACGGGGCTTTAGGTTCAGAAAACGATATCTCTAACTATAAATCAAATCAAAATTTTCTGAATAGTGCATAATTGAGATAATATTAGTGTTTTAGGTACATAACTTATGTAAATCAATAAGCAAAAAAATATTCAAATATGTCCATTATGATTTTTTTTGAAAAAATAAATAATTTGAATTTTTTTTTGGGACCGGACTAGGTCACCGATTAATCGACCGGGTTACCGGTTTTAATGAAAACCGGTCGGGTCGGACCGGGTCATACTAGTTCTGATGCATGGCCGATCTGTTGCTTCAACCGGACCAATTATATGACCGATTTACTATTCCCAAATCGATCCGGCCGGGTCGGTCCGATTTTAATAAAAGGCTCTTGTGCTTTGGTGTTGCTAGAGGGAAACAAAAGTTTTCGCTGCTTTTCCATGTGTGACACACGTACCGACATGTACAAAAGGTATGAATGGGAACTGCACAAACATATACTGTAAACAATCTTCGGTACCATGACAAACATACATCATAAGATACAATATTTATTCTTGAAAATATTACAAATGAAAGAGGAAGCATTATGTATTAAGTGTCAGGCGGGTCCAGGGGAAGCCCGGCGGGGGACCACCACCAATGAGCTAAGGCTACACCAACCGTAGCAAGTGGATCCGACACCATGTCTCAAATTTGAGGGTGTTTCCACCTCCTCTATATATACTTATTAGTTGAGGGTGGAGGCTAGGTCAGATTTTGAGAGAACAAATTTGAGAGAAAAATTATTTGATTGTTTGAGTAAAGCTTTATGCTTTGCATTTGAGAGATCTCTAGAGAGAGTTTGAGTGAAACATCTCTAGGGTAGTTTGATTATCACCATTGTTGGAGAAGTTGAGTTAACCACCACATTGGTGTATTTGATTCTTTGTAACCATTATTTTCATAGTGGATTTTTGATCTGGACTAGGTCCCGTGGGTTTTTACTTCTTTATTAAAGAAGGTTTTCCCACGTTAAATCTGGTTGTGTTCTTCTTCTCTCTCTCCTGTTTTTGTTTTGATTTTCCGCTGCGCTGCCAGACTTGGTGAAATTCAGGCCGAGGTATTGCCGAGATCCGAGATCAGGATCTTGCTGACTGACTTCCGCAAAAGGCTGCTTAGCCGATCTGAGGGAACCGAGTTCCCAACAGTGGTATCAGAGCCGGGTTGGGCTCGAGCTAGCCTGGTGATTGGCTAGGAGGTGGGTCGAGTACTTTGAGCTTGGGGTACTCGGTTGAGGGGGAGCATACTAATGGTGGGTTTCACACTTGAAGGGGAGATTGTTGGGATATTCAAGTGTGATGAGTCCCACATTGGTTGGTAATGGGCTAAGTGAAGAGTATATAAGTGGAAGGGACCCATGAACCCAATGCCTTAAGGTTTTGGGTTGAGACATGGTGTCAGATCCACTTGTTACGGTTGGTGTAGCCTTAGCTCATTGGTGGTGGTGCCCCGCCACGGGCTTCCCTTGGACCCGCCTGACATTGGTATCAGAGCTAATGGTGAATTGGCATGTGGTGATCCGAGTATATCTTGATATGGGAAGCCAAGGTCTTGATGGATAGCCAAGCCTTGATGAGGAACCCCATGAATACTCGAAGAAAGAATGTGGGCCTTGGATTCACACTTGAGGGGAGATGTTGAGGAATCCAAGTGTGAATGATGAGTGGAAAAAGTCCCACATTGGTTAAGAATGGACTAAGTGAGCACCATATAAGTGGAAGGACCCATGCACCTAATGCCTTAAGGTTTTGGGTTTGATTGTGGTGTTCCGAGCCCACTTAATGTTGCTGCTCACTTGGTCCATGGTTGGCGGTCTTTCCCCGCCATGAGCTCCTCGTGCACGGCCTGACATTAAGGTAGTGGTAGGCTTCGCTGGTTCATCTTCGAAAGTCAAAACTTCTTTAAAAAAAGAGTAAATATCATTTTTTATCCTCAGCAAATTTCACGATGCCCGCTTTAGTCCCTAGTAAATTAAAAGGTTATTTGTGGTCCTTAAGAAATTCAAAATGAACCCATTTAATTAAAATTGTAGTCCTTCACAAATTCAAAAAAGACCCATATTATTCCTTCAAAAGGACTAAAATAAATTCACTTTGAATTTCTTAGGGACCACGAATAGCCTTTTTATTTGCTAGGGACTAAAGCGGGAATCGTAAAATTTGCTGAGGACCGAAAAATGTATTTACTCTTAAAAAAATATGCATTGATTAGTTTTAATTTTGAAATTATTTTAGTGAAAATTAATTCAATTAAATTTAAATTTTTTGGATCATCACACTATCACAACTAAAATGACCAAGATAAAACAACATGATTAACAAGTTGTGGGACAATGATTGTACTACCATGTTTTTTACAAAAAAATTTGCCTGAATGCCACACAACATAAATTTTTTTCCTGAAAATGTCATATTTACTGCTCTAAGCATTAACGGGTTATGTATGCCACATGCTAGCACGCTAGGAGTGCGAAGGAGTTATCACTGACAAAAAGGGGACCATGTCACATTATTGGTCCAAGCGGGTCTTGGACTTGCTACACCTGCTAGTAGGGGTGCTAAACGAACCAGGATTGTTATGTCCTAAAGACAAAGATGTCTAGCCCAATAGGCTAGTAAGTTTCTTTTGCATTTAGGCGCTCTTTCTAAGGTATCTATGAATTATATACCCTTGAGTTTAGCAGATCACTGTGCAAAAAGAAATAAAAGACAGCTTTCGTCAAAGGGGTGGTGTGTGTGTATGCACAGTGACAACATAACAGTAATCGAGAGAGAACAATCGTACATGTAGGCTTTACCTCTTGTTCATAGAGTTTACATATGGGTATTGGATTATGGACCTTTTGTGCCTCTTCTAGCGTCTCAAGCCTATGCTTAATGTTGTCGTATTATGATTGATATTTTTTATGGATATCCTCCTTTAATTATATCATATTTATATTTAGATTACCCGTTGTTGGGCCTGGTAGTAAATGAGCCTCATATATGAGTCTATAACAGTTGCTCCTCAGCCAGGCAGTCTAGGTGTCCGGGCTGCCGGGGTGTATATAAGTTTGAAAAATTACTCGTGTTTTTATAGATCTCTATACATATCCGGGTTGGATTTCCCATCAAGAAGCATCCGAGTTTACATTGGTAATTACCCGAATTTCCATTTGGGGATATATAGCATTTTCATATTAGTTCTAAGGGGTAATGTATCTATCCCCTATCTCGACAAATTGAATCTTCGACTTGTCGAGATATAGTTTATATTGTTTTAATCCAAGTTGTAATCAACCTTGGATTGCCTTCACTTCTTGATGATGAGTTTCCCCCAGGTATATCCTTTATCTACCGGTTTAACTGCTCAATATAAAGCTTCTCATCACTTTTTTACGTAAGAAGTATTTCTTTTGAAACCCGACTCTTAGTCTCTGTATAATTTCTTATATCACGACTCTATATGAACCGGGATGATCTCTATCTGTCTGCAAAAAGTATGCGTTCGAGATAAGGGCATCATTCTACGAAAGCAATGATGAAACCCTTACACATGGTAAACATCGATATTATTAGCGTGTTGTAAGCAGCATACACTGTCTTCGTATTTCATGCACATTAAAAGCATTAATTGATTCACCCATCTAATAATTACTTTTTGGGTGAATTGAAGCTTACATCCCTAACCTTTGCTATTCGAACCGTTGCAGTTACGCTTCGTACTTCATATTCCCCGCTTTTCTATCCTTCATTTCACATTTGCAATTTGTGAGAAATTTACTCTGTGTTCTTCCCCTCTGATCTTCTTCCAAACAAAAGTTCATCTCCAAGCAAAACTCTTCTCATTTCGACTCAGGTACCATCATTTATCCTTTGAATTCCACTTCTTTTTTCGGTCATTTTGAATATCTGAAACGATTCATATTTTTGAATCTCCATTTCTCAGTTACTCAGGCACCATCATATTTCTCTGACTTTTTGAGTCTCTTAAAGCTCTTGCTTGCATCTTTGAATCCTTGGCATTTTACTTCGTATGGTACTGTGTCATGTGAAGTTATTGGTGATCATTGCCCTAACGCTTTTGGTATTTCTAAGTAAGTATATATTTCTTACTTGAAGATTCTGAGTAAGTTACCCATATTTCTTTTGTCCCCCTTTGACTTGGAGTAGTAAGGTTATTATCATTTTCCTCCCCTTTTTCAATGAGAGGGAAGAAAAATCCCATACTTATTGTCCGTGATGAGGATAAGGAAGAAGATGAGGCAGAGTTTCTCAAGAAGATTCCTCTTGGACTCCGGTATTGGTTATGGGGAATGCCCAGGACCGAAGAGGAGAAACATGAAGCAATGCTTTGTGAATATCATGGTGGAAGTAGCAAAAAGAGATCCGGGTTATCAAATCCCCGTATTCGTGGGAATTCTGCAGAGAGGGAACGAGGCATTACAGGTCGGGGTAGAGGCCATCCTTGTTCAAACACTCGTATCCCATAATATTTTCCCTGAACCCGGTTAAACCCTTCTCAGATAGTTTCCCATCCAAATTCGGATATATCAACTTCTTATCACGTTCCTCCAAGATCTTTAAATTCTAAACCAGTTGATCCCTGTTATTCTTATGTCTTCTTAAGTTATAAACTTGTAGATAGAGGTTGTGACTCTTTAGCCGAGTCCACTTTGTCGAGTTGTCGCCATGGAAATATTTCGAGATCTAACTCGGCTTCTGGTGATGCAAGTGATCCCATCTCAATTTTGGATAAATCTATAAGTTTATCAACTAGTGATTCTTCAACTAGTAGCTATTTTGATTTAGGTATGCCCATCCATTTCTTCAGATTATATTTCTTCTTGTTTTAGGTATTTATGGCATCTCCGTTAGAGATTGTAGGGTAATCTCGCTCTGTTGTGTCCGATTTCGAGTATCCTCCTGTTGCCTTGATATCCCAGTATCCCTAGGTAACTTATGAAGTGTTAAGTACTGTATCCGAGATGAGTATGGAGGATGTAACCAGGCTCAATGTCGGCAACTTAGAGAATTATGACATCGTTCCTCCCCACGAAAATGAGTCGGTTTGCTCAGGGAGGAACCCAGATGAACCTTTTTTTTTTTTCTTTTACCAAGATCTTGTCACAAAGCTTGGTATTAGGTTTCCTTTAACCAAATTTTAAATTTGTGTTTTAAACCATCTCCATATTGCTCTCACTCAACTCCACCTCAATGGTTGGGGTTTCATCAAAGTGTTCGAACATTTCTGTGCGTATTTGACTTTGCCCTGCACAGTTTCCCTTTTCTTTTTCTTTTTCCAAGCCATTACCTCCCGCATTGGTTGTGAGCCTTCGAAAAGAAAGGGTTATGTTAATATCTGGGGTCACCCCTTAAGGAAATTTTTTTATGTTTATTTCGAGTCTTTCAAGACTTTAAAGATAAGTTCTTTAAAGTTACTGCTCAAGTTAGGAAAGAACCCTGGTTCATTTTCTCTTCAGAGGCAGAGGATGCAAAGGGGAGATTTCCCTTATATTGGTCTCCTGACCATCATAATTTTGCTGCTTCCAGTTATTGTTTCAAGGAGACTGAGTTGTCCGACATTGAGATTAATGTGGTTGTCTCCATGCTTGCATATGTGAAGCAGCATGGCTATGTTAGCGTGACTTCATTCATTTTCAAATCTCAAGACGAGTTAGATTTGGAAATGAGTATGATTCCTCTACTATCTATTTGTTTGTTATTTATAATGCCGAGATCCCATTTTAACATCGTTCTATTGCTTTTATTTGCAGTTCCAGATATAGACGGACATCAAAATGAGCAATCGAGTTTCTTAGTTGCACTGGGCCGTGGTAAGAAGATCGTGGTTGTTGATCTTACATCCTGAAAACGGAAGACCCCTGATTCAAGGGCTAAGAAGAATACAGTTGGGATAAGTCCAAAGGGACCTCGGCGGATAAATCGAATGACATCCCTACTTTTTCTCATGCCCTGATAACTACCACTTAGACCCCTCCTCCTCCAACTTCATTCGGTTTCTCCCAAAGTGCCATTTGGGATACTGGAGTTAATAACGATCTCCGCAATGTCCTTCGTCCTCCTACTCATTTCTTTAATGCCAACCCTTTTTCTGATGCCGAGATTAAAGACTTAAAAGTGATTGAGTCGAATGCTATGAAGATGGCTTCTCTATTGAGGCCTTTGGTCTCATTGAAAAATAAACATGCCAAGGCTCACGCCAAGATGAATGCTTCCAGGGAGGAGAAGGCCAAGACTTATGAAGAGCTCCTCAAGGGAAGGAGGATTTAAAAACTGCTAAGTCTGAATATCTTTCTCTTGAGCTTTTGCACGCCAATAACGTGCAATCAATGAAAGACTTTAAGATAATACTAGAGCGCACTGAAAATAAGTTGAAAGAGGCTGAAATCGGTGTTCTATATTACCGTGGCGAGCTTGAGAAGTCGGTATTGGGATCTTTCAACAATGCTTTAAAGCAGATTAAGATCCTCAACCTTGGCATCGAAGACTTGCATCACATGGCTTACGTCAGTAACGGACAATCAATCTCTCCCCCTCAATCTCCTGCAGGTGACTCTGTAATTCAGCTAGAGGGAGACCGAAGCGAAGGAGAAGAGGAGATTGCTACTGGGGAAGTTGATGATTAAGGTACTGAACAGCCAGGTCAAGTGAAGAAGCCCGCAGAATGAAGAGGTGGGATGCCGATCTTATATTGTACTTTCTTTTTTGGGGCCTTTGAGCACTTTTTAAATTTGTAATGAATATTGTCGGGTTCTTACCCGGTCTTTTTCTTTTAATATTTTATGGCACTTATATGCATTTATTGATTTCGTGCCTTTGTCAGAGCTTTATCCTAATAACAAGGTTTTATACGCCTAGACCTTTAGGCCTATCCAATAACTCAAATATACTTTCAAACATTTTAAACCATAACAGGGTTATTCCATAACAGGACTATTGATATGCTTCTAGCATATATATGATTTTTAGCCAAAATGAGAAAGAAATCTTGATTAATCTTGGAGAAAAAGGGCTAGAATTACTATTAATTTGATAAATCTCAATCAAAGATTGTGCAACTGATTTCCTTCTGATTTTGTAGGAAAAGCAGACAAAATTGGAGCCAATTGGAGATTTGCCAAAATGAAGATCCACGCTCATAGCGTGGATGTCACGCTGATGGCGTGAATAATCATAGACCTTCACGCTCATAGCGTGGCACTCACGCTGATGGCGTGAAACCATTCTTTCTCCCACGCTGATAGCGTGGAATCCACGCTAGTGGCGTCAGCATTTAGAGGCAGCCACACTCTTAGCGTGAAATTGACGCTAAGAGCGCCATATTGCGAAATCACGGCTCGTGCTTCATAAAGGGAAATTTTGGAAGATGAAAAGAAAGGTTATAAAAAGGAGACTCAGCACAGAATTAGGTATTCTGGACCTAAGGAGACCGTCGTGCGTCAGAAGAAGAGCTCCGGAGAGAAATTCTTGATCTTCTTTATTCTTTCATCTACATTCTCAAGTAACATTGAATATTGAATTTATCAGCCATGATAATGGTTGGCTAAGTTTTCTTTATTGTAGTTAGGGTCACAAACCTTATGTGAACCCTTGTTACGACGGATTGGTTTATTTCTACTCGTTTATATAAATTTCTTTATCTTTACCTTGTGCGAAATTTCTATTTTCTTTGTTAGACTTGATTAATCTAATAGTTGATGATAGTTTGAGGGTTAGAACCCTAGATAGGAATATTGGGGTTTTGATCTTGAAAGGGGGTAAGATAACAATTATTATGCATGCTAGGAATAGATGTATATTTAATTGCAGATGCTTTAATTATCGTGTTCATTGCTTAATTTTCATGAGGGGTTACTAAGGGATTAGGATTCCAATTGAGGTTAAAGGGTTAAATTACCAAGGGATTGGAATTTAACTAATTAATTCTAGATGATAATTATCTGAGTATTTATATAAATAAGTATTCTTAAATCAATCCAAAGTAAGAAGTGGGGATCATATGGTGAGTGCACTCTAACTACAATGCTTTTCTCATATTTTCACAAATCAATTCTCATTTTTATTGTTCTATTTCTTATAACAAAAAGCCAAAAACAAGTCTTTATTTTCAGTTCTCACTTTTACACAAATCGACAATATTTGTCACAAACTATTTGAACTCCTCCATTCTTGAAAGGACGATTATTTGATATACGATCACAATCCCTGTGGAGACGAACTTTTCTTATCATTATATTACTTGTGCGATCGGTATACTTGCCGGGAAGCATCAGCTATCTCATTATATCTATTAACTCGGATATGATTCTCGAGTGCTATTGTTGTCCTGGCCATGGTCAAACTATATTATACGGATTTCGCACTTTTCTTTGTCAGGTATTAATTTCCATGACGTTTTTATTTTAACTTAGTATTTTGTGAAGTTTCTATTTGCGAAGGTAAATATTGGTTCGTTCTATCTGCAATCCGGGTTTTACTACCAAGATTTTATCCAAAGTAAAGGCAATATTGTCACATATCCGAGTTTGGTTTACTAACCATAATTTGGAACATTTTGACTTGATCAAAGTCATTATGACAAATTGCATCTTTATCTCACATCTGTATATTGATGCATCATAATTATAAGGATAAATTTCAATGAAAAAGTTCTCATTTATTCATATTAAAAATATCAATTACATGAATTTGTCGATATAGTCGACTTTAAACAATCCCTATAAAAGCAGAAATAATTCGCCTAGAAATTGAAAAAATATTCAAATCAGCCTTTCCATGGAACCCGAATGTTAACTATAATACATCTTCAGTTAATCAGCATTCCATGTTCTCTTGATAGGCTTTTCCTCTAATGTTTTCAGGATGTAAGATCTTTTACCAAGTTTCTCTTTAACATGGTAAGGGTCTTCCTAGTTTACAACTAGCTTCCCATCTTTAGCATTCTTGCTGCCAATATTTGCTCTTCTAAGTACCAAGTCATCTTCTTCAAATGATATTGGTCTTACTTTTCTGTTGTATCTGGCTGCTACCAATTGCTTGGTTGCCACATCTCGGCAATATGTCGTGACTCTGATTTCATCTATTAGGTCTAACTCTACTGTGAGAGCTTTATTATTCTCTTCTTCTTTTTCTTTAAGAGTCTTCATTCTCCTCCAAGATGGCTCTATTATCTTAACCGGGATCATAACCTCACATCCATAAGTAAGTCTGAATGGTGTTTCTCCGATTGTTGTTTGGATACTTGTTATGTATCCCCATAAAACAAAATATGATTGTTCAACCCAGCTGTCCTTAGCATTCTCCATCCATTTTCGAAGTCCATCCACAATCACCTTATTAGCAGCTTCAGCTTGCCCATTTGATTAGGGATGTTCCATAGATGCAAAATGGTGCTGAATCTTGAAATCTGCCATTAATTCTTGGAACCTCTTGTTAGGAAACTAAGTTCCATTATATGTCACTATCTCGGCTCGTATTCCAAACCTGGAAATAATATTTCTTTCAAAGACTCTTTAAACTTCAGTCGAGGTAATGGTAGTGATGGGTTCAACTTTTATCCATTTTGTGAAATAATCGACAGCTACAATCAGCCATCATAACTGTCCTTCAGCAACTTTGAAAGGCCTCAACAAATCCGTTCCCCATTTATAGAAGGGCCATGGAGCTGAGATGTATGTTAACTCTTATGGAAGAGAAAGTATCATCCTAGCATGTTTATGACAACTACTACATTTCTTCACATGTTCTTTCGCATCAATTTCCATGGTGGGCCAATAATACCCTTCCCAAAGAGCTTTCAATTTGCATCCCGGGTAAATTTTTTTGACTCCAATGAATCCTCTAGCAATATTCCTTTTCCCAAGTAGGCAACAATTGACTGCCTCCAATCTTCTAATGATGCAATTATCATTACGCAACTCGGCTCCACTATGCTTTGCTGAACCACGGTTCTATGATTACCCGGATTCTTTGTGCTTGCCAATTTGGATAGGATATCGGCTCTACTGTTTTCTCCTTGAGGAATATGAGTGATCACAACTTCATCAAACTCAGATATGATTTCTTTCACTCTATTTAAATATTTCATCAGTAGATGACCCTTGGCTTGATATTTCTCATCAACTTGTGAAGTAACAAGTAGGAATCACTAAAAACTTTTAACTATTTTAGGCCTATGTTCTTTTACCTGCACCAGACCAACTATCAGGGCTTCATATTATGCTTGATTATTTGAAGTTGGAAAGTTCCAATGTAGGGAGTGCTCTATTGAAACTCCTTCTGGGCTTTCAACTATAACTCCAACTCCACTCCCTTTACCATTTGATGAACCATCGACATAAACCTTCCATATGTCATCCTTCTCAGCGCTTCCTCCATCAGATGGAGTGAGTTCCATTATGAAGTCGGCCAGTACTTGAGACTTAATAGCATAACGAGTTTCATAAGTTATATCATACTCAGAGAGCTCTATTGCCCAGTTAGTCATCCTTCCAGCCAAGTCCGACTTGTGCTACACCTGCCATATTAGTTGGTTAGTTCTGACTACTATTTGATGTCCCTGGAAGTATGGTTGTAGTCTTTTTGCTGTGGTGAGTAAGGAAAATGCTACTTTTTCTAACTTTTGGTATCTCAGTTCAGGGACTTGAAGAGCCCTGCTAACAAAGTATATTGGCTCTTGACCTTTATCTGTTTCTCTCACCAACACAGCACTTATTGCTTCTTCCCCAACAATCAAATATAAGATTAGTATTTCTCCTGGTTCCAGTCTTGACAGAACAGGTGGTGCTGCTAGACATTTCTTGATTTTTTCAAACGCGGTCTCACAATCCAGGTTCCAATCGTGTTCAGCTTCTTTCTTTAGAAATTTGAAGAATGAGAGGGCGTTCTCAACCGACTTTGGCAAGAATCTAGTCAAGTTGGCCAATCTATCGATCAATTGCTGAACTTTCTTTTTGCTTCTAAGGGCCTTCATGTCTAGCACAACTTTGCACTTATCTGGGTTCGCTTCAATCCCCTTGTGGGTTAACATAAAACCCAGGAACTTTCCAGCCAGGACTCCAAATGCGCATTTAACCGGTTTAGCCGGATGCGATGAGCTCTGAACTTCTGAAATATTTGATCCAAATCTCGAACATGAATAGCAAGTTATGTTGATTTAACAATCATGTCATCTATATAGACTTCCATATTTTTGCCGAGTTGATCTTCAAATACTTTGTTTATCATTTTCTGATACGTAGCTCCTTAATTTTTCAACCCAAAAGGCATTACATTATAACAGTAATTGGCCTTTTCAGCAATAAAGGTCGTCTTCTCTTGGTCTTCTGGATACATAGGTATTTGGTTATGGCCGGAATAAGTATCCATGAAGGATAACAACTGGAACCTGGCTGAATTATCCACCAATTGTTCTATGTTGGGCATTGAATATGAGTCTTTAGAACACACTTTGTTAAGATCAATGTAATCTGTGCAGACCCTTCATTTCCCACTAGGTTTCTTAACCATTAGCACATTAGCAAGCCATGTAGTATATTAAATCTCCTTTATGAACCCAACATCAAGGAGTTCTTTCACATGTTCCTCCAAAACATGTCTTCTTTCAGGTCCCAGTTTCCTTTTCTTTTGTGCAACTGGGGTTGATCCGGGATATATTGCCAGCTTGTGACAACTGAATTTGGGATCAATCCCAGGGATTTCGGATGACTTTCACGCGAAAACATACTTGTTCTTCTTCAAAAATTCTATCACCGTGCCATTCTTCTCATCTTTCTATAGAGTTCGGCAATCCGATTTCTTGTGATCGAGCTTCCTGCAATAGAAGCATTTCAACTTGTATTTCGGCCTAGATCGGCCTCTAGACTTATCACGTCCATCACGACCCGACTCCTGCTACGACCCCGAGCGTTGGACTTTACTCAATTCTCGTTCACGTTTTCCTTAGATATGCTAGTTACACCTCACTCCCTTTTCCTGGATTCCTCATTCAGGATGTTGTCAGTCACGACATCCATATTTAATTTTTTATATGGAGTTGAGTTACTCAATGTCACTACCAGAGTATCTCAATTTTCTGGTAGCGAGCTTAACAACAACAATGCTTGCATCTCTTCATCTATCTTCGTGAACTCGATCACGTGCTCAAAGAGGCTTTTATCGATATACTTCTTGTCGTGGCTACCGCCTTTCGACTCAGGATCTCCCATTCTTTCTCAGTTTTTCCTTCAGGCCTCTATTCAAGGATGATAGGCTCATACAAGTCTTTGCAGTAAAGATGGTCTTTCATCATAGGTCTCCAATATGTGAAGTTGTCCGCAGTCAGCTTGAACATGTCACCGTCATGTGAAATTCCATTGGTCTCCTTCAGAATTCGTCGAACTCGGGCTGTGATATCATTGTTGGGAAAAACTCGATCCCTTAATCTCGGCTAAGAAGCTTTTGCGAAAGTCAAACGTCGAGCTCGAAGCTCAGCACATTCAAAGAGGTCGGCTTAATCTCACCAGGTCGGCCTACGCGCAGCAAAAACAGAAAATTGCAAAGGCGTGAGAGAGAGAAAAAGATAAACATGTTAAATCTCCAAAAAAAAAAGTTAATTTTGTGCTTTTTAATGCTAAACTGCTACAATATTTGGCATAAAATTATCTTAAAGCATGATTAATTGAGCTTAATATGCATAAATATGATGTTAATTGTTTTGAGATGATTATATGTTAAATTGAAGGTTTTTGGTATGATTTTGATGCTGGAACAAACAACTGGCTTTGTGTTTTATTTTGCAGGATGATACCGCAACAATGCTATAACAATGGATCGATTAATGAAACACTGAGTTTTGGATTCTAACAAACTAGATAAGCTAATAATTGAAAGATTTGAATTTCTTTACTTTAGTAATCATTCACAACTTGAATTTCTATTTATAAAACCATCAACAAAAATTATTCCTTTTTTGATTTCTTTACTTGAGTAATCATTGCTTTATAAATCATCTCCGTGAGAACGATGCTTGGACTCGCACATTCCTTTATTACGTGTGACACTTACACTTGCGTATTTGTGTGATTATTAATTGATATCAAATTGCACAACAGAACACAACAAATTTCAACGTGGAAAAACTTTCCTCAATGTGAAGAAGTAAAAATCCACGGAACACTAGTCCATAATCAAACTTCCACTATGAAGAACAATGAGTTACAAAAGATCAAACTTCACCAACAAATGGTGGTACTCTCAAGCCTCACCTACAATGGTGGTATTCTCTCAAAGTTCCCTAAGAAGGTCTAACACTCAAGCTTATCCCTAGAGATGCTCTCATAAAATCAAAGTTTTAAGCTTTTCTCACAAAATCCTAAATAATGTCACTCAAGCCAACCATACCTCCATCCCACAACTAATACTTATATATGGGAGAAAGAAGGTTTAGGGTTTCAAGTTTTTCAAACCCCTCAATGGATCTTGGGCATTGAAAGAGGAATAGGCCCAACAGATACATGAGGCGCGAACAACCTGGATCGATTTTCTCATGGACATGAAGTGTTGAAACCAATTCTTGGGATGGTGAAGACATGATGAAGAATGGTGTTAAAAAATGAAAGCACTGATGTTACGATCTTACATAAGATGTGTAATTGGAAGAGAAAAAAGAAACTAAAAGAAGAAAGGTTACGAAATTTGAAGGTTCTATTATTTTCTCAATGCCAAATTTGGTACACTTCACTTATTTATAGTACAATAATCTTACCCAACGTAGTGTATAACTCATCTATTATCTAAAAGGATGACCTAACAAACCATCTCCTTAGCCACATAACAGAAAAGAAGCGAAAAAAACATAAACAAATGAAGCACAAGAGCCCGACCTTTTGACCAATACAATGCAAAAACATAAATATTTCACTGATTTAATTCTTTTGACAAATTATTTACTCATTTAATGCGAGTGAAACACGCATACGAAATGTGCGTGTTTAAGTTAAGCATTACCTCCATGTGCGATTTGTGCAAAAGTTAACGCAATGCAAGACGCGTATTCGGACAATACGCGTTTATGTCTGAACGCCCCTCATGCACTTCTTGCAAAGCGTAACATATGACAAACACATTTTGACTTTGAACAAATCGTATATGCGATGATGTGTGACTTAAATATACACATTCTTTATATGTGGTTCATTCACATTAAATTGATAAATAATTTACCAAAAAATTAAACGGACAATATGTTTGTAATTCTACATTACATAGGTGAAAAAGTCTCATTATTGTTTTCACATAGCCAAACTCAATGGCCTCATGGACAGACCTGCCGTTGTTGCCTTTGTAGTTTGTAGTCCCCTCACTCATTGAAAGCAGATTCTCAGGGAGGGAGGGAGGGAGGGAGAGAGAGAGCCGTCCAAGCATCTTAAGATATATGGAAGGCCACGTAATATAAGTCTCATGTTTTATTTTTTGTTTTGCAAGTTCTGCAAATTTGCCCTACCTTGAAAAGTATAATGATAAACACCTTTCTATTAAGGAATTCAAGTAAGCACCTTTTGTCTGGAAGAAGCCACCTCCTAGGAGTGTGGGATTCAGTTATTATTAAGAGCAAAGATATGCCATAAAGACTCAGACATTTGGCAGCTTTTCCTCGTCTTCAAAGTTGTAGCATTTTGTCAGCCAAAGATTTTTAAAATTGATTTTTTTTTTTAAATAAAAAACGGAGAAAGCTCCGTTTGCCAGCTATTTTCAGCCCATTAATAACCACACTCACACTACCTTCCAGATTAGTGTGTGACAAAAAGCAAAGAAAAAGCATATGCCTCCAAACAAGAGTGTGTTTGAATCCTCTTATTTTTAAGTTAGAAGATACTTATAAACTAAAGTTAAAAAAAAGAAGTTAAAAACTATTTTGAAATTACATAAAAATTGTAGCTTAAAAATTACTTAAAAACATATATTTCAAGAAAATTATCTCTCTCTATCTTTATCACTCTTCATTTTAAAAAAAAAAACACACAATTCAAAAAAAACAGATAAGAGCTTAAAAAAAAAGATCCTCATGAGAGTTTTTAGTTTTAGCTTTTTTCTTTATTATAAAAAAAAGTTTTTTATTATAAGAGATTTTTCCAAAACCTATTTGGCCTAACTTATGCTTATAAATAACTTTTATCTTAAAAAAGAGAGGATTCAAACAGCAACAAAATTGCATACTTCAAGACTTTATTAATTGTGAGTCTCATATATGTCCTTTTCGGCTGAGTTATTATGGGTTAAGTTGCTTTCAAATTCTTCACCAAAAAAAAATTGCTTTCAAATTATGGAAAAAATAAATACAATTACCCAATTTTTCAGGCATCACAATTAATATATATATGACAGGTCATAGGGATGGCAAAAACGAGTCAACCCGTCGGGTTGGCTCGCAACCCGTTCTAAATGAGTCGGGTTGGGTTGCATAAATGAGCTGCCAACCCGACTCAACCCGACCCGATACAACTCATACCCAAACGAGCCAGCACACAGGTCAAACGAGACAGTTCGTGGGTTGGGTATTTTTTTTATTATTAAAAAAAATGATTGTATTAATATATATATATATATATATATATATATATAATATGAAAACTCCAAAACTCGCTCACATCGTCGTCCTTGGATAGCAAAAGCAGAAACGTCTTTCTTTGCTTGATACAGATGGTAAAAGTTTTCATTTTTCTTGCAATATATTCGATTTCGATGTAGAACTTGTAACTTTGTGGTAATAGTTCGTTTTATATTTATCTGAACTCATTTTTTTATGGGAATTTTTCAATTGCTGGGTACGCTGTGACTTTTGGACCCACGGATCTGGTTTGCTATAGAACATTGCAGGGTCATACAGGAAAGTGACAAACGCAACCCGCGAGCTTTTTTCCAAGTCAACCCGCGAGCTGATTGTCGAGCCAACCCACGAGCCAACTCTAACCCGGCTCGGGTCGGGCTGGGTTGGATTTTCTGGCTCGTTTAATTTTTCGAGTCAACCCTAACCCGACCCATTTTTTACTGGTTGAATGCGGGTTGAGCCGGGTTAGTCCGTTTTGCCAACCCTAACAGATCATTTATACTAGTGTAAATTATATTTTTAATTTCAATGGTTGATTTTATTTATATTTAATTATTTTAATTTATTAGATATTGGAGATGTTATATGCAAACAAATTAATAGCTAGAATTAAGCATAAAATATTTTATTCTTATATTGGTATAATTGTCAAGCATGTGGATCAACTCACAGAGTTATTTTAGATTAGTCAATGATATCAAGTTTGAGTCTTATAGTTACATAGTTGTATTAAAATTTTGGTAAGAAGAACTTTTTTAGATTCAGAGTGCATAAATTAAAAAAAAAATCATGTTCCTTTGATATAATAAGAATTATCAACACAACCTAAAATCTGTATTTTCATGTTTAATTTAAAGGATTTTATGTTTTCGAAAAATGAATTAAAGAAAGTAACGTAATTTGTTCAGCTTTAAGTACTAGAAACACTACCTTGAAGTGAATCTACTACTGAAGATGGCATACCATCAGTTACCATGAGTATAGAATCAAAAGCTTGAAGTCTAATTGTATAAGCTTGAAGAGATTATGTGCTATGTTGAGAAGGGTCTGTATATGCCTTTGATTAGTTATACGAATGTGTGTGTCTATCTCTAGAGACAGAGCTGTTAAATATATCGTTAATGGCTGCATGCAAAGGAACAACTAAGCATAGCTGCAGTTATATTTTTCTTCATTTTCTGTAGTGATTAGAACTTTTGAATTATCTAAGAGTTATTAGTCCAACAAAACCCCAGAATTTGACTCGTTCAAAGGGTAATGAATTCAATTTCTGAGAATTGTAATTTTTGAGAAAGACAAATAGGTTGAAACTTGAAACTAGATTAGTTGGGCCATTAGAATTTCAAAGTTTCTAATTTAAATAAAAAAATTGGAATTAAGAAAACATATGCTCCAAACACTATGCAAATACAACTAAAGGCTAAGGGGGCGTTTGGTTGAGGAATTTTTTTTGGAATAATAGGGAAATGTAATAGATAGAGAAATGATTGGAAAGATAGATAAAGTGACATAGGTAGAAAAATGTAAAAAAAAGTTGTTTGGTGGGGAAAAACTTTACTGGGAAAATTAGGTAACTTTATGAAATCAACAGTGCATTAAAAGCCAGATAATCGGTTTGTCGAAAAATCCCACCTTCAAATTAGGTTTCTAAACAGTGCGGATATCTATGTTTCTCATAAATCCATACAAATTAGATAGATGGATTTTTGGTGAAAATACGTTGAAACAAACATAGTGTTTCTAAAAGCCATACTTAAGAAACATAGATATACGCTGAAAAGCTGCCAACCAAACACCACCTAAGAGCGCATGTGAGAATCCAAGGCAAATTGAATAGGATTGCAAAAGTAATGAAAAGAAAACCAAAAGTTTGTGTGAGGTGGAAAATGGTGGGGGAGATATGAGATACATGGGTTTGCGTGTTAAAAAGTTGCGTTTTTGTCATCAGACAATCTTTACCTCTCTATCTTTCTTTCCCAGCTTTTGTAGATGCTTGCCCACCATATCTCCTCCAATTCTTTTTCCAAGTTTTCTTTCAATATTTGTTTCCAGTCTTTCTCTGCCTCTCTTTTTCTTTTTTCTTTTTTTCCGAGTCAGCTTAGAAACAACGCATTCTTTGCATCCCACACATTCTATTTTATCCCAAAACACCAAAAAGTAAGCACTCATATGATTGTCAAAGGTCACATATTGTAGGACCTCCAATAACAAAAACGCTTTGGAATTGGTCTCTACTTCATGTCATGTACAAGTCTCTCTCTAGTCTCTAAGATGCATACATATTGGGTGGAGCTTTGGCTCCACATAGCTAGCCTCCAATTTAAGAATTCGCTTCTTTTTTGTCCAATGATCTTCTTCTATATTATCACATCCTTTTTTTCATTTTTTTTTTCTTGTGTATTGTCGGAAATCAAATCTAGGTCAACCCACCATCTATTTCCATTGTCTCTTTCATTCATCATTTTCTCAATGTATTTCCTCTTCAATATTCATCAAGTGTGGGTTGCTTTTTATTGTTTGAAACCAGTTTACTTCATTGGTCAATGACCTCATAATTAATGAAATATTGTCTGCCTCCAATCTTTTTTGTAGAAGCATGTAAATGTTTTCTAAGAAATGATGGAGTTATGACATGTTTTTTTAAAATAAATTAACAAAAAGACATGAAGGATATAATAGTAATTATCATGAATTTGTTTCAAAAGCTACCGTTAGCAATTTAGCACAGAACCGGGGGTGTCTCGTGTTGTATAATTTTCTTAAATTATCTTCGTGATGAGAAAAAATGTGTGTCATTTCAAAATACATAATTTGTGTTCTTTTAATGTATTTACACTATGTTTTATTGATAAGACATAGAGATAATACAAAAAGTTACTTTTTTTCTCTCTTTACAGTCACATTAGCTGATGTGTAAAGTGAAAAAAATAAATAACTTTTCGTATTAATACACTAAAAGAACATAAATTGTGTCCTTTACAAGTACAATATTATTAAACTCAGAGACTTGGCTAGCCACCGAATCAATGAATTATTGATTCAATGTGTGTCATTTCAAAATACATAATTTGTGTTCTTTTAATGTATTTACACTATGTTTTATTGATAAGACATAGAGATAATACAAAAAGTTACTTTTTTTTTCTCTTTACAGTCACATTAGCTGATGTGTAAAGTGAAAAAAATAAATAACTTTTCGTATTAATACACTAAAAGAACATAAATTGTGTCCTTTACAAGTACAATATTATTAAACTCAGAGACTTGGCTAGCCACCGAATCAATGAATTATTGATTCAACCGGATTAATGTAGAACTATGTAATAAATATAATAATACGTGTCTTTTTATATTAAAGTTGTTGTGGCATAGTGGTAAGTGTTGCTCGCACACTTCAACTGGGCCGGCCGTCTGACTGGTTCAACCAGAAATCAAACCATAGACCGTTCTGGTTCATGTAACCCACCAATTATGCAATTGGCTTGGTATGAAACCGGTGAACTAGTTGTAATATTTTATTGTTATGATATGTTTTAAGCTATAACTTTATTGTAATAGTTATAAATTTTTAACAATTACAAATATCAAATTCGAGTTGTTTATATATATATATATATATATATATATATATAGGGCATATCGTTTCTCAAGCTGTTTGAGATAATTTTATCTCTGGCTACTAAATCATAACCGTACAAAGATGGATCAATGATGATAAAGGAAGAGAGAGAAAAATAGAATCATAACCATTCAAAGGTGAATCAATTAATATAAGAAAATAAATAAATAAAATGACGTAGTTTTGGGGTGGCCGGAGATAAACTTATCTCAAGCTGCTTGAGAAATATTTTTCTCATATATATATATATATATATATATATATATATATATATATATATATATATATGGGGAAGGATCCGTTTACAAATTTTTTGTACAAATTCTTACAAATTACAGTATCTTCTCCTGGGAGAAGATAGTGTAACTAGTGTTCTCCCCGGGAGTAGACAGTGTAGTTTGTAAGAGTTTGTAAACAAAAAAGTTTGTAAATATGACCTGCCCCTATATATATATATATATATATATATATATATATATATATAAGAAAAGATATCTAATGTTACTATAAACAATTTTGTCTGATGTTCTCCTATGTCGTTTTGAGTTGAAAAATTAAAAAATTAGAATGATAAAGACTATTATAATCCTGAACTAAATTAATATTACAAATACACCATGATTTTCGCCCCAAAACGACGTTGTTTCGGTAAATATTAGACAAAATTATCTAAAGTAACTTAAAAAAAATGAACCCATATATATATTGGTAAACAAATTGTTTATATTTTTATTAAAAGATTATGATGTTTTATTACAACATAAAAATTGCAAAATAATTTAAATAGCCAATTCATACGAATCTGTTAAAAAATGGAACTAATAGGTCAAAGAAAGAAATATTTTGCAATTGTTACTGCAATCCCACGTTCAGCCAAAGTATGTGTATGTTTCGAGGCAATTATTGAACACAACTTGTGCGCACTGGTTTCAGTTCTTACGGTTATATCATAGGAGATGACTTTCTTGTTTAGATTATAGTTCACACAGCCCAACTTGACAATTCCCATGAGACTGTCCCAAATATAACTTCTTTTGGGGATATTTTAAGGGCCTTGTCCTAGTGAACCTTTCTGTGTGTCTGAGAAATAGGGTTGACATGCTTGAATCAAAATCATTGTGAGGGTATGATGTGATTAAATAAATAAATTCTAGGTCAAATATGATGTGATTAAATAAACATAGAATTGCAATGAATTTAGGTTAGGACGCGCGGAAAAATAATAGTTCAAACTTTATAAAAAGGTTTAATTATTAGTTGATTTTTAGTATTGTGATGGACCAAAGTGTCGTTGAAATTGAAGAGTCATTATCATAACCACCAAATTATGAAGGGGAAGGTAGGGTCAATTTTAACAATTAGGATTCAGTCAAAGTGTATTGATTGAATCGCTATCCAAAAGATAGCATAGATTTTCCCAGCTGGCGATCGTTAAATATGATACATCTCGCAAAGATAAATACTAATATTAGGGATACGTTGATGCAACAAGGAAAAATAGCATAGGAAAAGTAGTTAAGTCATAGTATAATTTATTGTTATGTCTGTTGTTTGATAATCGATCAACAGCATAAGTAATTCTATAAAAATTATAATAATAAAATTTGTATGAGTAAGTTTCATTTGATAAAAATTCTTATAACTTATATTTTTTAAGATTTTTTTTGTAGTGACGTAATATTTTTTTTTACTTTTACTGTGATGCCAAATTTAATTAGTAAATATGTTATGAATTATAATTTTCTCAAAAAGATTATGGGATCCTTTTGAAAACATCAATATAATATGAATTAAGAGATTCCTTAGGGGCGTTTGGTTGAGGAGAAATTTTTTGAATACTAGAGAAATGTAATTACTAGAGAAATGGTTGGAAAGTGAGTTTAGTAAGAAAATATAAAAAAAGTTGTTTTAGTTGACCGAAATATTACCAGGAAAATTTATTTAAATTTGCAAAATCTATGTTTGGGAGAAACTTCGCACCTGTTTTTTCACTTCCCCAGTCATCTCAAAATACCACACTCAAGTGGTATTATGTAACAGTGAATTTCATCCAAAAAATCAACACAAAAGTCATTTCCCCATCTATCCTACTTGCCTAGTATTTTTTTCAAAAACCTAAACCAAACGTGGTATTTTCCAATATCTACTTACACTTTCCCATCAATCTCAAAATAAATCTTCTACCAAACACTACATTAAGGAGGTAATTTGAGAGATTTTGCATTGCCGAGTTTCTTAAGTCAAGGAATTTGGTTTCTTAAGAGAATTGTTAGAAATATATTGTAATTAGGGTTTCCTTATTTCTTATGTAATTAGGGTTTTCTTATTTCTTTTGTATTAGGTTTGGGCTTAGCCCATTAGAGTGTATATATATTATACATTCTTCATCATATCAATACACACATACAAATTATTTCAAATGTTCCTCTCTTCTCTCTCGTTATTTAACATGGCATCAAGAGCCTAAGGAACTTTGAAAAAAAAAAATTTCTGGTGAACCCATTGTTCATCGTCTTTTAAATTTTTTTCCAGAACTGTCGCGCTGTCAGTTTTCGGTACGTTTTCTTCCGCGTTTAAAGCTTCTGTCTACATCAACCACCACCGTCCGGTGGATTTTTCCGGCGAACCGTATACCGACGTGCTCATCTTGGAAGCACGAACTCAACGGCACTGGCCACACCCTCAACGGACCTCTCACGCGCCCTCATGCGCGCGTGCAAGATCCGGTCTTCTCCTCCACCAAGGCGGCGCGTGAGACCTCTTCTCCGGCCGCGGCTGGTTGCGTTCTCTTCGTCTCCCTGTGACGGTTCTGGATCTGGTCCTAGTTTTGTGTTTGGACTTCGTTTTGTGTTGACGTTAGATCCCTCTTCTACCGGTTAGTTGTGTGATCTGTCCTTTTTTGTTATTATATTTTTTTCTTAATTATGGACCCTCCTGTCTCCAATGACTCTGGTACTCCGGCTGAGAAAAAGTCGGACTCTGCTATTTTTTCAAATTATATCCTTGCTCCGTTGAGTGTGGATAAATTGGATGGTTCCAACTATGATACTTGGTCTTCCGATCTGCGATTTTGGTTGGATGGGCAAAATTATACATCCCATCTCACCACTAAGGCTGAATCTGTGGCGGAAAAGGAGCTCACATGGTGGAAAATGATTGATGCTCAGCTGTGTAGCCTCATTACAGCTACTCTTCATCCGTCTATCAAGCAGATTTTTTGACCTGCTGTTACTTGTGAAGCTATTTAGAGTCAGGCAAAAGCTTTTGTTACTTGGTGGTCTGAGAAGCAAACATCAGGTCCTACTGCATCCATTGCTCCCACTGGTAATTCTGGTAATTCTTTTGCTGGCATATCTCAGTTGCATTCTATTGGTCCTTGGACTCTAGATTCTGGGGCTTCTGATCACATTTCTGGTAATAAGTCCTTATTCACTTTCCTTTGTACTAATTGTTCTTTTCCCACTATTACTATGGCCAATGGGTCTCTGATCCAATCAAGGGGGATTGGCACGGTTCTTCTTTTACCTAATTTATCTCTGGATCATGTTCTATATGTTCCCGATTCTCCTTTTAAATTACTTTCTGTTAGTCGGTTGACTAAATCCATTGACTGTGTTGTTTCTTTTACTAAAACCTCTGTCATCTTTCAGGATCGGAGTTCGGGGAAAGATATTACCAAAGGATGTGAGTCTCAGGGCCTCTATCAACTAGTTCCCCCTTCTTCAGCTTGCTCCACTGTGGATTCTCCTCTTACTATCCATGCTCGTCTGGGCCATCCTAGTCTTGCAAAGCTTCAGAAGATGGTTCCCCATTTATCGTCTCTTTCTACTTTAAATTGTGAGTCTTGTCAGTTTGGGAAACATACTCGTAGTACATTTCCGAGTCGTCTTAGTCGTCAAGTTGTTTCTCCTTTTTCTGTGGTCCACTCTGATGTTTGGGGACCAAGTCGTCATTCTTCTACTTTGGGTTTTAAGTACTTTGTTACTTTTATTGATGATTATTCCAGATGTACCTGGTTATTTTTAATGAAAAAGAGGTCTAAGTTGTTTTCTATTTTTCAGTTATTTTATAATGAAATAAAAACTCAATTTGGTATTCCTATTCGTACTTTTCATAGTGATAATGCATGTGAGTACTTATCTCATCAATTTCAACAATTCTTTTCATCTCATGGCATTCTTCATCAAACATCTTGCTCTTATACACCTCAACAAAATGGTGTAGCCGAGCGCGAGAATCGCCATCTGGTTGAAACCACTCGTGCCTTGTTAATTGATGGTAATGTTCCATACACATTCCGGGGTGATGCTATACTTACTGCATGCTATCTCATTAATCGCATGCCATCATCTGTTCTCAATCATAAGGTACCTCACTCTATTTTATTTCCCCCATCAAGCTTTATATCCTTTAACTCCACATGTGTTTGATTCTATGTGTTTTGTTCATCATCTTGGTCCAGGTTTGGATAAATTAGCTCCCAAGTCTCATAAATGTATTTTTCTGGGTTATCCTCGGTCTCATAAGGGTTACCGTTGCTACTCTCCCACTTTACGTTGATACTTTATCTCGGCAGATGTCTCCTTTTTTGAATCAGTTCCCTTTTTTGGAACCTCTACTACTCTTGTGGATACTGATTCTGTACAGTCGTCCTTCCCAAGTGACCTTCTTTACCTTCCGTCTTTACCCGTCCATGTTTCTGACTCTCCTTCTATCACCTCTTCTGCTGATGAGATCGAGCATAGTTCGTCAGATGTATCTGTGGACTCACATTCCACTGCATTTCCTCCCACGGCTTCGGTCCCACCTTCGGATAGTGACCTTCCCATTGCTCTTCGTAAGGGTACTCATGATACTCGCCCTCCGGCCAGGTATACAGTCAATATTAGTTATCATCGTCTTTCTCCATCATATTTTGCTTGCCTTTCCTCTATGTCCTCTGTATCTGTTCCTAAGACCACAGGTGATGCACTTTCACATTCGGGATTGAGACAAGTTATGATTGATGAAATGAGTGTTCTTCATCATAATGGCACATGGGACCTGGTGCCTCTTTCTTCTGGAAAATTTGTGGTTGGTTGCAGATGGATTTATGCTGTTAAGGTTGGACCTGATGGTCAAGTGGATCGTCTTAAAGCTCGCTTGGTGGTGAAGGGTTTCACTCAGGTCTTTGGCTTGGATTTTATTGATACTTTTTCTCCTGTGGCGAAAATGTCTACTGTTCGCCTTTTTATTGCCATGGCTGCTATTAGCCATTGACCTATCTACCAACTGGATATTAAGAATGCTTTTCTTCATGGTGATCTTGAGGAAGAAATTTATATAGAGCAACCTCCTGGATTTGTTGCTCAGGGGGAGTCAGGTCTTGTTTGTCGTCTTCGTAAGTCTCTCTATGGCCTCAAACAATCTCCAAGAGCTTGGTTTGGTAAATTTAGCAGTGTTGTTCAACAATTTGGCATGACTCGGAGTGCAGCTGATCATTCTCTCTTTTATCGTCATTCTGCTTCTAGATTTATTTATCTGGTGGTATATGTGGATGATATTGTCATCACAGGCAATGATCAGCATGGGATCACTCGATTGAAACAACACTTATGTCATCATTTTCAGACTAAGGATCTTGGGAAACTTCGATACTTCTTAGGAATCGAGGTGGCCCAATCTAAAGATGGTGTTGTGATATCTCAGAGGAAATATGCTCTGGATATTCTTGAAGAAACTGCTCTGTTAAATTCAAAGTCTGTTGATACTCTTATGGATCCAAGTATCAAGCTTCTACCAAATCAGGGGGAGCCCTTTTCAGATTATGAGTAGTATAGAAGATTGGTTGGAAAATTGAACTACCTCACAGTCACTCGGCCTGATATTTCCTTTGCAGTTAGTGTTGTCAGTCAATTTCTTAATTCTCCATGTCAAGAACATTGGAATGCAGTCATTCGTATTCTTAAGTATATCAAGGCATCTCCAGGGAAAGGCCTTGAATATGAAGATAAAGGTAATGATAAAGTGGTTGGGTACTGTGATGCTGATTGGGCTGGTTGTCCAACTGATAGGAGATCTACTTCTGGGTATTGTGTCTTTGTTGGAGGAAACTTGATTTCCTGGAAAAGTAAGAAATAAAGCGTAGTTGTCAGATCAAGTGCTGAAGCAGAATACCGCTCCATGGCGACTACTACTTACGAGCTCATCTGGCTTAAACAGCTTCTCAGAGAACTTAAGTTTGGAGACACTGGACAGGCAACTCTCATTTGTGATAATCAAGCAGCTCTACACATTTCATCAAATCTAGTGTTTCATGAAAGAACCAAGCATATAGAAATAGATTGTCACTTTGTTCGAGAAAAGATTCTTGCTGGTGAAATTAAAACTAGTTTTGTACCCTCTAATGAGCAATTAGCAGATGTACTTACAAAATCTTTGAGGGGTCCTCGAATAGAGTTTATATGAAACAAGCTTGGTGCATATGACCTATACGCTCCAACTTGAGGGGGAGTGTTAGAAATATATTGTAATTAGGGTTTCCTTATTTCTTATGTAATTAAGGTTTCCTTATTTCTTTTGTATTAGGTTTGGGCTTAGCCCATTAGAGTGTCTATATATTGTACATTCTTCATCATATCAATACACACATACAGTTTATTTCAAATGTTCCTCTCTTCTCTCTCGTTATTTAACAAGAATTATGAGGTATGGAAATAGACAAGATGAGGTAGGGCGACACTATTATAAAGTACAAAGCCCTGATACTAAGAAAAGTATATGCTTAAAATATCTTGGCAGAAAATTTCATACAATTGTGATGCTAGACTATTTTATGGTATTAAGATATTAACATTATTCAATTAAAATCATGGAGGATATTTCATACGAAATTATGACTAAAAACACTATACTTTTGTGAAAACTCGTTTCAATTGTTATCTTCGTTAGGATAAATATATCGTTCCGTGTGTGTTTTCACATAGGGAGAGTGTTGCAGATCTAGCAAGTGTACTAGTCGTACAAGTAATAAAATGATGAGTAAAGATCGTTCCCACGAGGATTTGTGTCAAGCACTGACTAACCATATGTACTTGAGTTGAATCAAACAAAAGTTCATAGATTGCATAGATTTCTTGTCACCAGAAACTACACTGAATTGAATTAAAACTTGATAAATAAATAAACTGTAAATTATAATGTAAACAAGTAGTCAGATGTCATTTTCCCTCAAACATGAATTTATAGATGAACTAATTTCCATTATGAATTATCTACTATGTGATGTTGATCAACCTTTTTCTTATCATCTCAAGATGTAATCCCTTACTACCGTGATAGACACATTAATCAGAAACCTCAATCCCTTGGTGATTCCTTTCTTAATACATGCATTAATTACTAAGGTCTTAAGATCACATCAGAATCCTAGCATCAATCCCTTGACTACTAGAACACTGATGATGAAGTTGTCAAAAATAGAGAAATAATGTAAACATGTCTGTTCTACACTATTCCTCAACATGAAGAATTAATCAAGACAACTTCATACAATCACATAATAGATAAACAAAACATCTAATTAACCATTCATAAATTCAAACTTGAGTTCTATTGAATCAAACTACAAAGGACTCTACTCAGACATAATTGAAATAAAAACAAGAGAAGAAAGATAGACCAAATCCATTGTCATGATAGTTGAGTCTTCAATCTCCAAGTACAATTACATAGGAAATACTAACTATTACAAGAACTAATTCTAAAGAATTTGGAAATTCAGAGAAAATGAGGAGTCAACTCAGATCTATGAAAGATCTGATCTGATCTCCCTTCTCCTAGTGTGATGGGAAAAGTCAGAATGAGATATGATAGGATTGGATATCTGAGTATGAAGACCCCTTGTCCTTTTATAGTTTACAAATTACAACTGAAAACTGACTTGGGCGCTAAAACGTTCACTTCTGGGCGTTTTAGCGTCCAACTTTGACGGATGCCCAACTGCTTTCAACTGTCTTGTGCGCTAAAATGTTCGATTTGGGCGTTTTAGCTCTCACGACCAGAACCTTCTTGCACATCACAGCGCTAAAACGCTTGACTTGGTCGTTTTAGCGCTCAGCACAACACTTTTTGGCTTCATTTTGCAGCAGGGCGCTAAAACTCTTGACTTTGGGCGTTTTAGCGCCCAACACTTAGAATTTTCCCATTATTCAGAATCTTCTTCCTTCTCTCTTTTGCTTCTTGAGCTTCATTTCCCTACAAAAACAATGTAAATTTTCAACATAAGCTTCAGAACTTGTATTTGAGAGATTTCCAGGACATTAACCTCTTTTCCATCCATTTAATCACACAAATTAATATTAATTCATGCTTAAAAACCTGATGAACCAAGGGTTTATCAGAGAGCAAACCCCAAAGTAAATATTGTATGTTTCCAAGGAAGAAGTATTATACAACAAAGTCTATGTAATCAATTATGAAGTTTTGTACTAGAACATAATTATGTTTTGGTTATGGTAGTTATATTTTGTAAGGGTAACTTAATACACTACCTTGGTTTATTAATTTGTACTTTAACATTTCAAAATAATGTCATTGTTTGCAAGACTTAAATTTGAAGTGTTTTTATGATATATGTGTAGAAGTAAAATTCAAAGTACATAAGTAATATTTCTTAGTTAATAATTGAGGAATGTTATAAACCTTTAGAGATAAGTTGTATAAAGGGTATTGCAGAGCATTGTAGAAATTGGGGAGGGAGAAATTGTAAAGGAATAAAAATTTATATAGGGGTAGGGACAAATAGCCACGATTTTGCCACGTGGTGCAGGATGACGAGTCCTGTTATCAAACATAGCAGGTCCTGCATCCATTGAGTCCAACGAGACTTTATTTTGTTGTGTCTTACAATGTGATTGAATGTTACGCCATGTGACAAAATGTGTCATGTTGAGCCAGTAGCCAAACTTTATCCATGGCAAATTGGGAAAAAGTTTTACAACTGTGGCATTTAGGTAAAAAATTTGTCGAAATGTATCATTTTGGTCGTTATCCTTAAAAATCTCTAACCATCTTGTATTGGGAATAACTTATTAGTTACTAACTTGTTAGTTAATTCTGTTATTATAGTTAGCCTTGCAGTTAGTTGATATAGATTAGAAGTTAGTTAATTCTGTTGACAGTAACTGATATAAATATATCAGTACTCATTGTAAACAATTCATTCAGTTCAGGATTCATTCTAATAAAGTTTTCTTCCTTCTTGAGTTGTGTTGTTAGGCAACTGATATGGTATCAGAGCTCTTCTTGAGTTCTGGTATTTCATAGCTGTTTTTCTTTTCTTTTCATTATTTTCTTGTTCGATTCTATTCACCCAGTTCCAAGATTTCAATCATGGATACAACAAACCAGAACTCACGTCAATTACCAGAATATTTGACAAATCCTTCTCATACACATTACCTACATCCCAATGAAAATCCATCCCTGGTTCTTGTATCACCAATATTCGATGGAAAAAACTATCATTCTTGGAGCAGAGCCATGAAAATGGCATTGAAATCGAAAAAGAAATTGGGTTTTATCGAAGAATCAATTGTCATTCCTCAAGAAACATAATTAACTAACAAGTTAGTAACTAGTTAGAAAAGTGATACAAAGAAGGAATGGGTTAGGCGCTTTATGCGCGCGATATTTTTGCTCTCTGCTAGGGTTCGCTTGATTTCTGGGAATTCTTCGTGTTCGTTCTTGGAAATTTCTTCGTGTTCGTTCTTGGTTCTAGTATGGACGTTGAGAAGAGTCTACTTCGAGAGGTGGTGGAGACTGATGGTGGGAAGGGAGGAAGGGAAAGACTGACGGAGGAGGAGGAGCTGAGCCTCAGATTTGGTACGAAATCGAAAGGGGGTATGGTGGAAGATCTCAGCATGGACGATCAGATGCTGGAGACTAGGGAGGAGGGGATTGCTGCATCTCCCGAGCAAATAGTACATACAGAGAAGAGAAGTGAGATTCCTGCCAGTAACGCACGATGCAAGTTTGTGTCGTATAAAGATAAGTTACTGAAATTGAATGGTGGGGATGGTTATGATAGCGAGGAGGAGGAAAATTGGCTGCTGTTACAGAAGAAGGAGGAGGAAGAGGACGATCTCATGGATGAGGGAACCCAGGTCATCTCGGGTGACCCACTCTGTCCTACCTACTTCATCTTTAAGGCTCAACATAAGGAGGATTGTAAGCCATGGCGCAAAGAACTTATCATTAAGTTGCTGGGTAAGAGGATGGCTACAAGGTTCCTGATGGCTAGGATCCAACGTCAGTGGAATCTGGTTAGCTCGTATGAGCTAATTGACTTGGAAAATGGCTATCTATTACTGAGATTCCAAGATGATAATGATTATCAGCATGTTCTGGAGGAGGGTCCATGGATAGTGAATGATCACTATGTAATTGTGCAGAGATGGAGGCCGTTTTTTGATCCATTTGATGATACTGTGAAGAGGATGGCAGTATGGATCTGAATTCCTGGACTTCCTATTGAGCTGTATACAGCGCACCATCTTTGGAAGATTGGGAGTATCTTTGGCAGGACAATTAAAGTGGATATGAACTCTCTTCGTAAGAGTGACTCGGGTCTTGAAGTCATTACTGAAAGGGTAAGGTTTGTTAGGATTTGCGTAGAGGTAGATCTGAGGAAGAGTTTTCTCTCCAAATTCAATATAGGAGAGAAAATTTACCATGTAGGCTATGAAGGTCTCCATTTGATTTGCTTTAAATGTGGAGTGTATGGTCATAGAAAAGACCAATGTGCTACTAGCAGCCATCATGAGGTCCGAAAAGAGATGGGAGGAGAATAGCCTACTACTCAGAGTAATAGTGTTAAGGAACAAGTCAAAGTTGAGAAGAATCAGAGTGAGGCGTTTGGTGATTGGATGGTTGTCCAAAGGCAAAATAGAGGGAGAAGATTGAAAGTTGTTCCCGCTAAGGATATAAGTGGTGGTAAGGTGAAGTTAATCCAGAAGGAAACAAGGTGTATATGCCGAAAGAAGTTGTAAGCAAGGAAGTAGATAAGGCTGCTGACTCTCATATGGAGACTGATCAGAACCTGATTCCTGACAAGATACAAGATACAGAGGAGGTTGCTGGTCAAGCTAATAAAGAGGAGAAATCTCAGCATTCTTTTGGAGATGTGGCAGGTTCTAGCAACCCTGGTAACCAAAGTAGTGTGAGAGGGTTAGTTAATAAAGGCCAGAAATTTCCATCTAAAGATGGGAAGGATAACAGTAAGGGTCCTTCTAGTCCCTCCAAAAAAAAATCTGGGACTGAGAATAGATCCCCCAATACTGTGTTGGTAGGCCCTTACAAGTCAGCTAGTAGATTGAAGGGTAGTGGGAATGATGTTTCTGGAGAGAAAGAAAAGGCTGCTGGATTGGTTCATCAAGAAGGCAAGAAGGGGAAGGGCTCCAGGATTAGTGATATCCCTGCATCTCCTAACCCGAATTATGCTGAGAAAGCTGCTGAGATATCTTCTCCCTGTTTGAGAGCTTCTGTTTCCTAACTTCTAGTTCAGGTTCCTAGGATTTTTTATCCTTGTTTGTCGTATTTTTTACTTTATGTCTGTTTGCATCTGGAACTGTAGGGGGATTGGAAAAAAGGGTTTTTCCACCCTCATTAGAGATTTAAAATTCCGTTTTAGGATTGATGTTTTTGTTCTGCTAGAAACCAGAATTAGTGGTTTGAAGGGTGATGGGATTATCAAACAGTTTGGCTTTCCTAACTTCTTTAAACAGGAGGCTATTGGGTTCTCTGGAGGCATCTGGATCCTTTGGGATGATAAGGTGGTGAAGGTTGAGATTATCTTAGCTCATCATCAATTCATTCATACTCAGGTTCAGCATCTGGCATCTGGGAAATCTGAGATCATTACCTTTGTGTATGGAAGTCCTAGGAGGCTGGAGAGAAAGGATCTTTGGAATGAACTGGAAGCTTTTAGTTCTTCCATCCATGAGGCTTGGCTTTTGATTGGGGATTTTAATTCCATTCTGCATGCTTCAAAGAAGACAGGGGGTAGTGATTTATGTTGGATAGTATTAGTGATATGCAACAGAGCTTGATTAATTGCAAAATCAGTGACATTGGTTACAAGGGGCCTGAGTTTACCTGGAAAAGAGGGAAGCTTCATGAGAGATTGGATAGAGGGTGCTCTACTGAGGATTGGAATGTGCTTTGGCCCAATCGATTTATATCTCACTTGCCTTTCTTTAATTCTGATCATAGACCTCTCCTCCTGGCTCAAAGTGGTCCTCCTAGGCCTAGAGTGCATTCCAAACCTTTTAAATTCATGGCTGCTTGGTTGGCTGATCAGGATTTTGGCAGATTAGTTATGAAGAGTTGGGGCAGTAATGAAGAGTGGGTTTCAGCCAGGAACAATTTTGAGAAGGATGCCACTGTTTGGCACCAGAATGTGTTCAAAAGGAATATCCAGCAGAAAAATAAATTCTATGCTAGATTAAGAGGTCTAGACAGCTATATGAATGGCAGATTTGATCACAGTTTGGAAATTTTGCAGAAGAACCTTTGGAAAGAACTTCAAGCTATTCTGATTAAAGAAGAATTGACCTGGTTCCAGAGGTCTAGAAGTCAGTGGTTGAAATATGGTGACAGGAATACAAGATTCTTCCACTCTTCTACTGTGGCTAGGAGGAGACACAATAGGATTCTCACTCTCAAAGATGAGAATGGTACCTGGATAGCTGATCCTGATTCCTTGGTCAATATGGCAGTGTCCTATTACAAAGAGTTATTTACAGCCGAGACTCCTGATGATGGTTTTTTCCCCATTCAGGGGATGTTCCCTAATCTGTCTGAGGGGGAGAAGCTAAAACTGGCACTTTGTCCTAACAAGGAGGAGATTAGGAGAACTGTGTTCAAAATGAGAAAGTTCAAAGCTCCTGGTCCGGATGGGCTTCATGCCATTTTTTTCCAGAGTCAATGGGCAACTATAGGTGAATCAGTGTGTAAGGTGGTTCAAGATTGCTTCCAGTATCTTGAGAAAGTGAAGGAGATTAATAAAACTCTTATCTGTTTGATTCCGAAGACAGATAGCCCTGAGAGTATGAAAGATTTTAGACCCATTAGTCTTTGTAATGTAATTTATAAAATCATTACAAAGACTGTGGCTGAGAGGTTGAGAGATTTGATGCCAAAACTGATTTCTCCTAATCAAAGTAGTTTTATAAAGGGTAGACAAAGTGCTGACAATATAATTGTTGCCCAAGAAGTAATCCACTCTATGAGAAAGAGAAGAGGCAGTAAAGGATGAATGATGATAAAGGTGGACCTTGAGAAAGCCTATGATAGGATGAGTTGGAGCTTTGTGGTGGAGACACTTAGAGATCTTGGATTCCCTGAATCTCTATGTAATTTGATCTCTAGTTGCATTTCTTCTAATTCCTTCAGCCTTCTTTGGAATGGGGTGGCTACTGGTCAAATTATCCCAGGGAGAGGAATCAGACAAGGGGATCCCCTATCCCCTTATTTGTTTGTTCTATGTATGGAGAGGTTAGCTCACCTCATCAAGGTGGCTGTGGAAGCTAAAGCATGGAAACCAGTGCTGAATAATAAGAAGGCTCCCCTTATTTCGCATCTTTTCTTTGCGGATGATATCATTTTATGTGATGAGGCAGGCTTGGATCAGGCCCAGGTGATTAATCAAGTTTTTAAAGTCTTTGCTGAAGCATCAGGGCATAAAGTGATTAAGGAAAAGACTAAGATTTTCTTTTCAAGGAATGTATGTTTCAATAAAGCCAGAGAAATCAGTAGCTGCTTGGGTTTCAATATCACTTCTGATTTGGGAAAGTACTTGGGAGTTCCTTTGCATCATAGTAGAATTTCCAAGAATTCCTTTTAGCATGTTCTAGATAGAGTGCACAAAAGATTGTCCTCTTGGAACCAGAACTCCCTTTCGATGGCTGGAAGAGCAACTCTTGCTAAGGCAGTTTTGGAAGCTCTCCCTGCTTACACCATGCAGACTGCTGCTATGCCTGTTACTGTTTGTAGGGAAGTGGAGAAGCTCACAAGGAGTTTTTTGTGGGGATCCAATCAGAATGCTAGGAAAACTCATCTGGTCAATTGGAATACTATTTGTCAGCCGAAGGTGCAAGGGGGCTTGGGACTCAGAGATCAAGTCAAAGTTAATAAAGCTTACTCTATGAAGCTTGGGTTTGGACTCATTAGCAATACAGAAGACCTATGGGTTAGAATTCTAAAAGCCAAATACAAGGTGGAAGAGGCCTTGATTCCTAAGCTCACTATCTCCAGGGATGTCTCTAATACCTGGAAAGGTATACAACAAGTTTGGGATCAGGTGCAATCTGGTGCCAAGATACTTCTGGGTGATGGGAGAAATATAGATTTTTGGAGGGATAATTGGGTCCCTAATGTGGGCAGATTACTGGATGCTATTCAATTTGAAGTGCTAGAATATAGTTCTAACTGGAAAGTGGTTGATTGTGTTCTGGCAAAGGGGGGTTGGAACAGAACTCTGTTGAATCAGCTGCTGCCAGAGCATATTGTTTCTGCTATAGCTGCTATCTATCCTCCTCGGGCTCATAATGACAGGGATAGGGTTATTTGGAGGCATTCATCTTCAGGTATTTTTACCATTAGCTCAGCTTATTCTACTCTATGTAATACTTCTATAGCTTCTGAGCCTGGAGACTGGAAACTGGTTTGGAGCTGGAAAGGCCCACAGAGGATTAAAATCTTCCTATGGCTGTTATATGGTAATAGAATCCTCACTAATGCTGAAAGGGTGAGAAGGCATATGGTAGATAATTCTAGATGTCCTAGATGCCAAGGGATACTGGAAGACAGAGAGCATATATTTAGGAGCTGCAACTGGGCTAAGGAGGTCTGGAATCATTGGGTGGATGTTACAGGTACTAGCCAGTTTCAAACAATGGCCTTTGATAAACTGGTTGGAATTTAATCTCAAGCCTCAGAGCAGGAACTCGAATTGGCAGTTGAGTTTTGGTATGATCTGCTGGTATATGTGGAAAGAGAGGAATAAACTTATTTTCCAAGGAAGTAGTTTGGCTCCTCATGAGTTCTTCAAACAGGTATCTTTGAATATCCTAAATGCTGTTGAGGCTAATGAGATGCTTAGGGATGCAGGTTTGGACCTTGATCGCTTGAAGGAAATTTGGATTAACTGGAGGGCTCCTCCCCATGGCTGGATAAAAGTGAATGTCGATGGCTCTTGTAGGGATAATGGAGCTGATCTAGCATGTGGTGGTGTTGTTAGAGATGATACTGGGGTTTGGTTGCAGGGTTTTACCAGGAGACTTAACCATGGAACGGCTTTAATGGCTGAATTATGGGGATTCTTTATTGTGTTGGAATGGATATGGCAGAACAATGTTCATAATGCTATTTTGGAAGGAGATTCGCTGGTTGCTGTTCATTTGATTAAGGAAGGGTGTGTGAGATCTCATCCTTGTTTTTTCCTTGTTGATAGAATTAATACACTGATGGATACTTACTGGCATGTGAATATCATACATACTTATAGAGAAGGTAATCAAGCTGCTGATTGGATGGCGAAGCTCAGAATTGATGATAGCTGGGGAACTCATTGGTTCAATGCTCCTCCGATTGGATGTAGGGAACTTGTGTTAGAGGATTGTAAGGGCCTTGATTTGGCCTCTTTTGACTTTTTGTAGTTATGTTTTTGCTTTCCTTTGTATTCCAAAATAAACTAACAAGTTAGTAACTAATAAGTTATTCCCAATATCTTGTTGGAGGTCAACCACTTAAATAATAAAAAATAAAAATCTTAAAATAAAATGATACGATACAAATTAAAATGCTTAACAATTTATGTCCAACCAAGAAGTTGTCAATCTCTCAACAGTATGAAAAAAATCGAGTATCATTTTTATAATCTAAAATAATCACACTTGCATGATCCAATCACACTGGTAGGAAACATGAGATTGCGAGAAGGATAAACAGAAGGAGTGCAACAATTGGATTTTGGTTGAGATGGAGAGAGATTAATGCACAACAACATAGGTCTCAAGTGTAGATTAAGGTTTAGGCTCAAGAAAAGGAGAAAACATTCGGTACAACTACTATACCTATATCCATATTAAAAAGGGAAAGTTTTTGAAACTTAGAGCAAAATATAAAGAAAAGAATGGGTTAAAATGAATTTTTTTTTCCTATTTAACAGAAGGGAGTAAGAGTTCAGTACTCCCGTTACATTGAATAAATTTCCCCAAAAATGTCACACATCATAATCTACGATTTATTTTATTTTATTTTATTTTTAAGAAAAAAATTCAACTTGAGGAGTCAACCTACACCCCACCGATTTTAAAATTAAATTGAAAGAAAAATAATTATTAAAGACTATAAATTTGACAATTAAAAGGAGATATGTTAATTAATTTCAGTAAATTATAAACAATATAAAAATTATAAATTAGAAGATAACAACTATTCAAACATATACAGAAAGGGTAAAGGATTTCTGCAGTCAATGGAGATAAATTATCTCCAGTGAGCCCAAAACGACATTGTTTTGGGACAAAAATCAAGGTATTTTTGTAATTCTAATATATTGCAGGGTTATATTAGTCTTTATCATTATAATTTTTTAATTATAAACCCCAAAACAACGTCGTTTTGAGCTCATTAGAGATAACTTTATCTCAAGTGACTGGAAAAATACTTTTCTCATACAAAAATATAATTAATTCAATAGAACTTAAATTTAAAATTCAAAAATAAAAACTTTTTTAGAGACATGGGTCACTTTTTTTAACAAAACATGGATTAAGAAATTTAACTTCCCAAAGAAATGGACTGGGAATAATTTATATATAAGGGGAAAATGTTTGTCCTTTTAAAGGATATAACTTTATGTTATTTAGATCTTAACCGTTGATTTTCGTCAATCAACGGTTATAATTTATAAGGTCGAATTTATTAATTAACTAGTAATTCACAATAAATTATAACCGTTGATTGACGAAAATCAACGGTTATATTTTAAAATTATACAAAGTTATATCCTTTAAAAAGATAAATGTTTTTCCCTATATATAATATGATGATCTTATTATATGTGCAAAACTTATTAAATCATATTATTAATTATTTAATAAAAAAATCTAAAAATAATTTATTTCAGTGATAAGGAATTTGTTTCCCTTATCAAAGGTTTCGAGTACATGTCCACTAATGTTGTAATGGAGAAAATAAATAGTGTTAGGAAAGCTGCCCCTAATATGGATTTTAAGTGATCGGATAAGGTTGAATTCGATTATATTCAACACCACCCATTAACAAGATACAAAAAAATCGCGTTTAGGTCAACCTATTATGAAATTTGTTTTGTGTTCGTGTTTAACATGAAAAATATGTATCGTGTTGCATATCAACCAGCAAACAATATTGATATTCTTGTAAGATATTCGTGTCGTGTCGTATAAACCCGCATAATAAGCAACACATTTTGAGGTTGCAGGTTATTCATGTAATGTCAATACAAATTGTCACCCCTATTATATATATATATATAGTTCACATTACTAAAAAATTAGAGCCCTTAGATATAAGTGGGATCAACAGACAAGATTGAGAGTGTAACTTACACTGGTGTAAAATGATCCTGATCCATATATATATATATATATATATATATATATATATATATATATATATATATATATATATGATGTAGGATCTTTTGACACCGGTGTCAAATTTGTAATTTTTAACCTCATATGAGAGCCATTAGATCAAAAAAGATCAACGACTCTGATTTGTGAGCATGTGACACCATTGAACTTTTTTGATCTAACGACTCTCAAATAAGGTGTCAAACTTCAAATTTGACACTGGTGTCAAAGGATCCTACCTATATATATATATATATATATATATATATATATATATATGCTTTAATGTTTTTACCGTGAATGTAGATAAGTTATCTACATTCAGTCAAAAAATGACATCATTTTGGGTTCAAAGATTAAAAAATTATAATGAAAAAGACTATTATAACCGTAAAATAAATTATAATTACAAAAATACCTTGATTTCCACTCTAAAACGACGTCGTTTGAGACTCAATGTAACTTATCTACATTGTCTGCAAAAAAAACAAACCAATATATAAAAGATTAGTAATTTTCAACACAAGCCGCTAATACAACTCTGACACGATACACAAAAAATTCATAATCAGGTTAACTCATTTTTAAATTTGTATTGTGTTCGTGTTGACAAAAATTGACACAAAAAAATTTGCATCGTGTTGAGTGTCAACCGGCAAATACAAAATTAACCTCCATTAATCTTCTTACAAGGTTATTCATATTGAGTCGTATTAAACTGAATTATCATCCTAATCCACTATCTGTGTAGACATAAAAAATATATTTGAAAGCATATCTATATATGGGTAAAGAATTTCTCCAGTCAATGGAGATAAGTTATCTTTGGTGAGCCAAAAACGACGTTGTTTTGGGACGAAAATCAAGGTATTTTTGTAATTCTAATATATTGCAGGGTTATATCAGTCTTTGTCATTATAATTTTTTAATCTTATAACCCAAAACGATATCACTTTGAGCTCACTGGAGATGACTTTATCTCAGTGACTGGAGAAATACTTTTCCATATATATATATATATATATATATATATATATATATATATAGGTCAGGATCATTTTACACCAGTATAAGTTACACTCTTAATCTTGTCCGTTTATCCCATTTATATCTAAGGGCTCTAATTTTTTAGTAATGTGAGCCATTAGATACAAGCGGATCAATGGTCAAGATTGAGTGTAAGACTTCTAACTCTTACATCGGTGTAAGAATATCCTGCCTATATATATATATATATATATATATATATATATATATATATATATATATATATATATATATATATATATAACTATGTTAAAATCTCAAATAACATGTTTATGGTTTTTTTCCATAATATGTCAATTTTCGAAAAGAGTAAATTTTATATTTTCAAAATATTCTTTATCCCTTTTCAATCGGTAACAAAAATTTGAGTTCAAACATTGAGGACCGTTATTCTTACAATCTAAAAGTTTTATAATTATAACTTATTTTTTTACCTTTGATTTTCGTCAATCCAGCGATTATAATTTATTGGAATTAATAATTAATTAATAAATATGACCTAATAAATCATAATTGTTGGGTTTGATGGAAATCAACGAGAAAAAATAGGTTGTAAGAGATTGTAAGCGAAAAAGAGGTTGTAAGAATAAGAATAACGCTCCTCTCAAACCTTTCAAGGGTTTTTCAAACAATGATCGTATAAATAAAGAGGTAGGATTTTCATACTACTATTTTTTCACTACCAATTCACTACCACTCTAATTTTCGTTGGATCACACTTTTTAGCAACTTTTTTCTCATTTTTAGCGAATTTTTTGTTGAAAAATTTGATCCAACGATAATTAGAGTGGTAGTGAATTGATAGTAAAAAAAAATGGTAGTATGAAATATCCAATCTCATAAACAAAATTTGTTCAGAACAGGTATAATATTGTTTCTCCTTTATAATTGGACCGCAAAGTGACATTATTTTTAGGTTGAGATTTTTTTTTGTTATATGACAAAAGTTAATATAACATTAAAATTATTTAAAATACCCAAATATCAAAATAACATTGTTTTATAAAATTGTTTATTACTTCTCCTAACACAAAATGATGTCATAATATTATTTATTGATTGACCATTAGTTTCAACAATGTATTTAAAATTTGTTACGGATTATTTTTCGGATCTAATTTGTTATTATGTATAATTAATATTTAATAAATATTTTACAATAACCAAGATACTAACACCAAAAAAGAATATATTCCAATGGAGCAAGATTAAGAGGATTATATATTCAAGTTAATCCTAAAAGGTCATACGTATATAATACGATAAGAAGTAGGGTTGGCAAAACGGGCCAACCCGGCTCGACCCGGCCCAACCCGCATTTGGCCCGAAAAAATCGAGCCGGGTTAGGGTTGACTCGAAAAAAAGAACGAGACAGAAAACCCAACCCAACCCGACCCGAGCCGGGTTAGGGTTGGCTCGCGGGTTGGCTCGAAAAAAACTCGCGAGCTGGCTCAAAAGATTGGATCGCGGGTTAGCTCGAAAAAATGCTTGCGGGTTGGCTCATTTTTGGCTCGCGAGTTGGCTCGTGGGTTGGCTCGCAGGGTAGCTCAAAAAATGGGTTTTTGTGGAGCTAGTCACATCTGTTCTTCAACACTGCACAATATCATAAAACAAACAGCTCAAATCAGGTACTACCCACATCTTAGTAATATTATAAAACAAAAGTGATTAATACCCCAGTATTCTAACAACTTATTAATCGGGTTTTCCCTGGACAATAAGTAACCTCAGCAATAGCTATAAGTTCCAACAAAGCCAACATCCAGTCATAAAATTGTAATTCAGATTGTAGGAGCAAAGTCAGCAAACATGTCTATTACTTACTTATCCCCAACAATGCACCCTATGGTAAAACAATGCACAAGTATGCCACAAACCAATCATTCTATGGATCTATCAGTTAGCAAATGTAGGAGAAATCTAAATGGATTTGTTAGTTAACATCTAACAGTTTTAGATTGAAGGGAAACCAACCAAGTTCGCCTCTAACCCAAAAACCATTCATATAAAGTCCATACATCGAATTGTAAGGCGTCAGACCAAAAGATTAAAACCAAAAAAAATTATTAGTGACAAATATCCTGGAGTTCAACACCAATTGAACAAGAAAACAAAATCCCATTTTTGCAAAACTAAAAAACAAACACAAAACTACAGTCAATTGCGACAACAATCATCACAATTCACAAATCAAACTATGTGATGACAGAACCTAGTCAAATATATGTAACCTAAGAAGGGAGGAAAATATTGCTAACACACAGGAAGAAATCGAGATCTTTCATTTTAAGAACAGTCAAAGGGAAGATGGTAAAGAAAAGCCACAACTAGGAATCTAGGATGCATTGGGGAAAAACAAAATGTTGAGAAAGATGAAGGCACACACCTGAAACAACTAGGAAGATGGTAAAGAAAAGCCACAACTAGGAGGGAGACAAGGCAAAATAGAGCAGCGGGTAAAGTTGGTGGTGGTCGGAATCCTAGGAGGGAGGAGCACGGTGGCTGCTGAATCACACACCTGAAACCAAACTGGCGTATGTTGCCAAGATCTGAAAAAGGGAAAAAAAATTAACAAAATCAGTAAAACAAGAAGAAAGGAAAAAAAAAACCCTTCAAATCTGACCCTGTGTGTGTTGCCAAGAATCGGTGTGTGTTACAGAGGAGGAACGAAACCGGTGGAAGAGAGAACCCGCGATGTCGTCGCTGCGCCGGTGGTGAGGGTGGAGTGGGGGACCTGGGGTGACTGGTCACTGGTGAGTTTGTGACTGTTGTGAGTGAGTGTGAATGTGTGATCTCAGGCGTGCGTGAGCGTGACTTTTTTGTTGTATTTTATTTTTTATTTTATTTTTTAAAAAAAGAGTGACCCGCGAGCTGGCTCGTTTGAGCTCGAGTTGGCTCGGGTCGGGCTGGTTCGGGTTGGCAGCTCATTTTTTCCAACCCAACCCGGCTCGTTTTTTGCGGGTTACGAGCCAACCCGACGGGTTGGCTCATTTTTGCCATCCCTAATAAGAAGTAGATATATTTGATAAAAAAATATAAATTTTACCGATGACTCAAAAGATGAGAGGATATAAATTGAAATAATTTGAACATATTAGTCAAAGATAAATGATTCCGTTAGAACAAAAATTTATTACAAAAATATCATATAAAAAGAGAAAGAGATTAAATTAGCATACAATCTGCCTTTTGATGAAGTAGAGAAAAACTATAGCATTGTGGATGAATAAATCCATTAGTTCCTATATTTCATATGATCAGGGACATTTGGTAGATGAATTTTTTTTTTTTGTTCTTGGAAATTAGAATTTCTAGAAATATGCTGAGAAAGTGAATTTTTCAGGAATGTTACCAACAAATTATTCGGTAAGCTACAATATTTTCAGAAATGTCGGCTCAAATTTCCTAATTCTATATTTGGTTAATTATCGATGGTTCCTGAAAATGTGGACTGATTTTATAAAACTAACCTTTGATGAATTTTTTTTTAAAATATAATATGCCACAAAAGGGTCAAAATGCGGCGTTGGGGGTCACTGGAGCAAAATTGTGTGAAGTAGAGAGGAACTCAGTAAAAAAGCATTGTGAAAGGGAAGAGAGGAACCCACGATTTTGTGAAGTAAAGTAAACAAGGGCTTTAACAAGAGAGAGTATTTTAGTCATAGAAAGATTAAAGTAGGTTTTACTAATGTCTTATAAATTATGTAAAAAATTTCCACAATGTGAGAATCTAAGAATATCACCTACCTGATGATATTATTTCATGGAATTCTTATTGACAATTTTAATTTCCAGGAATCTTGTTTTTCCACGAAAATTTTAAGAATCTTTGTACTGAACATAGATAACTAGGATTCCAAATGTGAGTTTTATGAAAATATAAAATTTATTGCTCTGCCAAACGAACCCTTATAGTCATTTTAATATTTATTTATGTATTTTTGTTCATTTATTTTTTTCTTTTCTATCAATCTTTTCTCTCTCTTTTTCTGTGAATGAATCTTTTCTCACTTTATTTGGATTCATCATCGCCTATTCTAACTAATTTAGGATAAAAGTATTATTAGATGTTTATGTTGATTAACCATTATTGCATTGAATATTTTATAATATAAATAGAAATAAATTAATATGTTTTCTTGCAACCGTAAGTAAAAAAATTAATAATATGATAATACTTTTAATTTTTTAATAATTTATTTCAAAAATATATAATAAAATATTCATAAAATTTTTATATACAATACAACTTCATTATTCATAGGGAAAAGTTTATAAAATATATAATAAAATATTCATGAAATTTTTATATACAATATAACTTCATTATTCATAGGGAAAAGTTTATAAATCACATTGTGATTTATTCTTTTATCACTTATATTCCTATATTTTTTTTTCTTATCAATTATTCCTTGTATTTTTGTTTTGTTTTGTAAACAACACTGTTTCTTGTGTTTTTATTCCATTCAAATCCATCTTTAACATCATTAGTAATTAAACTAATTTGTCCATTTTATCCCTATTTTATTTGTTCACTGACCTGATATAAAAATATTGGGCACCAGTAATAAATAAGCGAAGTTTAGGTTTACTATAAAGACATGAAGAACAATAATGTGTCTTGTCCCTTTCAAAGTTTTTACAAAATAAGCATAACATTCCTACAAAAAAAAAATCACAGAAAAAGTTAACATTCAAAATTTTGAATGTAATCACTTTTAAACAAATGAATTTTTCTTTTATTATTCTCGGACCAATCCCCCGTTGTTAAACAAGCAGCTACTGTTTTATTTTTTTTTAATGTTATCATAACAATTTTATTTATGCACCACTTATATAATTTTCTTATAATTTTATACTACATTTTTAGAATATATATATATATATATATATATATATATATATATATATATATATATATATGAGTTTGCATTTGTCATTTAACATGACACAACAAAGTTTCTTACACACACATTTTGTGAGGCCTACACTTTTTGAAGAAAAAGAAAAGAAAACTATGACACGCAAAACGAATCTCTATAACATTACACAATCACTTTTCCTACAACATAACTCTTATAAAATCCATATATATAAATATATATATATATATATATATATATATATATATATTTCAACATTTTTTTTTTGAATATTAAAAAGTATAAGAAATGACATAAAAAATATGGGGTATAGGAATCGCTTCTCATAATATAATATTAATATTAAATTATATAGATAAGAGGAAAAAGATAAAAGAGGCCTTAATTTGCATATTGATTTTGGAGCCAATGCTCTTTGATTTTTATTTTTTTTGTAGTTAATGTGATTTTCTTGTTTTGTCACATCTAACTATAAATTGCCCCATCCGAAATTTTTTCGAGTCCCCCTTTCTAACAATTATTGTTCTCCCATTTGTTACATGTTTTTTCTAGTCATAATCAAGTAGATTTTGCCACCTTTTTTATTTTTAGAGTCAGATTTTACTTTTGATAAATAAAACTCAAAACATAAAATAAAAGTCAAATAAACAAATTAATTTTAATTACTAATGATTTTAAATATGGATTTAGATGAAAAAAATTATAATTTGATAAAAAATATATATATGAATATAAATAATAAAAAAGTAAACCACATAAAATTTATGAATTTTTCCCTTATTCATAATCACAAAAATATCAAGTGCTTTATAGCGCTTTGCATGGCTCATCTAGCCGAATTGAAGCGGAGGACCAAGCTGAATGAGGAAAGAAAAAAGTTCTGCTATCATTTCATAATGACGTGAATTTTTTATTTTTTATATTTTTAAATTTAGATTTTATTTAAATATAAAATAAATTTCATCCTAATCTAATTATTTGTCTAGACGTAAATGGAATTCACCACTTCAAAGTACCATATGTCATTTGGATTAGTTAAAAGTTCTCTTGACCACATGGTTACATAGTAGTCAAAATTAAAAAAAAAATAACAATTTTTATTTTTTAAATCCTTAATAAATAAAGGGAAAAATGTGTGTCATTTTAAATGACACATCTTATATTCTTTCACTCTCACAAAGAAATGAGACCCATACCTTTAAAACTTGTATCACCTATTTTCTTTCCTATGATTTATCTCTTTTTCTCACTTAAAATGACACAAATTTATATCCTTCAAAATGATATATACTTTTTCCATAAATAAATAGACACCCCTGCTATCCTGTTGACATCAGAATCAGAAGAAAAATATCCACATTTTCATGAAAAATAAATAAATATATCATCTATATAATTTTCTTGACAAACTTAATGGCGCATCATCTTTATAGTGCATATTTCGTACAGACCCCTAAGCGTGTCTTGCTGAATGCAATACATGATATAGTTCAACAATTTGTTTAAGGGTTTTATATTTATCATTTAACATAATATAACTTTACCTTCCTACCCACACATTAAAGAGGTGGGGTCTACATATTTTTCTTTCTCTTTTATCATTCCACTTTCTCTCTCCCTTTTAATGTGAAAGTTAGAAACAACACTTACATTATGTTACATTAAACTAATAAAACCCTTTGTTTAAATGACTTGAACCAATATATCTCTTTTGTTATTTATTTATTTTCATTACAAGGTCGAAAGGCTGGAAATATCATAATGTCGGGAACCCCACGCGCTCCGTCTGAGAATGGGGAAACGCAATGAGGTGAAAGCAACCTTACCAACCAGAGGTAAAACTACCATGCAGACAAGCTGCACAATATAATATATTTTTTAAAAGTAGAAACAGTGAGAGGGAGAGAGAGAGAGAGAGAAAAAGCACACCATCCCAGAAAACACAAGTAACAAAGAGTGTTACACACAGAAAACACAAGCAACAAAGAATCACATTCATGGCTTTCTTCTTTTACTTCAACTATTTGGAGCTTAATAAGCCACAGATCCAGAAAAAAAAGAACAAGCTTTAAAAACCCACCAAAGATTCATTCATATTCATGGCTCTCTTCCTTTACTGCAACTATTTGGGGCATAACAACCCACAGATCCAGAAACAAAAAGACATGCTTTATAGGAGTTCAAGTATGTTCTTAGTGTTCATCAACAATTTTGAATATCCCATCAAAATTCAGAGCTTTCTTCCAATCCAAAACCTCATCTTTTTTCGTTTTAGCATCTGAATTTACTTAATTTCCAAGCCTTGTTTCTGGATTTGTAAACCCAACAAAAAAAAAAAAAAAAACCATTTTGTCTTGATTCCTGCTTTCAAATCGGTTCTGGGTTAAGTGTGGGAGGAACAAAAGGTGCTAACTTTTGAAAAACTGGAGTCTTTTTTGGGTGGTTGGGTTTGTGGGCAGTCTCTTATTGTTCTTCTTCTTGTTAACTTTCTTAGATGAAGGCCATGCCCTTTCCTTTTGAGGAATTTCAAGGGAAGGGAGTGTTGGATTTTTCTTCTGCATCAGATTCAATATCACTGCTTTTGCATCAACAACAAAAGTGGACAAGAGACAAAGAGTATTGCTATGTGGGCACTGAGCCCACCTCTGTTCTTGACTCTAGAAGAAGCCCAAACCCTTCTACTTCATCCTCCACCATGTCCTCTTCTCTTGGCAGCAATAGCACCGGCAAGGGTGGTGGTGGTGGTGGTTCAGCCAATAACACCACTTGTGCAGCCCCAACTGTTTCTGAGAACCCACCTCATGAAGCCTTGGAAACCCCCACAGATAAATGTGGTATGAGAATGGAGGAATGGGAGGGTCAAGATCAATCTATTCTGAGATTAATCATGGGTGATGTTGAAGACCCATCTGCAGGATTGAGCAAACTCTTCCAGAGCAGTGGCTGCGGTTCTCAAAATATTGATTTCAATGGAGGTTTTGGTGGTTTGGATCAAGGGTTGAATCTGGTAAGTATTATTGACCCTTCTGTGCCTGGGAATTACCCTGGTTTCCCTTTCATTGCTGAAAATATAGATAGCCACAATGCAAAGACTGGTTCTATCTCGGTTTCAGAATCATTTTTTCCTGCTTCTGGTAACAATAACAATCCTTTGTTGATGTCAACATCCCCGGGTGTGTTTAATTCTCATCATCATCATCATCATCATCATCAGCAGCAGCAGCAGCAGCAAGTGATTGGTGAAGTAGATGAGAAACCTCAAGTTATCAATCCTCAGTTTATGTTAAACCAGAATCAAGTTCAATTCTCAGAGAACCCTTCTTTCTTTGTGCCATTGAATTACCCTCAAATGCAAGAACAGCAAGCTTTCTCTCAGCAACAAGCAAAACGCCCTCCTTGTGACACAATTGGGCACAATTATCAGGTTCCAAGGTTACCCCTTTTGGATTCAGGGCAAGAGCTATTTGGTAGGAGGCAGCAAACACAGCTTCCATTGTTTCCTCATCATCTGCAACAACAGCAATCATTGGTTTTGCCATCATCAAAACAGCAGAAGGTGAGTTCCACCGGAGATGATGCAAACCACCAGCTTCAGCAGAATATCTTTGATCAGCTATACAAAACTGCTGAGCTGATAGAAGCTGGTAATCCGGTTCAAGCGCAAGGGATATTGGCGCGGCTCAATCACCAGCTCTCCCCTACTGGTAAGCCTTTTCAGAGGGCTGCTTTTTACATGAAGGAGGCCTTGCAGTTATTGCTTCATTCAAACATTCACAATTTCAAAGCTTTCTCACCACTTAGTTTCATATTCAAAATTGGAGCTTATAAATCATTTTCTGAGATATCACCTGTTCTTCAGTTTGCCAATTTTACTTGTAATCAAGCCATCATTGAAGCTGTGGAAAGGTTTGATCGAATTCACATTATTGATTTTGATATCGGGTTTGGAGTGCAATGGTCTTCTTTTATGCAAGAGCTCGCCTTGAGAAATAGTGGTGCACCTTCACTTAAAGTTACTGCTGTTGTATCACCCTCCACTTTTGATGAGGTTGAGCTCAATGTTACACAAGAAAATTTGAATCAATACGCGAAAGAGATCAACATGTCGTTTGAGCTCAATGTTTTGAGCATTGAATCATTGAACTCTCCTTCTTGTGGTCAGTTCTTTGATAATGAGGCAATTGCAGTGAATATGCCAGTTTCTTGTTTCACAAATTATCCATCACTGTTTCCTTCAGTCCTTCGCTTTATAAAGCAGCTTAGGCCAAAAGTGGTGGTCACTTTGGATAGAAATTGTGATCGAATTGATGTACCATTCTCCACCAATGTTGTCCATGCTCTTCAATGTTACTCAGCCTTACTTGAATCATTGGATGCTGTGAATGTGAACCTAGATGTCCTCCAAAAGATTGAGAGGCATGTTGTTCAGCCAGCCATTAAGAAAATTATATTGGGTCACCACCATTCACAGGAAAAATTACCTCCTTGGAGGAACATGTTTCTTCAATATGGGTTCTCTCCATCCACATTTAGTAACTTCACAGAAGCTCAAGCTGAGTGTTTAGTGCAGAGGGCACCTGTGCGGGGATTTCAATTGGAGAGAAAGCACTCCTCTCTTGTTCTATGCTGGCAGAGGAAAGAACTCATCTCAGTTTCAACTTGGAGATGCTGAGAAGCAGCTAATTAACCTATATTTTTAAAGGTGCTTCATAACTTACTATTGTAGTTTATGTAATTTAGACTTTTTTTGTTGAGATCAACCCCACCTAAATGTTTTCTTGACTAGATGGGTTGATTTCTACAATTCCTACGTTTCTATTGCTAGTATGTCACTTTGAATATGGGTATTAATTATGCCTTTCACCATTTCCATTATCTAAGATTGGTGATTTCTCTTTGTTATCTTGAATTCCAAAGCAAATTGCTTTGGATGAAACGAACAATGTAGCCAAGAATGCTGTCTCTATATTTATCTCCATGCTTTAATTTGGCGCATATGATTTTAATATGTGGTATGAATATCTTTTGCCAATTCAGTTATTTTATAGGTGCATGCATTTTTGTGAGATGAAATTGCATTTAATCTTTGTCAACTTGAGGTGATTTCAACTTAAAATGGTGCAACAGTAGTGCTGCGTAGTGTGCACATTCTACAATGACAATGGGTGTACTTTACATGAAGAATGAGATACATCGTTTATTTATTTTTTTCATGCATATTTTGCCTACTTCTTTTCAATAGGCATATATCACATTCTCAATGACCTTTATCTTTTTTTTATCTTGTTCGACTTTTGGTTGAGATTGTGATTTAATGGTACTAGAGAAAAGTAGATAAAAAGATCTTATTCCTTTATTTAATAAATAATTATGGTGACATTGCAGTGTAGGTGCACGGGTAAAGTTTTTTCATGTATTAATGAACTTGAGTAATGAACATGACTCCCAAGTTTTAAATAACTGACGATTGTTGACAATGGTTAATTTATGGGGCTTACCTCCTTTCAAAAGGGAATATGATAGTATCTTTTGTAATTTTTAACTTATATTTTTAAATTATTTTGTAATTGTTTGAGTCCGCGACTTGTACAGAGGTACAGGTGAGGAAAAAAAATGTGGAAGAGTGATAAATGGGATGTAGGGATAAAAATGATAGACAGAGAGAATGGACTCATAAGAGAAGTAACAAAATCGTTTAAAAAGTTCCATACTCGGGATGGAAGATACAAATTTTTATTAAAAGTTAAACCCCCAATTTTGTCCGATTATTAAAATTAAATATAATTTGAGTATTTAAACAATTTTAAATGTGCTTAATTTATCCAAAAAAAAATTTCCTGTAATTTGTTTGTTTATTTTGCATTTATTACTATCTTCTATTTTGTACTCGAATTTTTTTGTCAATAAAAATAAGGGGAAAAAGTTTATGATTTTAAAGGATATAATTTTGTGTTATTTTAAATGAAACAATTGTGTTTTAGTACATACTTATTGATTTTTTATATTCTTTCCATCTTAATACTTTTTTGATTTTCAAGTGAATATATAATTATGGTCGAGATCACGGATGCAAGTATACATGGTCACAAGTAATATAGAGATAGAGAAAGGGATATTGTTTATTCGGTTGCATTTCACAATGTTAGATAGATATAATATAAAAATCATTGATGAGTCTTTACTTAGTAGCTTAAGTTTTTGGATTGAATTTGATTCTTTACATGAATTCCACTAGAAGGTGGAGGGAGATGAGATTGAACTCGTGATCTTATGGTCGTGGACCATGTAAAACAACCATTTCACTTAAAAGCTCAAGGTAGAACAATTTTTTTTTGGCATGTGCGATATCCAAGCTTCAAGTCCAAAGTGCTCTTGTGTGTGAGGATGTGTTAGATATATATAATATAAAACCATTGATGGATCTTCACTTAATAACTTAACTTTTTGGCTTATTGGTTCTTTACACACAATGAGTTCATGAAATGATTTAAGTGATTTGTTACCTAAAACTTAACTTGAAAATACCAACTAAAATCGTAACAATAAACGTAATTCCACACTCAACTAACTCTTAGTCAGATTGTGACAAATTGTAGAAATTTAATAGAATTTAAGGAGGTTCAGATATGTCTTCCCTCCTTAATGTTATGTCTTCTTAGATTATGTAACATCTCGCACGCTAAAGATTGTATGGTTAGTGGAAAAGTTAATATGCAATCGAATGTATGGTTAGTTGAAGAGCTAACATACAATGTTCCAGCGGGAGGGGTATATAAATAAATCGAAACAACACCCGAACGAGAGGGATCCAGAGATTGTGCAAGTATGAGACTTATAATTGAGGATGACTTATAAGAATTAATAGGTGATACCTATACTAACAAGATGCATATACTTTTTGATAGCCCATAACGAAAGAACTTCATAGTTAAATGAGCTTGACTTGGAGCAATTCTGGTATGTGTGACTTTTTGGGAAGTTTCTCAGGAAGTGTGTCAGTGACGACAAAGCACACTGAAAACTCTTGTGTTAGTATGTGAGAACAATCGTTGATCCTGAAAGTTGTTGGGCGTTACAATTGGTATCAGAGCAGGGCCTCTTCCCAATTATGGTGTGGTTCGATGACAAATCAAGCAGAAGCTAGTGGGCATGTAACATCCCGAACGCTGACGATTGCATGGTTAATGGAAGAGCTAATGTGCAATCGAATGTATAATTAGTGGAAGAGCTAACGTACAATGTTCCAGCGGGAGGGGTAAATGAATAAATCGAATCAACACCCGAACGAGAAGGATCCTGAGACTGTATAGGTATGGGACTGTACAGTTGATGATGGCTTATATGAATTAATAGGTATTACATATACTAACAAGATGCATATACTTTTGGTAGCCCGTAACTGAATAACTCCATAGTTAAGCATGCCTGACTTGGAGCAATTCTGTGATAGATGACCTCTTAGAAAGTTTCTCAGGAAGTGTGTGAGTGAAAACAAAGTACATTGAAAAGTCTTGTGTTAATGTGTAGGAACAAACATTGGTCCTGAAAGTTGCCAAGCGTTACAAAGAGGAGTTGCTATAGAAAATTACTCGGTTAACCAAACCTACGACGACACATTAGCATTTCTCATCATAGTGCTTTGCTTGGATCTAAGATTGCAGATCCCTATGTTACCTTAGTTCATGCGTCCTTTCAAAACAGAGGTTTTTTTTGCTATGAGGTAGTATTTGGTTCAGGAGAAATTTTTTTTACTAGAGAAATGTAATTAATAGGGAAATGGTTGGAAAGTGAGTTTGGTAGAAAAATGTAAAAAAAGTTGTTTGGTTGACCGAAATATTACCAAGAAAATTTCTTTAAATATGCAAAATCTATGTTTGGTAGAAACTTTGTACCTGTTTTTTCACTTTCTCAGTTATCTCAAAATACCACATCTCAAGTGGTATTCTGTAATAGTGAATTTCATCCAAAAATCAACACAAAAGTCATTTTCTCATCTATTCTATTTGCCTAGTATTTTTTGAAAAAACCTGAACCAAACGTGGTATTTTTTGAATATCCACTTACACTTTTCCATCAATCCCAAAATAAACCTTCAACCAAACACTACTGAGGGTCACAACTATTCCTAATCGGGATTGTAATTACCCTTACGATTTAATGATTTTTCAGATTTAATAATATCCTAATTATTTAGTTAACATTGGCCAAATATCAACTAAAATAAATCTCTCTCTTTGCAATAAACAAATCAAGATCAGTTCTACAACAGTTCAGTAATTGTTCTTTGAACTCAAAACATTTCATCATATCATGATCGAAAGCTAAGTTTGGCTCATGTTGTGCTTAATAACCAAATTAACAAAGTATAAGAAGTATATAGTGACACTTACTAAAATACACAAACAATACCTTAAAGCTTCAATTATAGATATAGAATAACAGCAAAATACAGATGAGAAAAAGGAAAATTAAATGGAGACAAGGTTCATCCAAATGTGATCTTGCAATTTCCTAGCATGAATTCACCACTTTGTTGCTTCAAATCCAGTTTCACGCATGCAAATTCTCGTTATGTTCTCAGATCCAAATGAATAAAATTGAGGAGGAGAATGGTGAAGGAAGATGGAAAGTGTGTGAATTCTAAACTTTTGAAAGTGTGGGAAGTCTAACTCCCCTATTTCCTGTCTTATCCTCTTTTTATACCCTTTTCATGTTTTTCTTCCATCTTTAATCACAATCGTCCAATTCCCTTTAATCATATGGTTTCAATGCCTTTTATCAATGAGTGGAGGTAGTTAAGTTCTTTTTTGTCATGGGACCTGCATCATGTGCACCTTTTAAACACCTCTTCCAATTTTTTATTTTTATTTTGGTAAACAGAAGGCCTAAGCCAAAAGAACAACAAAGACAACTAAAACCAAAACTAAATCCTACACCTCACTTCCCTGGACCTACTGACACCAGTAAAGTCACCACGGAGAAGATGAAGAATGCCAGGAGGAGGATCCCTCCAAAACTGATAAGTAATGGAATTATCCGAATCCAGAATAAAATTCGCCAACCAATCAGCACAGACGTTTCCTTCTCTATAAGTATGCATCAAAGTAACTGACTAACTCCTATTGATCCATGTCCGTATATGAGCAATCAAATGACACTCACGGACTGCTACACCAGACTTGGTGAGCACAGTGATCACACTAGATGAATCACTCTCAATGATTATATTACGAAATCCTTCGTTCCAAGCTAGCTCCAAACCACGAAGAACACCCCAGAGCTCAGCCTTAAAAGAAGAGCAAACCCCCAATTTGTAAGCAAAACCCCCCAGCCATCTCCCTTGAGAATTACAAATCAAACCCCCACAAGCAGTTAGGCCAGGATTACCTTTAGCTGCACCACCTATGTTAATTTTTACTGACCCATATGTTGGATATTGCCAAGTAATGTCCATCTTCATTGAAAACTTTACTGGAAGCCTCTCCTGAGCACTAGCTAAAGCATTTTTAATGTCCCTCACAGAGCTGCAAATAATCCATTTCCTCACATTTAAGCAAGGAAAAGCCGAGCCATGCACCAAATCATTACGCCACTTCCAATTTTTCCAACAAATAACAAAAAACAAATTCCTCCAACCATTCGTAATCCCATGCTTATCCATGTCCATATTAACCGATAACCAATGATCAACATCACCAAAGAAGAAGTTTGCAAACTTGTCCGAAGGCACAAAATAAGACCAAACGGACTTAGCCTCATGACAATCCCGAATCGCATGTAACAAGGTTTCACTCTCCTCTCTACAAATAGGACACGATTCAGTGCCAGTCCCCCAAAGAGCAGTCCTACTTCGAGTGAGGAGCTTTTTGTGGCAAACCTTCCACATAAACAACTTGATTCTTTGAGGACCATTCCAATCCCACACCCACTGCTATCTACCATCAGCCAAACCCGAGATTAACTCTTGGCCAACAAGAGCCTTATAGATCGCCCTTACTGTTATGGTGTTCTCACCATCAAGATCCCAATACTTGTTGTCAGGACCATCATTTACACCTGGAGTTAATGTCCCGCGAAAAATATCAATGACATCTCTCGGGAACCAAAGGCCTAAAGAATCATAATTCCAAACTCCATTAGAGTTAACCATATCAGCAACACACATGACATCATTAACATCCAGATTCAGAGATGTGACTAGCTCACGAAGAGGCTGCGCCAAAGTGAGCCAATTATCATGCCAAAAGGAAACAGTCCTACCATCACCAACTTCCCATCTAAGCCTCCCCTCCATCATCCTCCAAATACGGCCAGTGGCGGACCCAGAAAATTATATGAAGAGGGGCAAAATTTTTAACAAATTCAACTTATAGAATTTTAAATAAAATATAATTTAACAAGTATAGTAAATTGACGAATTTAACATAGATTATTTCATTGCCATGTGCCATGTCAACAATGAAAAGTAGGAGAATCACAGTCTTAAACCAAAAAACATGTACAGCGATCTCAAGAGATGCACCCATTAAATAATTTTAATAACAAATATAATCACATAACTAAAATAAATCCAAAAAGAGGGGAGGCTCGTAGAACCCAAATTAGACAAACACCTAAAACTAACATCATAAAGTTCCATAATGCCCACAGCACTACAGACCCATCTACTTCAATTATCAAGCACCATAAAGCTAAACAAATAAATTTCAAAAATTATTGCAAACTATAATTATTTTATACCCATTTTTTTCTTTCACTTTCTGTTGGTTTTTGAGCATTCGAACAACATGAAACTACAAAAGATCACAACTTTACAAAGAGAAAGTGAAAATACTCACAACAAGAAAATGGGTATCAAGCTTCTTTCTCATGCTAACAGATTTTGGGTATCAAATGAAGCAAAAGAAAGAGACTCATAAAGTGAAATCAAAAGCTTTGAACAAAAACACTATACCGATCGTCAACAAGGTGAAATCAATTCAACTCATTTCAGATCCAAACGACACACAATGCTAATTTTGTTAAAGTAACCCACCAGTTATGAAAAATAAAATATACTATGTATTTTTTGGAGATGTAGATATTTTTTTTCAGATTTTAGAGGGGGGCGGCCGCCCATGCACGCCCCCCATGTAGGTCCGCCCTTGAATACGGCACATATTCCTCCACAAGGAAGAGTAGTCACCATTACAAGCCACAAAACCCGCAGCTCTCGAACTCCTTGATTCATATTTAGATTTCAGAACCTGAACCCAAAGTTGATCTGGTTTGTTTGAGAAGCTCCAAACTCTCTTAGCAAGCATGGCATCATTCATAAATTCCAGTCGTTTCAAGTCGAGACCCCCAACCTCCTTAGGACTCGTAATGGTACTCCAATTAATAAGCTGATTAGCTCTTCTTCCTTCCTTATCACCCCAAATAAAACTTCTTTGCAGCTTCTCAATCTCATTACAAACAGACAATGGAATCTTACAACTTTGCATTTGGAAATAAGGCATGGAAGCCATAACCGACTGAGACAATGTGATGCGGCCTGCCTGCGAAAGAGATTGTTGATTCCAAGCATTCATCTTATCTCTTACCTTCTCTATGATCCCTGCATACAACTCCTTAGACGCTCTCCCATGCTGCATCATGGATCCTAAGTATCTGCCCATGTTCCTCACGTGCTTTGAATTACAAGGTGAGACAAATAAAATGGAAGAGGTAAGAGATACTTAGGTTTGGGAAAATAGTCTTAGGTGGGTCTTACAAAACAAAAAAAAAAACAAGCCAAGGCTCAAAATGGTTTGGCAAAGGCTATTAAAGATGGTTAGCTATTTGACTCTGGTTTACAGAATGGAATGCCCATATTATTTCAGAAAAAATCAAGGCTACACACCTAAGATGGCAAAAAGCAAGACAAGTTCTGGTTATTTATTTAGTGAGGTTCACTCTTAAAGGAAATATTCTATTTGGCTCAAAAATCTCACAAGCTTTTTTCATCAATTACAAGCAAGTGTCCCCTATGACTAAGTTTATTACAATTCTTCCAGCAATCCAACATAAGAAATTTGTAGGTCTACCATAAAGCTCATCACTGAACTAAGATGATTAATTGTTTTGACACACAAATTCAACATTTCATCAAGTTAATTGCATACATTTCGTTGTTCTTAAACATGCAATCTCAGACTATGGATCAACACTCTCCTTATTTTTTAACACTCACATAGGAAATTTTGTACAATCTAAGTCACATACACTACAAGAAAAAGAATTGTTTAGTGACAGAATTTTGATATAGTTTTCGTCGTAAAATTTGCGGCTAATTCTATTTTTGTAGCAAATTTCGTCGCAAACAAGTTTTGCGACCACAAAATTTGCGACGAAAATTCAATCAAAATTTGTACATCCACAAAAACAAATCTCCACATTCGGTAGTGATAACTCATCATTTTTTCCACATTCGGTGACCGAAAATCTCCAAAATTTGTACATCCACAAAAACAATCTCATCAAGTTGAGTTCACGAGCATTTGAAAAAAAAAATTCAACTTCCACCATCAATTTACATTCTTAAAAAAAAACTAAACCAAAAATAACAATTTACTAACACTCCAAACAAATAGACAGTAATACTGATACGCCCTGCATACCAACTGACAACTACAAAGTACACCTCATTAGAGTAATACAAAACAAGGATGAGAAGTCATAAAAGTTTGGCAAAGTAAGAAAGTAAAACAGGAACATCTAACCTGGGGGCGAAAATTCTCTGGCCCTAATTTTGCAGCTGCACTGAATGGTGGTGGTTACACCATCCCAAACTTAATTCTTTGCCAATAAGAAAAATTAAAGTGTTAGTACTCATTGTAAAAGAAATGTAGACCTTCTTTTTTTTAAAAGAAAATATCTTTGGACCAACTCATGGAATTCTTTTTTATTTTTTTATTGGAAAAATAAAATATAATCATTAAAGATAGATTTCAAAATTTGTTGGTCATCCAAATAACGTTGGTACACTAGTTGTTGGTGGCTACACCATCCAAAACTTAGTTGCTTGCGATCTAAAAATATTCTTTAGGCTTAGCTCTAGAAATTATCATTAACGTTCATGTTGTTGGTCCAAAAACAGTAAAATGCACAATGTCAAACTATTGTTATTCATGTGGTTCTACACAAGATTAATAAGCTTGACATCAACCAAGCTTCTCAATCATTGAATATGTAAGCTTGAACCTCCAGTGAATCTCCTTTATTACTCTCAAGTGCATCCCTGCATTCAAAAAGATTTGTCATGTTCATTGCAAGCTAAATTTAGAGCTGCCTCCCAGTAACGCTGAATTTAGAGCCTTTAGCCATACTTTTTTCTACTATTTCACCCAGCAACCATCATGGAGATGAGAATATTCTCTTTGTCCACATGGCTTATCCAACCACGCTTTAACCTTTGGCTCTTCATCTCGATCTTCCTTTCTGCTTTCTCATTCATAGTTTTTATTGGAGTGAAAACTTGAAAAATCTTGAAAGGATTAGGCCATATTGATATGAGCATGTTTGGGAATAATTAGATTCCTTACTTGAACTATAGAACAAGTTGCCTTGTATCCATCCACTTGATATTTTTCTTTCTAACTATTTCTTTCATGATTGGATTGAATCTTTTTTGTTGTTGTATTAAGGAGTTTGGATCCAAGAGTCGATTTAAATGTTTAAGTAGTGACTTCAATTCTGATGTAGGTAGTGATTCAATAGAATGAATTGGATGCTTGGGTTCCCTCTCATGAAAATTTCAATGGTTCAAAATGCTTCTCTTTAATCAATCTTTTTGGTTATTCATCGATCCTAATCTCCAACCGACTTTTGTCCAATTCTTTGGCTTTAGCATCAAACTTGGTAGCTAAAATAGCTTCAAAAGATTCCTATTCATTAAATTGCCACAAATTGGTCAGCCACCTATTCATCCTCAAGAGTTATAGCCAAACAATCCTTCACATTCTCATCAATGTAGTTCCTTGCCTTGAGAACATTGAATATAACTTTATTTTCGTTGACCCTTATTGTAAGCTCTCTCTTTTTATATCTATTACACCACCAGTAGCAAAATAAATGTCTTCCCAAGATAATTGACACCTCTCTATCTACTTCATAATCAAGGACGATGAAATTAGCTGGAAAGATGAATTTATCAACTTTGACCAAGATATCTACAATTTTTCATTTCGGGGGACAAGAGATCAATCTGCTATTTAGAGTGTCACTGCTGTTGATCTAGCCTCTCAAACTCCAAGTCTCCTGAAAATAGACGTAGGCTTCAGATTAATACTAGTACCTAAGTCACATAAAGCTTTACCAGAATAATTAATGTGAAGTAATATTAAAATCATTTTTCATTAGTAAAGCTTAAGATTTAGGAACTAGATTACTGTCTTTTTATAATCAATTAATTAAATTAATGACACCTTTTTTAAAAGACAAATTATTGTCACTTTCTATAATTAAAATATTAAATAGATGTCGACTTTTTTGAAAGTAAGTTTAAGACACGTATTTAGGAGACTAAACTTGATATTTACTCTAATAACAGTTATATAAAAAAATTCAGTATTTCATAAATGTGCCAACACACAGTTTAATGATAGAATATGAAAAGTTATACAACTATATATGGTGAATGAAAATTAAGTTTTAAAAAGACATAGATGAAATTGCAGATGAACAGATTAATAATGCCCAATCAATGCAGTTTCATTAAAGGGAGACAAGGTACAGATAATGTCATCATTGCACAAGAGATCATCCACTCTATGAGGTCTAAACGTGGATCTAAAGGCTGGATGGCCATCAAAGTGGACCTGGAGAAGGCTTATGACAAAATTAATTGGGACTTTTTGCGGGATACTTTTCAGGATGTAGGTCTCCCCAATCATATTAGTAATCTCATCATGGAATGTGTGTCATCTAGCTCTATGAATGTCCTATGGAATGGAAAAACAACTCAGGAGTTCCAACCTTCCAGGGGTCTCAAATAAGGTGACCATCTTTCGCCATATCTCTTTGTTCTTCACATAGAGAGACTGGCGCAGTTGATCTCTGTTGCAGTGGAGCATAAACATTGGAAACCGGTGGTGATAAAAAAGGGAGCCCCCCATCTCTCACTTATTTTTTGCCGATGATCTGATCCTATTTGCTGAAGCCACTCAGGAGCAGGCCAATATCATTCATCAAGTCTTAAATACCTTCTGCACAAGCTCAGGGCAAAGGGTTAACTACAGAAAGACAATAGTTTTCTTTTCCCGTAATGTAAACCATGTTGTAATGGAAGACCTAAGTCAACGCATGGGATTCTCCTTCACTCATGACCTTGGCTGCTATCTAGGTATTCCCTTACATCACAAGCGTGTAGGTAGAGGTACCTTCAACTATATCTTGGATCGTCTTCATTCGAAAATCCAATTGTGGAACCATGCAAGCCTATTTCTAGCAGGTAGAATCACTCTATCCAAAGCAATTTTGGCTGCTACACCATTGTATCCTATGCAGGTTTGCACCATGCCTAAATGCACAACTGATGACATTGAGAAACAAATCAGAAGCTTTGTTTGGGGATATTTGAGCGCAAGTCGGTGGCCTTCTCTAGTTGCTTGGAATCAGGTATGTTTGCCTAAGGAACAAGGAGGCCTAGGTATGAGAAAAATGAAGGACATGAACATAGCATTCCTCATGAAAGTGGGTCATTATATCCTATCCAACCCTAATGCTTTGTGGGTAAGGGTTCTGAAGAGCAAATATAACGTGGAAGATGGTCTACTTCCTCACATTCATATGCCTAGGAGCTGCTCCAATCTCTAGAAAGGAATTGTTAAGTGTTGGGATCTGGTATTGGCTCATAGTCGTGTACTCGTGGGTGATGGTAGGCAGACTCGGTTCTGGTCTGATTCATGGCTCCCGAATCATGGTCCGCTTAGCATCTATGTCCCAAACACAACTCTTCCAGATTTGGTGAATTATTCAATACCAGACTACGTCATGAATACTGGGGGTTGGAATTGGGACTCTCTTCAACAATTCATTCCTGGCCATGTTTTGGCTCAAATTGCAAATGTTATTCCTCCTTTGATAATAGGTCTTCAAGACCGAGTTATATAGGTTGAATCCTCTGATGGTTTATTCTCGATTAAGTCGGCCTATAGAGTTATTACCAGTAATGTTGCTGCAGGGAATTCAAACCAACGGAATCATATCTGGAAGTGGGATGGACCAGAGCGTGTTCACACTTTTCTTTGGCTTCTTAGGAGTGAAAAACTAATGACAAATTCTAGGCGCTATCAACGTCATCTAACTACTTCAGAGGTATGTCCCAGGTGTAACTTTGCAAATGAGACAAACATACATGCAGTTAGAGACTGCCATTATGCTCTAGAAGTCTGGCGTATCTTAGTGAGACCGGATGGATGGGATGAGTTTGTTTGTATGCCTATTGATGTCTGGCTTCAGAAAAATTTATCAGATTATTGTTCTTGGAATGAGGAAATAAGATGGTCTTTATTTTTTAGTATCACAACTTGGTTTTTGTGGAGAACAAGAAATGAACAGGTGTTCCAAGGAGCGACTCGCACTAGTTATAGTATTCATAGGGCTGCGCTTGGGTATTGTGGAAGCGTCAGCCATGCAAATAAAATGTTAAGCATGTCAGGCTTACAAGTGTCAACTCGTTCGGAGAAGTTCATTATGTGGACTAGGCCTCCTGATAATTGGATGAAACTAAACGTTGATTGGGCAAGCTCCTCAAGTACTATGCAATCTGGTTGTGGAGGGGTTATAAGGGATTCAACAGGAAATTGGATTGTGGATTTCTGCAAGAATCTAGGGTGTGGAAACATTCTTAATGTTGAACTATGGACTTGTTTAGTTGGCCTAAATCTCAGTTGGAACAAAGGATTCAAATTTATTTGGTTGGAAGGGGACTCATTGGTGGCTCAACATCTCATTAGAAATGGTTGTAGTGAAACACACCCATCTTTTCCTTTGGTAAGAAGCATCCGAGAATTGGTGACTAGAAACTGGAGGGTGCACATCTCTCATATTCATCGTGAAGGAAATAGTGTGGCTGATTGGCTTGCCTCCTATTCTTTTGAGTTTAATTGGCAGACTCAAGTATTTGTTGATCCTCCACAAGAGTGTCTTGGCAGACTATTCTGTGACTCTATAGGAGTAGGGTGGCCCAGAGTTTGTAGCTAGTTTTTGTTTTTTGTTTTTATCTTCATGTTAATTTCAAAAAAAAAAAAAAGACATAGATGAATAACTATCTTATTATTGCATCTGATTGATCGAGTGTTGAAATCCATAATTTTTTCAGATTTCCATTCTTGATCCGTTTGCTGTCTGAACAATTAGCAATAGATTTATCTTGGTAGATCTTCAAGGCTTGGATCTTTGACACACCAGCATCCATAGATTTTAACCGATCTTCAAAATTTATAATACAACTAATTAGCTCAATCACTTTAAGAAGTCTACTAGATTTATTAATTACCATTGTCATTATACATGTATGGCTGAATATTTGTAGATTTTATTTGGCCACTATATATTATAATAAGATTATGATATTTGCACATCAAACAAGTTATTGTTTTACATTTTTTTGTTTGAGGCAAAAGAAAAAAGAAGAAACAAATATATTAAGATTTATTTATTTATTTATTTATTTATTTTTGTTACAAAATACAAAAATATAATAAAAATGATGTTCAATTAAAATTAATCATAATATATTTAACTCTAAGTAGTTTGGAAAATTATATTTTTAAAATGTATACTCTGGTGAAATTACAATGTCTAGGATGAGTGGACCCACTTGAGACTAACTCTTTGGCCTTGGGATCTTTTCATGCATTTAACTGCGCTTTCATCAAATACAATCATAATTTTTAATGATTGAGGCCATGTTGCATGAGAGGGATGTTTGGCGTCTCATATTGTAATTGTTGTTCTTTTCTTATATAAATTCAAAAAGAAAGAATGCCAAACACGTAACCTCCATGCATGGACAATTGAGTACTCTACTAGCACAGCAAATTAAGTATTTACAAAATATATTTTATTGATTTTTTTTTGGATAATACAAAATATATTTTATTGATATCATAGTTTTAACACATGATCTACCAATAGCTAGTTCTAAAACTTATTGAGAGGAGAGGAACAAAATGAAATTTACATTAATATAAGCATAATAATATTATAGTGGATCTATACGTAACTAAATTTTAAAAACTCTAAGTTTTCTTTATACATAAAAAATAATCTGACGAAAACTCAAAGACTGAACTTCATGCTTGAATGAATTTATGCTAAATTATATTTTTTTTAAAGTTTGACTACAGTAAGACAAAAATTTACACGAACTTGAGGGAATGATCGCCCCTCCTAATCTCTTCGTGGTTCCACCATTGTGATGTAACATAGGATAGTATTTATTTTTTGTCCATTGCTTGCTTTCGAGATTATGTTTCAAATAATTAAATTAAGGGTAAGAAATAAAACTGCGGATTCTTATAATATTGATAGCAAAACATGCGGGTGGTCCTGTGGGGCAGGACTGTCCCAAAAGCAAAGCAGAAAATGGAGAGGACCACCCCTCAACCAGAGGGCAAGTTAATAATAACTAAAAAGAGGGAACGGAGGTGGGTTTCTTTATCCTTATTTCTTCTATTTTTATTTTTAAGTAAAAAAATATTTGCTGGATAATTAAAAGGCCAGTACATATATGAATATAAAATATTTTAAGCATTGGCACATAAATGAATAGTATGCCTACGTACCTAGGTTATGCCTTCTTAACGTCTAATAGACTTTAGGAAATAAAGTAAGCAAAGTTATACAAGCATACATGGTTAAAATGTCTTTGGAAATTGGAATATTATTAGGTGTAAGTCAGGTATTGTATTATAGTCTAGTGTCTGATTTATTATTCTTCCTATCTGTACCTAAAATGGTAGTTTTGAGACACTTTAATCATGTTAGAGAGTTTTTATGGTAGTCGAAAAAATTTAAGTTTTTTTACGGTAGTAAAAAATGATAGTTCTCATTTACCAAGATATTTTTTTTTTTTATTCCTCGATCAGAGATGGAATGAGAATATCTATTAACATATGTCACACTCAAGTTAGCGTCCGAACAAGAAAGATGAGCAAGAGTGTAGGCAAGAAATAGAATATACCTAAGATTACTCTTAGGGGATGTTTGGTAGAGGAGAAATTTTTTTTTATTCGAAAATCTCGATTTTCAAAAATATAATTTTTACATTCAGTTTACGATAATATCCGAAAATTAAAAATTTATAAAAATTCAGTTTTCCGGAAATTTTCTAGAATTCCTTGTACCAAATACCCCTTTAGTATCTGTTTAAATTAGAAGCCTCAAGAATAAGTCTCAATAATGGGGTTAGAAAATTTTGTGAAGGGGGACAAAATTGTCTGTAGTATTTTTTGTAATATGTTCATAACTAAAAACTTCTTAAAATTTGAAGGGGAGTAATCACTTTTTATATGACTAAAAATAGTACAAATATCACGTATAACTATAGGTTTAATTATATAAACTAAATTAAAGGGAGCCGGCCTTCCTCCCTCCACAACTATTAATAATCTGGTGAGTTATAATTTTATCTAAGCATATTAGGGTAATACTCTTGTCACATATGACAATCTATGATGCACAGACACGGACACGGGACACGACACACAACACGACACGCCGACACGTTAATTCTAAAAAATATCATATTTCGACACGTTGAGACACCTTTTGATATTAATTTTTTTAATATATATAATATAGTTTTTATTTAATACATATAAGAGTCCATAATAAGTCATATAACCAATCAAATATTTAAATTTCATAACATAAATATAAATATAAATAATTTTTCGTATTTTGTTAATTTTTCACGTTAAATTTCATAACAGAAAAAAATTAATTTATAAATTATTTCTTTTATATTTAGTTAACAAAATAAAATTAAGATTTTAAAAAAAAAAAACATGTCCGAGCGTTGACCGCGTGTCGAAAAAAGTTGACTTCGTGTCGGAAAAATGTGTCGAAACGTGTCGAAGAGTTGACCGCGTAAAATCAAATGTTGACCGTGTGTCCGAGCGTGTCCATGTCAGACACGTTCCATCCTTTCCAGATGACAATAATTCTGTTTTGGGGAATTATTTTTGGAAAAAATTATTTTTTGTTGTTGTAAAACATAAATTTTACATATGGATGACTATTAAAATTTCAAAGATTTATGTAACATTTTGTTTTTTTGACTTGATATGAAATGTAACCATCATGCATAATGATGCATTGATGTATGATCATCCTCTGTATTTATTTTTTTGAGTCATATATAAGACATGTATTTTATCATCAGCGAATTAGAATTTAGTGATATTCTCCTACTTTCTCAAGAGTTCATATATTTTCTCTTTTCACTTTCCTTTTTCTATTTCTCCTCCTTTTATTTTATACAAAAAAATTATTTTATATTTAGAAAAAAAAATTTGATATATTTCTATTATTAAATAAATCTTATTATTAGATAAAATCTATATTGATTTGTTAATAAAAAAGAGTTTATGTATAAGAATTTATGTAACGATATATAAATAAAAATTAAAAAATGTAAAAAATAAGCTAATAATATTTGTCTAACTAAAATTAAGATAAGGTGATGAATAACATGCTTATGATTAGACTTTTGGGTCTTATACGTCGCAGGTTAGGAATTAAAGTTTATGTTCCAAACATATAATAATTCCAAAATATTATACATAAAAATGTACTTTTTCATTATCTCATTTCCTGAATAATTCCAAGATAGATACATGGGCGTGTCAACTGTCAAGTAATCCAACCGTTTTTTGAGGTATGGTGAGTAAGGAAAAAAAAATTGTGATGCAGAGAGAAAAAATTGTGACATAATTTTACTTTACTCTAATAAAATTTAGAAATATTTTATCAAAAGGTAAAAATTATAAACAAAAAGATAATACTATACTCTCTTTTAGAAGGATTAATAAAGTCTAACCTTTATTTTTCTCTTATGTGAAAATGGTTTCTAGTTTTTTCGACATTAATATTTATACAGTTTAAATTTCTTAAAATTAAAATTTTTAAAATAAATTATATGATAATTTTTGTTAACGAAAAATAATTTTCTTATGTTTGTAGGAAAATGATTATATCATGTTATAGAAACAAAATTAAAAGTGGAATCCACAAGTAAGAAGAGAGAGATAAAAAAAGGTGAGACCCAACTTTTTTTGTATATGTAGAAAATTTGTTTATCTTATGCAAAATGAGATAAATATAACTCTTTATTAATACATATAAATAAGATATAAATTAAGTAAAAAGATACTAAAATAAATGGGACATGATATTCTACCTATTTTTTTTATGTTTAACTTACCTACTCATCTCTAGACTTCAATACTATTGTATCAGAATCTCAACTAACTTTCATTCTTTATCTCCCTTCTTAAAATTTTGATCCAATAATATTAGAGATGAGTAAGTAGAGTATGCATGAAAATAAATAGATATAATATCCTATCCCAAACTAAATAAGACATTTTCAGAGTCAATAAACTAACAACTAATTAATTAAACCTCCATCCCCTTTTAGAGATATGCATTGATGATAGTATAATCAATTCTTAAATTGCTCAAGCCTAGTCGAACCAGAGTATTCCTAGGGTCCTAATTATTTGGGGAAATTTTTATTGGGATTTAATACTATTATCCAGTTGCATGATTATTGTCAATTGAGTGGGCTTATTATAAAGGGAAATACTTCTCTTATGTTGTATAAGAGAAGTATTATGTCATGCTCAAACAATAGTTAAGAGAAAGAAAAAAATTGAAGGTGAGAAAAAAAAATCTTATGGGATCTATTTGAAAAATATGAGTGTAGGAGATAATAATTTTTTTATGTAACATAAGAAAAGTAATTCTCTATTATAAAATGATTATCATTGTATGAAACTATACAGAATTTACTTTTTAATAAAGGGTACAAAACCCCATGTGAAGGGTACCTAATTATGAAGCCTCCCTTTACTGGGAATATTTCTTTGTTTCTGGTGCTAAGTTTAATTTTTATGTGCATAAAAAAAAGAGAAATTAGATATGAAATTATTACATATATTAATCTTCTTTAATTTCGTCCCAAGAAAATTATTATTATTTTTTGAAAATTATTAATTATATTGATGAAGTTTCATGTTGATTAATAATAAATAAAGTGAATTTCATTTAAATGAGAGGATATATGAAATCAATATCTTAAAATTTGGAGTTAAGATATGGTATTGCACCCATTTATTATAGTTGAGCTAGTTTAATCTATTGATGATGATCTTTTGTCAAGGACTCACTTAACCCACCCGACATGGAATCGAAGTCTGTTAGACTCGGGCTAGTCAGATATTTGGTTAGAGACAAATTGAATACATAAGTATGAGGTATTCAAAGAGACTTTCGTTGAGAAAAAATATATCAATGTGAGGTTTTATACTTCAAGAAAAAATAATTTATATTTTCAAATGTGATAAAATTTCTCGTTGATTGTCAATGTAGCTTAACTTATTAGTAGGTGGTATGCTGCCATAAACTTTTCTTCGTTCGCTAACAAATTAAGCATTAAATTATATTTCTATCTTCAATTACCATTATCTAATTTTAAATTTAATATAAAAATCCGACAAAAGTTTGACTTTGGTCGTGGCAGTTCTGACTAGGACATTTGCATGTGTCATTTAAACGGGGAACTATCTATTCAGTAAGGATAAAAGAAAAGGAAAATATTAGAAAATAATATAAATTCTTAAAAAAATTATCATTTATCTCGAGTTAGATTAATTTTTTACATAATATTATAACTTGAGTTATTACGAGGTTACGAATTCAATTTTTATTATCTTTTATATAAAATGATGGGTCCTACCTATTATACGACTATCCCTAGATAATTACTCTCCTATTGGACGACAGTAATATAGCCAAAAATAAATATTAAAATTTTGGTTCCCAAAACTTACAAGTTTCAACTTCAAAGTGAGAAGGGTGATGTTATAGTGGTGCACGCACGCGCAAACGAGAAAACGAGTCCAAACAAACGAGTGAGGCGCATGCGACACAAAAGGGCGTCACCATAAGAACAAGAACAAAGATGGGTCCAATGAGAAAAGGAGTGAGTTAATTAGTGGCACAGTTTATATCAGAGACCCCCAACTCATAGCGAGTGTGACATATTGTCTCATATGATGCCATTTGTTGTGGACAGTGGGAATAGACAATGACCCATGATTTACCCTCCACAACCCACAAGGCCAACTTGGCTAGGACCCATTCCCTAATGAATGGTCTCAATCCAAGGCTGCAACACGTGTACGGAGATTGTACACCATGACCATGACAACGCAGGTACTACACTACTTCACTAGATCATATAACATGACCTAAAAATATCCATGGCCAACAAGGAAATCCACCAATTCTAGTAGGGCCATCTCAAACCCATAATGGGTTGGAGTCTTTGACGATTTTGTGCTTCAAAAGAAAGATTGAAGCATGGCCCAATACATGAGCAGCATATTCAGTCACTTCATTATACTCTAAATTGAGTCTTTTTTTTTTTTTTTTTTTTATAAACAACTACATTGAGTCCTTTACCATTGTATGTTACCAGCTTTGAGGTATGTACCATTAAATAATTTCTTTTGTTCTCTGATTCACAACAAAATTTGCCTTTGTTGATTAAAATAAGTATTTTGGTATTACTAAGAATTTTCAACATTTAAAAAAATATTAAGCTATTTATTATGGAAATTTTCTTGCCATTTGAAAGTTATAGAGAATTTAATTTTATAAGCAATAGAGAAGTTTTTGCTATATAAATTTTCCATACTAAATTGAAGAGATCAAAGTGCACTCGCGGCTTTATTATTGTTGTTGGGTTAACAAAACGCAATTTTTTTAGTTATATAGAAAAAATGTATAACAAACATGTCTCAATCTTTTAGATTTACATTAGTATTAGTGCATTACCACTAGCGGCACATCATGGTGGCAGAACTGCCCCCAATTTTTTATTTTTTTATCACTCTAACGGAATTATAACGGGGACGGTCATATTTATTAGCAGGTAAGTTTACCACCCTTACAATCAAGATCATCACTGTCAGATTAGAATTAAATCCAATGATTCATAATTATTCCTTGTAATCTTAATTTTTACTCTCTCATCCCTCCTTGTCTCTTTCTCTCTCTAGATTTGGAATTTGCACGCTTCTCTCTCCAAATTCTTCTCTTAATTCCTGATCGCTCTTCGGGATCACATAAATCTCAGGAACGACGAACACAACGCAACTCAATCTGTGTTTATTTCTCTCTTTCGCATATTAGATAAAAGAAAAAAAAATAAAAAATAAAAAAGAATTTTAATCCTCATAAACACAGTTTTGAAACAATGGATTAGTTGCAAAATTTTAATCTCTCTCTTTCTCAAATTCCAAACCTAGAGAGAGAAAAAGACAGAGAGGAGATGAGAAAGTAAAAATTTTATCTCTCTCGTTCACATCTTAGATTAAAATTTCTTTGAAAATGGATTAGTTGCAAAGGAATTTGACTGTGAAGGATTAAAATTTTTGTAATCTAGGTTAAAATTTACGAATGGATTGAAATTACAAATCCCAAACCTAGGTTTTAATCCCAAATTGACATGAATTTTTTTTTACGAATGGGCGGAAATTCTTGCATCATTGACTGTGAAGATGATGGATTGAAATTACGAATCCCAAACCTAAATTAAAAACTGTTTCGCATCATCACTGGCAGCCACGAGCTTCAAAGAATTTAGAGAGAGGGGGGGATGTAGATCTCAAATTCAGAGAGAGAGGATGAGAGAGAGTAAAAATTAGGGTTATAAAATATAATTATGAACCGTTGAATTTAATTTTAATCCAACGGTTAGGAGATTGGTGGTAAGGGTGGTAAACTTACCTGGTGGTAAGTATAAAAACACAACATTGTTCTCTTATAATTTTTTCATTATAATGTTTTGACATAATGTTTTATCAGCCGTCTTGACATAATGTTTTATTAAATATAGAAACACAACATTGTTCTCTTATAATTTTTTTATACGAACCAGTTTAATCCAATTGATTACTATACGACTCATTGGGGACGGATGTCTTAACACTATTTTATTATATTCTGAAGACTCCTCTTACAATTTTGGTCAAGTTTCACCACTGTGTTGTACAATTTTAATCCTTAGATTAATTTAATTTAAACTTGCATGTGCGTTTTTATTTTATCCTTCCTTCTTTTTCTCACCACTTTATCAATTAAGTCGCGTTACCTTTTTATATTTATTTCTTATCCATTAACCTGCATACGTAGAGTTCAATTCAAATCTTCATCTACTCCAACCTTTTGAATTAAGATGGCACTGCAAGTTCCAAATTATGAAAATTTAGCAAAGAAGCTGTCTGGCCTTCATTAACACTTGATTGGCTCAAGAAAATGCAAAATTTTCCCATGCTTGCATTTACACCAAAATCAATAGTGTCTCGTTAATCGTTAATCTATTGATTCTCCTTGGTAATAGATATGTTCTCCACCTTGGACAAGAGGCTTGTTCTAACAAATCAAGTCAAAATTATAATTGTATGGCTGAATGGGAATTTTATAATTGTTTTAGAAATACACCATATATAGACATCTTTTTGAACAGGTCTTTTTTATGCTATAGAAAATTGGAGTTGTAATAGAAATTAGGATAATATTGCATCTCCATCATCCAATATTGGACACTTGTTAGACATAGATTTAAGGAATGCACTTTAAAATAGCAACTTTTGCCAAGTCGATCCTTCAACGAAATCACTGTTACTTTAGGCTTGACTTTTTTTCTTCTTCAAAATATGCACCGAATCAATGCACTTTAAAATAGCAACTTTAGGCTTGCCAAGTCTTTACACATTTTGTGAGTCACCAGGCACCAACCATAATTAATGTCGAATATTGTGGGATACAATTAATTCATGTATGAAACTCTCTCCAAGAACTATAATTGAAGAAGCAAGGAATATAGTCTAGTAACAAAAGGAATTTCGATCTGCTAATGTCATTTTCGGTTAAGGAATGTGTTTTATGCGATTTGCAAGAGGTGTAACATTTGTCCACTGACGTGAGATGTAGAATTTATAAAAATTTGTAGTATAGGAAAAACCTGAATCGTCTTTCAAAGAATTTGCATAGGATTAAATCGCTTAAGTAAAAATAAAAAATTAATTAAACGGGGGATTTTTAATTCGATTAAAATTAAAGCAAGAGGTAAATACAAAATTATCAAATTAAAAGCAACTGTTGCGAAATTGACAAATATATAGTTCGTTTCAAGTAATAAAAGTGATAAATAAAGATCGTTCCCTCGAGGATTAATGCACCAACTACTAATTTAACTCTTTCCCTTAATTTAAAAAAACTCGGTTTGATTGTGAAAATATTGTTAACAAAATTAAAGACAATAAGAATCAAACGCATTTAATAATTATCAAGAACATCAAAGAAAATATGAGTGGTTAAAAACTGTAAAAGAAACTGTAGTCAAGATGCACTTCACCTCTGGTTCTCTTTTCTATTCCTAAATTGTATTTTATAACTAATCAATTTATTAGCTCAGACAATTCATTATTTTCCTATTAATTAGTTGAACTATAATGTCTTAGTGTATTCAACACTTTAACCCAATTAGAATCCTAGTGTCCTAGTAATTCCTCTTGAATTAAGTATTAAGCAAATAAATCTAAAAATCCGCAATCTATGTAAGCCTATGTCTAGATCACACACAGATTGTTATTCTACCCTTGTCAAGATTAAAACTTCAATATTCTTATTGTGAGCTCTAACGCTCAAAACCCTATAATAGAGCGATCAATTCTAAAAAGAGTACATAAGAATTAACACAGGTAGAATAAAACTAACTAAATTAAATTAATTATAAAAATAATTAAAAAATTAAAAAGGATTCAAGTTGGATCCATGATCCCAACTACAAAGAGAAATTAGCCAGACATATTTGACTTTAGCAATTCAAAATAAAAATAATTCATAACAAAGAAAGAAAAGAAAAAGATGAAGAATAAGAATCAATGGTCTTCAATCTTTAAATTCGCCGGAATCCTGATCTCCAACTTGAGCCTCCAAGAATTCTTTCAATTCTCTGATCCTCATAATTCTCTCCAACCAAAGATGACCAATCAGGGTTTTTCCCCATTTTATAGCTTAATGTCAAATATATCCAAATCTTGATCAAATCTTTGAGGTAGAATCCTCCTTAAACTATGATTAGATCTCTTTTAAAAATTGGTCACGTGCTTCCCGCACTACTAGCGCGGTGAAAATAATAAGGGCGACTGAATCCCGCGGTACTAGCGCGGATCCCGCGCTACAAGCGCAGGAACACTGTATGTAGAAATTCTCCTGCGGTACTAGCACGGATCCCACGCTAGTAGTGCGACACTTTGCATTGTGAAAATTTTCCCACGCTACCGGCGCGGATCTCGCGCTTGTAGCGTGGCAGCACTGTCTTCAGCTTTCTCTAGTGCTTAAAACACGTTCTTTTCTAGTATTTTTTCCTACAAAAACCACAAAAATTCAGTGAGAGAAGAATTGAGTATGGTTTATCAACTTATAAAAGATTTAAGCATTTTTCTTTAAAAGTAGATTAAATCTTTACTCTTTTTAACTTAGAAAACTATATATGCTGGAGGCATATCCGCAACCAACCAAGAATTGAGATCTCTAGACATTCATCATTGGACAAATAATTATTAAATTCATGATTGGCCCTAAACAAATAGGAATCCTTGCATTCGTTTATAAACCCTCTCTACTAGACGATCACCTAGCATTTAATCAAACACGGCATGTTCACTCGTGTAATTGCACAGTATCAACTCGTCTTGACTTAAGTTCTTTGGGTTAATCAACATGGATATTAAATCTAACATTCAAACTCTTCCCTAGGGTGATTGCCTCATCCTCTTGAATTCAACATACACAACCGTGTGATGTTCAATTTGAGTAAATGGAAAAGAAACAAATGCAGTTAAGGGAGCCATAGATCCTCCGGATTCAACCATGGAATCCTCAACTCATGGGTTTATTAAAAACACTTAGACTAGCATGGCTAAGTGGAAAACAAAAATTGAAATAAAAATAATGAAGAACAGTTGAGAGAAAAACCAAAAATCTTTGTTTGATCCTTAATTCCCCAAAATGAAAAATTGCGTAATCTTTCCCAACCTGGTCTCTTAAACCTATTCAAACTGGGTTAGGGAATCCATCAATCCGACCCAAATTAAAAACAAATCAGAAAATAATGACTTTGAATCTCATGTACATTGGGTTCTTAATTACAAAGTCAGGCTCAATTGATTAAATAAAATTCTAGATTTATGTGTCTCACTTTGGCTCCAATTTTGATTATCTTCTTTTTCGAATTTGGCTTTCAAGTCTCATACCATTTGTAGCTCTCTGAATTATCTATAAAATGAGATAAGAATGAGGTTAATCAGATACCTAGAACAATAATTGTACTCAAAATACTAGAACAACATAAATATAAAATTTTAGCACAAAAATGAATTAAGTTCAATTAAAAGCCCAAAATTCAATTTAGCCCAAAAGACTATTATTTACACACTAAATAGGGCAAAATGACCGTACTAGAAAGAATATGCAAATGTATTTCCAAGTGAAAGCTCATTTTGAAAGTTATGCCTGACTAGAGCAGTCAAACACGTCGAAGACCATGACGGGACCAGTGCCGCCACCATGAAAGCCGCGTCTAACAGCCATGTCAGCTGCCCTTGGAGTCTCGTCACATAGTCTGACGAATTTGAAGGAATCCCGCCACGTAATATGACGTGTTGCATGTCCCGTCACTGACCCTAACAGGTTCCCTTGGGATGGCAGTCTGACCACTGCACTGCATTCCCCTGACCTGTTATGACGGGTCTTATCTGGTTAACCATTTCAACGAGTTTAAATCACCGAAATCACTCCCTCCTTCTCTCTATCTGTCTTCGTTGTTGTCTCCGTCTTCTCCGACTTGATCTCCTTCCCCCTCCCTGTTTTTTAGCCTCTCCATTTTCCTCTCCGGTCATTTCAACTGTGGACATTCTCCATCTTATTCTCTGTTCGTTTCAACTTTGCTTTCGTTTCACCTGTCGATATCTCGTAATATTGTACATTTTATGAGAACCTACTTTATGTCCTCCCCTATTTGCTTTCGTGTGCAGCATTAACCCAACCGGTGTGCTCCCTCCTACCTCCATTTTCGTCAGGTGAGGTGTGCATGCAAAAAATTTGTATATTAGTTTATATTTTAGATGCAAACCCTAGGATAGTTCCTGTAAGATTTTTTTTTATTTTGTAGTAGAAACTGATTATTTTATAATTAAAGTTTTTATTAATTTAAAATTGTGATTATAATTAGTAGTTATTAAAATGTTAGGAATAGTTTAAATTATTTATTAATTACTGTTGTAATTATTTGGTAAGTTTCATTAAGTTGTAAAATTAGGGAAATCCTCAAACATGTCTGCATTATTTTTCTGTTTGGAATATATTTTAGATGCATTAGGTTTCATTAATTTATATTTTAGATGCAAACCCTAGGATAGTTATTGTAAGACATTTTTTAAAAAAACATTTGTAGTAGTATACTGACCTTTGTTGTAATTAAAGTTTTTATTAATTTAAAATTGTAATTATAATTAGCAGATATTAAAATTTTAAGAATAGTTTAAATTATTTATTAATTACTGTTGTAATTATTTGGTGAGTTTCATTAAGTTGTAAACTTAGGGAAATCCACAAACATGTCTGCATTATTTTTCTGTTTGGAATATATAAGCCACGATTTTTTAATTAAATTGTAATCATTATTTTAATTAATTTAGTAAATTTAATTAATGAAACTCTAAGAAAGAAACTTCCTCAATAAATTTATTTGAACCGTAGTAATGAAATTTAGTTAGTAAAATAATGAATTTGTAATTAGTAAAATAATTAATAGAGATGTTGTGGGTTTTTTTTATAATTCAAGTTTTAATTATTTTGATAAATTCAATTAGCCTTTAGAATTATTGAACCCTTAGATCCATTCAATTTTTTATTGACGGTTCATTGGATTTAGGGTTTTCAGTAATTTTAATTGTTTTAGGATTTTTTGTTATACTTAATTTAGTAATTATATGTTATGAATACTTAACAAAAGTACCTACTTAGTTAAATAGATTAATTGTTAATGAAATGATTAAACAGTAATTAAAATTAATAATTTAGTTAAATATTAATAATATTTTATTAAAATCGATAATAGAAACAAATTTAGTAAAATAATTAATGTTATTATTAAACAGTAATTACACTCATTGTTTTAATTAAATATTAAGCATAGTCCTAATCAGGCAATTTACAAATAATTTTTTTCCTTTTTTACTTAGTGTTTTAAATAAGGGTGATCATATTTAATTAGTGATGAAAATTATAAATAGTTAGTGAATTATTTAATATTTATTGTTGTAATTAATTTTTTAGTATGATTTATTAAATGCAAGAAAAATTCATTTTTTGTAGTATAATGTTGAATTTAATTGTAAATTTTTGTCAGTTAAATGGCTAGTGATCGCCCCCGCATTGACCCCCGTCCCAAAGAGTGGAGCGTACTGGATGAAAACGTGCAGCAATCACATAGATCGCAAGTCGTGTGGAAAGACGGGCGTCTTAAGTCTCTTAGGGTCAAGCGAGCCTCGGAGGGTAAGGGAGACAACAGAGATGTCCATAACTCCGATGACATCCCACTGGACTTGCAGCAGCATCTGATGCGTGCAGGTTTCTGGCATGTGACACGCATGAGACGATTACCGGTATGTTTTAGTTATCAATTTCTTTGTTGTAAATTATTACTGTTTCATTTTACCAATAACAGATGTCGTTCATATTTTGTCCCTTATGTTTATGTTGGCAGATTGATCATCGTCTAATTACTGTATTGGTTGAGAGGTGGAGGCCGGAGACTCACACCTTCCATATGCCTGTTGGAGAGATGACAATTACTTTACAGGATGTGGAGGCTATTCTGGGTTTAGCCACTGAGGGGCGGGTTGTATCTGGTTATACACATGGCAACTGGCCACAGGTCATCCAGCAGTACATTGATGTGAGGCCTCGGGCGCAGGATATAGATGACGATAATCTAAAGATGAGTTGGTTGACCCATCATTGGGGTCATTGGGTCGAGCACTCAGATACTTCAGAGGGATAGATTATTTACATGCGTGCTTATCTGATGCGTCTATTTGGAGGATTTTTGTTGTGTGACAAGTCCAGTTCAGTAGTTGGTTGTCGATTCATACAACTGTTAGGAGGGGACTTTGTGTCATGCCATGTCTTCTTCGGCGAAAGACGTTGGGGGATGTACACTGTTGTTGCAAATATGAGCATGGTCCAGATTTCCTACCATATCACCTTCTATTCCTATGGACATTGACCCAACCGATCACTACGGACGTCGGTATAGAAATTAGTCATATACTTGCTTTGAGAATGATTGTATTTTTTATTCATTGCATATGATTAATATGTGTTTGTGGATGTGTTATATTTTAAAGGTTTAATAATGTGGAGTTACAGTCACACCGATTTCATTTGAGGGATTACCGGATAGAGCTTGACCAGATGGGTCGCGATAATGTAAGAATGATCATTAGTCAATGGTTACATGGGATTTTGTGTTAAACTGTGTGCACATGATTAATATTGTTTTTCGTATAACAGGTTGTGTGGGAGCCATACAAGGAAGCTGGTTATGAGTTTCTCGGTGCAGATCCTCACGTGCAGATCATGTGGAAGGCAGTGACAACTATACTTGCTTTCCACATTATGGAGATACACCAGTCTGATCGCTGCATGAGGAAATTTAGTATGAACAACACATTCCTACACCCGCTGGACAGCTGCGAGGTGAACATGATCTTACCCTACGCAGAAAGATTACTGAGAATTGGGAAGCGAAGATGGCCCCACACATACAATTGTGGAACATCAGACATGAGCGCATTGAGACTACAGATGCGTGGCAGGGGACCATGTCCCCGAACTCTGAATATATGACCTAGTACTTTAGTCATACTCGACGATTTATGACAAGGCAAGTCGCCAAGATTGGCCATGTGGTACGTATGCATGTTTATATCGTAAATCATAACATTGTCTACATATTTATGTTCGTAAACATAATGTACGACTTTAATTAATTGTATAACTACAAGTTGATGGGGTTGAGTGGATATGGTGGATGAATTCTCCACAGATGCATGCGTAATGCAATTATGATCAGGTGCAAAAGGTTTGTGATCAGTTACTACATGCACTTAGAGAGTTCGGACGGGTTGCTGAGCCTGGCCTGAGTGCACCATCGGGACTACTAGTTGGTGTACCAAATCCCGAGATAGATAAATCGCCTCATGCGAAGGAGGGTAGAGGGATTTGTCGTAAACGATCGCAGATTCAGCAGCAGACATACGACATCCCAGATTCGGGTCTACGCGATGGAGGAGTTTATAGACCACCCATGTGGCCGACCATGGCCTTTACTCCTGTTAATTGGTTTCCTCCACAGATCCCTACTCCGATGCCAGCACCGATGCCCTCACAGATGCTGGCACATATGGCTACACGAATGCCCACACAGATGCTCGTACACATGCCCACACAGATGCCTTCACATATGCCTCTACATCCACATCCAGATATGTCTTTCGGGTATGATCCACACATGTATGGACACACACAAAGTGGCATGCCTTCTCAGTATCAGTCGATGAACACACAGTTTGACCAGGGGACGAGTTTGCAAAGTATGCGAACCCCACCTGTTTCTGGTTTTCGCGATTACCATCCCACACATGGGATTTCAACATTCGAGGTATATCAATATATTTTATTTGGTATATATCCTGCAAAAATAACACAAATTCACAATATTAGCAAAACAAGTACGAAACTTATAAACGCCATATGCAATAAACTTACAAACAACATTACCTAGTTTCTTTAGAAAATCCTTCAAGTATTGGTCTTTGAAACATGTATTAAAATTGCTCCCTACATGACAAAGGCAAAACACATGGTATGCATTAGGAGGTTGCTAACCAATATCGTCATTACTGACCTTGATATAATGCTTTTGTGTCGATCAGAAATAAGGAATAAACCAGTCTTGTTTGTAACATACAGTCTGATGGATGACAAAAAGTATTCCCATGCTTCCTTGCTTTCACTTTCAACAACTGCAAATTCAATGGGTAGCACCTCATTGTTTCCATCTTAGGCTGTGGCGATCAATAATGTCCGTTTATATTTATCGTAAAGATGTGTACCGTCCACCTGTATAACTGGCTTGCACCAATTGAACGCCTCACGACATTGACTAAACGTCCAAAAAACATGTTGAAAAACCTTAGTCCCATTAACGACTTGCTGATTGAACACATATGGTTTATGTTGAATATGATACATAGAACCCGGGGAAAACTTCATCATGTGCCCAAACCATCTTGGCAAGAATGAATACGACTCATCCCAATCACTACAGATCTTAGCAATTGCTTTCTGTTTCGCCTTCCTATACGAAACGTTAAATCCAAATAGACTAGTCACTCGTTCTTGTATCAAGATAACGGCCATCGAAGGTGAAGCATTCACCATGTTTGCATGACCATTCACAATATAGTATGCATTAGTAAATATATTTACGTCCACTTGTAAATATAGATAATAATGAAAATGAAAGTTAAGTAATGCATAGTACCCATTATGACCTCAAAAATAAATTCTAAATCAAGCTGTCTGTGATCTTGGGAAATGATTGTGCTCACACAACTATGATCTCTTACCCATTTACTGACCACCCAAGTGCTGCTGTTCTTCGGTTTAATTGCTCTGACTCGTCAATTGCAACCTTCTTCATAGTTACGACATTTCATAGACAACTTCATCGTAGTACTCTCAACCACAAAAGATTCTTGATGTTTCTTCATGCAGTAATGTTTAATGGCGTCTTGGACATCGCGCTTGGACCTGAACTCTTGTTTGACAAACATTTCATCTCCTCTTTTCCATGGAACATGACCTAAGCTTTCTATATCCAGTATGTCTTCGTTCGGATAATCCAAATTACGAGCCTCATAGTGTGGAATCGCATTCCTAAAGGGTGTCACATCTGAATATACACATATAATACACATATACACATGAAATAAAAAGGTATACATTAATAATAAAAACCCAATAACTAACTTGATGATGACAAAACTACCGCAATATTAGACATAGGGTTACTAGTCTCGTGTGACGTGGGATTATCATGTTCATCTTCACTTGCATCGCTGTCATTCTGATCAGGGTCATTTGCCAACAGAGTCTCTTCATCTTCATCGTCAGGTTCAACATCTACCATATAGTCACTTTCTTCTCCATGTGCAACGGTAGATTGTGTGGGCTGAGGTCCACAGGACGATACATTATGTGACTGACTGTTAAGGTCTAGCCCACGAATCGGTATTGACCGTTCCTCTGATGTCTCAATATCCACGTATAACTCAATAAATTGAGACATGGTGTTTCCGATAAATGTTACAAGGAAAATATCTACATCCTCATCATCACATATTTGGAAACCTGAATATTTGCGATTTTCACATAGTACTCTACCTGTAACTGAACATATTACCTGATTTTGATGCAACTTCAACTTCTGACGGATCTTGTTATTTAGATCTGTAATGGACATGTCTCAAACAATATACATTGCTCTTTTTTCTCCTTCAAAACTCAAACCGCCTGCACCGTTAATTTTAGAACCATTGTAATATATGAATGAACAAAATTGATTCATTGTATACACATAAAACAACACAATTATAGGATAGTTGTGCCTCAAAATAAGGAAAAAAAATAGAGACATTAAATATTAATTCATAAAAATAGTAAAGAGAATTTTGAAAGTGCGCACAGAGATATAAATGAACAACTGCAAGAGAGAAACAAATCAACTACAAAATAATTTCTCAGAACCTGAACTCGTTCTCACATCGAATATGCTATATATAGCCAATTTGGTATGTGTTGTATATGTGGTAAGTGTCACGAGAGACTAATGTTGTCTGTCTTTCATACGTCTTTCATAAGGGACTTTACTTCACGCTTATCACTATAGTGACATATGTTGTGGTATCGTCAATGAGACGGGTATGGGTGTCGGTGGGATAGTGCCGTCAATTACCTAGACGGGAGTGGAGACACATAACCATTGGATCCGTCACATGAGGTGACAGTTTTGGCCATGTCAAATGGATGAACGGGACTGCCATGCAACACGTCAAAGCAGGTGACGGGATTCAATTAAACGCGGCACGTTGTGTGACGGGAATCTAAGGGCAGCTGACATGGCTGTTGGACGCGGCATTCATGGCGGTGGCACTGGTCTTCGACGTGTTTGACTGCTCTAGTCAGGCATAACTTTCGAAATGAGCTTTCACTTAGAAATACATTTGCATATTGTTGGAGATTGTTAGGATATCAATATTTGTTAGGATATTATACTGTTAGATATATTATACGGTTAGATTGTTATATTGCAGATTCTTTAGTTTGTTACTAGATAGTTAGATAATTTAGATAGTTGTTTTTATCTCTTATCATTTCTCTGTAACAAATCGTGTATCTGTTTTGCCAATTGCCTATTAAAAGGCTGCACACTTGAATAATATCAACAAGTTGCATTACCAAGTTTATCTTGGTATCAGAGCGCACCAAAATTAAACAACGCTTCCGCAGTGTGAGGAAAAGTGCGAAAGCTTGCCCTACGGAAGATGGCCAGCAGCAAGATGAAACCCTCGGATCCTGGATCGCCATTTCATCTGGCAGGTTCTGATAATCCGGGAATTTCGCTTACAACTGTAATGCTGCGTGGAGAAGCCAACTATGTGAATTGGGCAAAGCTCATGAAAAACGCACTAAGAGCGAAAAATAAGTTAGGTTTCGTTACTGGAACCGTAAAGAAACCAGAGGAAGATGACGGGGAAGAATGGCGAGCGTGGGAGATGTGCAATTCGATGATCAATGGTTGGATACATAATACCATTGATGCGAAATTGCAGCCATTCATCAAATGTTTTGATGAAGTAAAAGATTTGTGGGATGATTTGAAGGAGAGATATGCCGTGGAAAATTCTCCACGTCAATATCAACTCAAGACCAGTTTAGCTAATATAAAACAACTTGGAAATAGTGTGGGTGAATACTATACCAAGTTAAGAGCTGTGTGGGACGAACTTGAAGGGAGTAAAACCCGCAAGACGTGTGACTGTGGAGACAAGTGTGCTTACGCAAAGGAGATCGAAGAAGAGAAGGAACATGACCGTGTTTATCAATTTCTCATGGGACTTGATGAGGCTGTCTTTGGCAATTTACGTTCACAGATTTTGAACACCTCACCTTTGCCAAATGTCAACAAAGTGTATGCAATTGTTACGCAAGAAGAAACTCATCGTAACATTGCCCGCCATCAGGAAGAACGAGAAAATGTGGTAGGATATGTAGCTCAGGTTGGATTGAAAGACAAGATGGAAAGTCATGATCAGCACACGATCTCTGGCAAACAAGCCGAGAGAGTGCCGTGTCCTCATTGCGGGAAAACCAACCATGATCCCTCACGTTGTTGGAACGTCATTGGATTTCCAGCAAATAGATTTGGTGGACGGGGACGTGGAAGGGGACGATCAGGAGGAAGACATCAACAAGCTCATGCCATGCAGATTGGGAAAGCTCTCAACCAGCCGTAGCATCCTATCAAGGTGATGCACTTCAACAAGCTGCAGCAGCAGCTTCTTACCAGAATAATGTGCCTCCGCAGGTCACAGCGAATTCAATGTTGACACCTGAAATTATGAACAAGCTCATTGCCTTGGTTGAACAGCCATCCAATGATAAAGTGTCTGGTAAGATTACACACTTTCAATGGCTTATTGATAGCGGAGCCTCTCGCCACATGACGGGATCCTTGAATTTGTTGACTAAAATTAGAAAGATTAATCCTTTGTCCGTCACTTTACCAAACGGATCTGTTACTCTTGCAGAAAAAGAAGGAACAATGATGTTTAATGCACAATTCAAACTATCCAATGTGTTATATGTTCCCCAATTGAGATGCAATCTGATTTCTGTTTCACAGCTATTGCGAAATAACAGCAGGATGGTAACCTTTACTGATAAAAATTGCCTTTTGCAGGACCAAATACTGAAGAGGGAGATTGGTTTGGGTGAGCTCAAGGAAGGAGTGTATGTGTTTCAGCCCAAGCATGCTTCGGCTTCAGCAGTTCGAGCAGAAGAATCTATGGAGCTGTGGCATAGTAGACTAGGTCATGCATCTTATGATATGTTGTCTTTGATTCCAGGAATTAATATTTCGTTGAATAAAAATGTTACTGGTGCGGCATGTGATGTTTGCCAATGTGCCAAACAAACTCGATCTGTGTTTCCTTTGAGTACTTCACGCAATAAAGAAAGTTTTTATTTGGTTCATTGTGATACTTGGGGACCCTACAAGTCTCCTTCCTCTTCGGGTGCTTACTATTTCTTAACTATTGTCGATGATTTTAGTAGAAGTGTGTGGGTATATATGATGGCCGAGAAAAGTGAAACTTATGATCGAATGTGTAAATTTATGGCTATGGTGCAGAATCAGTTTGGGAAAAATGTCAAAATAATTCGTTCTGATAATGGAACTGAATTTAAGTCTAATAAAATGATGCAACTCTTGAGTGAAAAAGGCATTTTACAACAAACAACGTGTGTACATACTCCCGAACAAAATGGACGCGTAGAGAGGAGACATAGACACATTCTTAATGTCTCGCGTGCTTTATTATTTCATGCAGGTATGACAGCTGAGTTCTGGGAAGAAAGCATTCTAACAGCTGTACATCTGATCAATAGAACACCTACAAAGGTTCTTGGAGGAAAGTCACCACATGAGATATTGCATGGAACCCCACCAGAATACACTTGAGAACATTTGGATGTTTGTGCTTCGCTAACTTCAGACCCAAACCCAATGACAAATTCGCTCCACGCTCTCGACGATGTATTTTAATTGGATATCCAACAGGACAAAAGGGTTGGAGATTGTTAGATATCGAGACTGGACAGCGTTTTGTGTCAAGAGATGTCAAGTTTCGAGAACAAGAATTTCCATTCCGAGTAAAGAAGAATGAACCTATTGTCCCTCAGCTGCCTACATCATTCCCTGATGAAACTGAAAACGTTGTAGTTGCAGAAAACGCTGAAGAGCAGTCATGTGAAACTGCCACAATAGTGCAACCCACTACGGACGATAGGGGGAGCTCCGATGCTATTTCAATGCCATATTCCTCTCAAGATGTTGTGCCTACAAGACACCAGAGAGCACGAAAACTTCCCACTTATTTGCAAGATTATGCTTGTCACATGGCTGAAACACACTCGCATCCTCTCATCCGAACCAATGTCACCTCAGGTATTAAGTATCCTATATGCAATTATGTCAGTTTAACTAATTTTTCTAAAGAACATCGAGCCTTTGTTGCAGCAATTGACGCCAATCAAAAGCCTCGAAATTTTCGAGAAGCCATGCGAGATACACGGTGGGTGGCTTCCATGAGGAACGAAATCCAAGCTTTGGAAGATAATAAAACTTGGTACATTACAGATTTGCCTCCACACAAACATGCTCTCCCAAGCAAATGGGTGTTTAAAATCAAATACCGTTCTGACGGTACGGTGGAACGCTATAAGGCAAGGTTGGTGATAGCTGGAAATCATCAAATTGCTGGGGAGGATTACAGTGAGACATATGCACCAGTGGCCAAAATGGTGAGTGTTCGTACACTACTTGCTGTAGCAGCTGCCAAAAATTGGGAATTACATCAACTCGACGTCCACAATGCATTCTTGAACGGTGACCTAAGTGAAGAAGTTTACATGCGGTTTCCTCCCGGATTCAGTGACGGATCCAATCACAAAGTATGTCGTCTTACCAAATCCTTGTATGGACTGAGGCAATCACCACGAAACTGGTTCTCCAAACTCAGCTCTTCCTTGACACATTATGGTTTTATACAATCAAGGGCAGATTATACGCTCTTTACTCTCCAAAGAGGGGACGCTTTCCTAGCAGTCCTAGTCTACGTTGATGATATAATAGTGGCAGGGAATGATCCTAATGCATGTAAAGCAGTCAAGGAGTATCTGAACAAATGTTTCAAAATCAAAGACTTAGGTCCGCTGAAGTATTTCCTGGGTATTGAAATTGCTTGTAGCAAGCAAGGCATTTTCCTTTGTCAACGTAAGTACACTTTGGACCTTCTGTCCGAATCAGGCTTGAGTGGGAGTAAGCCTGCGAACTCTCCCATCGAACAGAATCATCGCCTCGCCTTGGATGATGGCCCTATGTTTGACAATCCTGAACGATATCGAAGACTTATAGGTAAACTCATTTACCTCACCATCACTCGACCTGATTTGAGTTATGCCATTCATATTTTATCACAGTTCATGCAACAACCCAGGCAAGCTCACTTTGAAGCTGTCGTTCGTGTCCTTCGGTATCTCAAAAGGAATCCTGGCCAAGGCTTACTTCTTAAGTCCGATTGTGACTTACAGTTTCATGCTTACTGCGACTCGGATTGGGCATCTTGTCCTCTCACTCGCAAATCCATTACTGGTTTTTTTATTATGCTAGGATCATCCCCAATCTCTTGGAAGACTAAGAAACAAGTCACGGTCTCCCGTTCTTCGGCAGAAGCAGAATACAGATCCATGGCAGCAGCTACCTCGGAGTTAGTTTGGCTCAAATCGTTTCTTACTTCCCTTGGTGTTCCACATTCAGGTCCTATGGAGTTATTTTGTGACAACCAAGCCGCCTTACACATAGCTGCCAACCCCGTCTTCCATGAACGGACAAAACACATCGAAATAGATTGCCATTTCGTGCGAGAACAGATTCTTGCCAACAACATTGTCACTGCTCACGTCCGTTCAAGATCCCAACTTGCGGACCTGTTTACTAAAGCATTGGGACAACGTCCGTTCTTCGAATTCCTTCCCAAGTTGGGCATTTCATCCTTGCATGCTCCAACTTGAGGGGGAGTGTTGGAGATTGTTAGGATATCAATATTTGTTAGGATATTATACTGTTAGATATATTATACGGTTAAATTGTTATATTGCAGATTCTTTAGTTTGTTACTATATAGTTAGATAATTTAGATAGTTGTTTTTATCTCTTATCATTTCTCTGTAACAAAGCTCTGTAACAAATCGTGTATCTGTTTTGCCAATTGCCTATTAAAAGGCTGCACACTTGAATAATATCAACAGGTTGCATTACCAAATTTATCTCATATTTTTTCTAGTACGATCGTTTTGCCCACTAAACAGTCCTAAAATTATTAATTAAAAATAACAAATAAGTGTGATAAAATTCAATTATCACCCACCACAAATTTGGACCCACCCCACTTATGAAGGTTATGGCCTTGAGTAGCTTTCATCGAGCAATAACCTTATGGACCATGGTTCAACATCACGGTGACCTATCCCAATTACAAAGTTAGAGTATCCCGAGCCTAAGTTTGGGGGATATATGATGCAAAGAGAGTTTGGTTAACGGCATAACCTCAATGTGAATGTTAACATCTCAAACAGTGTGGTCTATTAGGTGTACCTTTTGGCCACATTGGGAGAAGAAAGGGAAAGAACGTAAACAAATGAAAACAAAAGAGACCCTCTCCTTTATTCTTTTTACACAACCTAAGTCGATGGCCTCATAGACAAACGACGTGCCCCTCCTCGAAAAGTATAATGATAAACACCTTTTTATTAAGGAATTCAAGTAAGCACTTTTGTCTAGAAGAAGCCTTCCCTTTGGAATGAGGGATTCAGTTATTACTAAGAAGAAAGATATACTATATATAAAGACAAACATTTAGCAGCTTTTTCTCCGCTTCAAAGTTATACTCAGCCAAAAAAATTTAAAAATTTAAAATTTAAAATTTAAATCCTCTTTGAACAGCTATTTTTCAGTCCATTAAAATCGACAATCATACACTACTTTCATGTAATCATAAATATTTATAGTGCAAATTTTCTGACAATTGTTCCTCAAATTGTTCAACTGCATAACAATAAAGAAGAACAACATATAAATCAACCCATAAGGAGGTCTCAAAAGAGAAAGTGGCATGCTATTTCGAATGAGAAATATCATGGAAGAGTGTGAAGTAATAATTCATTGCTACATTTACCATGCAAGTTAAATTACTTCCTATTCTTGATTATGGTTGATGAAATATCGATAGAATGAATGATGAAATTAGTGTCTCATGCGAGGAGCATGTGACTAATTCAGGGATTAATAAATAATTAATTAAACAATTAAGGATTAAATTATATAATTGGGTGAAAGGGAAGCATTTTTCGAAGTAACTGCAACTTGATGGAAATAAGCAAATGAAAAGGGTTATCCTATTGAACGTGAAGCAGTATTCTCTTCTGTCACCATCACTTATGCTGAAGCAATAGAAATACTGTCAAAAAATAGAAATCAAAATTCAAACTCTTCAAGCAAATTAAAAGAGCACTCTATATTAGAGAAAGGTAGATAATCATCTTTCCTTAATTATTATTTATGATTGTATATAAGTTGAAATCATAAAATTTCAAGATCATGTCGTAGTTATTAAGGTGGGCAATTCTTGTTTGATTTAAGAAGATTATTGAAAATTAAACTACAACTTACAAATGACTGCATTTAAAGTAACAAGAACATAATTGAGATTAATATTTCTCACGTTGTAACTACACACATACACGTGTGTGAGACACATAATGTGAAAAGAAGAGAAAAAAATATGAGTCTCACGTATTTTTATGTGTATGTAAGAGATAAAATTATTTTCTATATGAAAAATATTAATCCGTAATATAATGACATTTATATTTTTCTTTATTTTTTATTGATATTTAGCACTTTTAAATTTATCACCAAGTACATGATTGAATTGATACAAGGTTATTTCAATTTAATTAGTGACTTTGAGTTCGAGTCTAATATATAATTGTGTTGAAAATTTAATAAGAAAAACTTTGTCACCCTTATAATCTTACCCGATTCAATTGGATTAGTTGATTAATCCACGAATCGGTGGAAAAATTTTAAGAAAAAGTAAATTACATTCAAAACATATTTCCAAATACTTTGCAAATGAGCAAATACAACTTGAAAGCCAAAAGCCAAAACACCATGTGAGCATCCAAGGCAAATAGCATAGTAAAAGTGATGTAAAGAAAAGCCAAAAATTTGTCCGAGGTGGAAAATGGTGTGGGGAGAGATGAGATGCATGGGTGAGCGTGTCAAAAAAGTTGCCATTTTGTCATGAGACAATCTTTTACCTCTCCATCTTTCGTTCCCAACTTTTATAGATGCTTTGCCCACCATATCTTCTCCGACACTTTCTTAAAAGTTTCCTTCAATATTTTGTTTTTAGTCTCTCTATCTCTCTCTTATTTTTCTTAGTCAGCTTAGATACAACGCTTTCTTCGTATCCCACACATTTTATTTTATCCCAAAACATAAAAAAGTAAGCACTCATATGATTGTCAAAGGTCACTAATTGTTGGCCCTCCGCAAAAATTTTTTAGAGTATACCCCGTTAATTTTATAGGTTTTTTATGGATTAATTCAGTGTTTGAAATAAGTTCAGAATTAAGATTTTAAATCTCTTCTAAAAATAATATTGAGAAGGATTATGCTCTCACACGTACTCAGCTCGCATGCCAAAACCCTTTCATGCATGCACAATATGCTCTTTCTCTCTAACACACACAGATACAGACATATTGGGTGGAGCTTTGGCTCCACATAGCTTTGCATTAAATGAGTTGGCTAGCTTCCAATTCAGGAATTCGCTTCCTTTTATCCAATGTTCTTCTATTAAAGCATCCTTTTTTTTCCTTGTGTAGTGTGGAAAATCAAATCTAGGTCAACCCACCTTCCATTCTGCTGTCCTTTTCGTTAATCATTTTTCTCAATGGATTTCCTCTTCATTTATCAAGGTTGGATTTCTTTTTTATATATGTAGTTCGAAACATGTTTACTTCCTTGGTCTATATGTCTTCGTAATTAATGAAATATTATTTTCCTCCATTCTTATTTATAAAAGCATATAAATATTCTCCAGAAAGTTAGAATTTTAATTTAATGATAAATTTTAAATTTTCAACAATTATGTAACTTTTGTGTTTTTGATAAGAAGTGTTATAAATTTAATAAAAAAAGTAGTAAATTTTTACAGTTACAAACAACCAATGGAGTTGTTTATTTTCTAGAAAAATATGTGGTTTTGTTACTAAATATAAAATATTATGATATATTAATGACTAAATACACATTTATAACAAATGTGTATGTGGTAGAACACTCGTCTCTTTACTTTCTATCATCTATGCCTATCTTTTTTTCTAAATAAAAAAGCTACATCTGGCAATTGTATTTAGATATTTAACGAGCTAGTTAGCGAAAGTGCACTAGTTGTATAGATCAAGTCAATATATATATATATATATATATATATATATATATATATATATATATATATATATTTTGTTTCTTTTTCGATACAAAGAAAAACCGTGTTCATGCACTTAAAGATACCAGTAAGACAACACATTACACTACAGCATGTCATATCCAATGATATTTTCTTATATTAAACAAAGAATAAGAATAAACTACTAAGACAAAGAAATGATTAAAGGCAATAATTGATGACAACTTGTGTGGTTCTAGTTCTTTCGGTTATATATGATAGGATATGACTTTCTTGTTTATATTATAGTCCATACAGCACAAATTGACAATGCCCATTTGAGATTGACCCAAATGTAACGTCTTTTGGGGATATCTAAAGGCCCTGTCGAACCTTTCTGTGTGACTGGAAGTAAGGTTGACATATTTGAATCGAAATCATTTTCAATGCATGATGTGATTACATAAATAATGACTAAGTTTGACATATACATCACCATGCAATGAATTAATTTAGCTTAGGACACGGAAAATTATGGTTCAAACTTTATAGAAAGGTTTAATTATTGCTATATTTTTAGTATTGTGATGGACCTAAGTGTCACGCAAATTGGAGTCATTATTGTAACCATCAAATTATGGAGGAAAGGTAGGGAGAATATTAACAATGAGGAATTTGTCAAAGTGTAAAAGGTATACATAAATTTACAGCTAGGAAATTAATTTACGCTGAATTTATACACGTCCTGCTAATGGATGACTACCATTAAATAATAATGCTGAAAAACTAGCATTGACATTAAGAATTAGTTATACAGCAACCGAAGTAAACTGTGCTGGTGTTCTTTCAAAGCTTAATGTGAGTATGTGACTATGTACAAATGAAGTCTCAACCAATTCTAATACAGAACTGGATATCTGACTAGTTCTCGTAAGAAATTTTTGAATTTTTATTTCTCCACCAGTTTATCCATTACCCAAATAATTCGGTTCGAAAATATGGTGCTTCCAAGACTCAAACTCCAGATTATGAGTTAAGCTAAAATAATCTCTTACTACTTTGATTCACGTATTTGGTGGTAGTATCCAGAGTTATTCAAGTAATTTAAATCAATCCTAACCTGACATTAGTTTCATTTTATTTCATGCTCCATAAAACAATTGAAAGGTTTTGACAAAAGAGTGTGCACCCTTTGATACATAACTGTCCTCTCAGTCTAGTATTCCACCTGCATGAAATGTTGTAGTCAACGAAACATTAAACATGATATTACTATTAATTTGCTTAACCTTGAAACACTTGTGATTGCATATGAAGGCCTAGGTTGGATTTGACTGAATGGCTAAAAACTTTCTCATCTTGATAAACTCAAATATTCATCAATTACTCGATTAGTCCTATTTAAATATCATTGAATCCATTATAAGATGTGTCTCTCCCAAAACCATTTTCTTGATTTCTAGAGCTTCAACAAAGAAGCTTTGACTAGCAACTCAATCACCAAGCACGTCACCTTAGGTGATTAGACAAGGTACTATCTACTATGGGCAAGTTAAGGAATAGACTAAACTAAAAGGACAAAGTTGAGTGTCTATATATAAACCTTCCGATCAGCCCAAAAATTAATGGGTCATATTTTGTGTTTAGTGACCTGAGTATATGCGGAACAAGCCTAGATATGATCTTTGTAGCCCAACTTGTCACTGTAGACTCAATTAGATAGCAAAATCTTTCTAAAACAAATATAAAAATAGGAAATTGCAAATGATTAAAGGTTTAAATTGTTTGCGTGTTATTGTAAGCAATTGATGCATAATTGTATGACTAGGTACTTCGGATCCAACTCGTGCAAGGTTGAAGTATATAATAATTATAAGTTGCACCGAAAGTCATATAATACAAAAAATATATTTTCAAAAACCAAAAGAGAGATAACATGAGATGTACCAAAATTTTAATTAATATTATATGAAATAATATAGTAAATAAATATTTTAGTTAGTATATGATATCTTTAAATAAATTGTTTAAATTAAATTAAAATTTAGTTAGGAAATTATTTTTAAAATAAAAAATAATAATAATAAATATTTTGTAAGATAATCTTTTTATATTTAAGTTTTGTATATAAAATCAAAAAGTACATATATAACATTAGGAAAAAACATTTCTCTGTCAACTTGAGATAAGTTTATCTCCGGCCAACTCAAAACTACTTCGTTTTGTTTATTTATTTCCTTATATTAATTGATTCACCTTGGAACGGTTATGATTCCATTTTTCTCTCTCTTCCTTTATCACCATTGATCCATCTTTGTACGGTTATAATTTAGTAGCCGGAAATAAAATTATCTTAAGCAGTTTGATAAATGAGAAGCTCATAACATTATTAATTTAAATATAAATCTCTCTAAGCCTGACCTGACCTATTAGCTTGTGTAAGCTCCAAATTACAAGTCTGGCCTGACTTATATTTAAAAAATAAAAGCATTGACCTAGGCCTGTTAACCTGTTTAAGTCTATTAAACATTCAACAATTAAAAGAATAACTAAAATAATATTATTTTATTATTCAAAATTATTAAAATAATAATTTTATTTATTATATTTTAAATAAATAATATGATATAGGCCAGCCTGTAAGCTTATAGGCCCGACATGTACAAAAAAGCCTATGACTTGTTTTCTAAATAAGTTTTTTTAAAAACCTAGGCCTGTTCTATTTTACTATTTACAATAGGCTAAGTCTGGCTTAATATAGGCTAGGTCGTAGACCCCTGTAGGTCGGCCTAGCCCATTTACCCCCTAATTATAAATATATTTCACATTTTAACCAAACGTCATTTTGATAATATTTTAATTGTGATTTTTTAAAAAATATATAATACCAAATAGTTAATTTTTATCAAAATTATAATCTTAAATATTTATTTTAAACAATTTATGGAATACAAGATTAAACAACTATCTCTCTCTCTCTCTTATAAAACAACCAATCCTCAATATAATTATATTTTATTTTAGTTAATTCTATTTCGTTATATTTCATTCAATCATCCTCCATTCCATTTTGATCAAACTATATCCAAACAAACCTAACTAAAACCCATACCCCGCCCAAAATCGTGAAACTGAACAGTGAAAGAGCATAATATAGATCAATCCGAAAAATGTCGAAACGCGACACATCCGATTCGGAATCCGAGGATGCCTCAAATTCAAGCTCAGAGTCAGAGGAAGCAGAAGAAATCATGTCCAATGGGAAGAAGAATCAGCAGCAGGGCGTGTCGGAGTACGAGAAACAGAGGCTTTCGAGAATTGCTGAGAACAGAGCGAGGTTGGAGGCATTAGGGTTACCCCAAATGGCTTCCTCTTTCAAGGGCATGCCTCAAAAAGCGAAAAACAAGAAGGGTAAACAGAAGGTTGAAGATGATGATGATGATGAAGAGTATAAACCCGAACATGAGGGAGAACCCAGATCACAATCTTCAAGCGAAGAAGATGGGCACGATAAAGATGAGGACTTTGCTGCTGAAAATGCTGCTGGGACACGGAAAAGGAAGGTGGGTACTGAAAATTCTTCAATAAAAGACCCCATTTTTAAAGTTTTATCTTTCAGTTCAATTTAAATAAATAAATTTTCTTATGCAAAGTTTAGATTTTAATTTAATTGGGTTATTGAGATATGATTTTTTTTTTCTTTCTAGTTTTACTTCTTTGCAAAATTGAGCTATTTTTGTTGGTGGAATGTTTTGTTTTCAGCTTTAGCTGTTGTTTGGTTTAATATGTACATAATAAGATGCTTTGGCAATGTGCTTATTTTGCAGTTAATGTGAATAGCCCTAGGAGTTCTGGTTTGAAAAATATTTTGGCATTTACAATTGTTTTCCTTAATAGCAACTGCAGGCAAAGAACAAAGGTTTGAAAATGAAAGGTAGAGTCTCTGGGAAGAAGCATGGAACTAATTCAGAGTACATTGATGAAGATGAAGCTTTGAGGCAGGTAATTTTGATGCTTAGGTCCTGTTGGTTTTGTTAGCTATATGTGGTTAACATTTTGCCATGCTGCCGATCAGAATAATGCTATGAATTGATATAGAATCATGTGTTAACTGTATGATATCTATGGATAGGCAATTGCTCTTTCCCTGCAAGACTCTGCAGAAGGCTCATATAGCTCTGACAAGAATGCAGTGAACATTAACAACAACAAGGCTGAGAAAAAGGGAAACATTCACATTCATGAAGATAATGGAAGAACAAAGAATAAAAAATCGGTTTGTATTGAGTTTTCTGTTCACAGAATAATCTTTCCTTCTTTATGATTCTTTAAGTTCGTATTGGAGTTTTTCTTAATTCTTTTTAATTGTGTCAACAGTTTACTAGTCGGCTGCAAATGACCGAAGATGAACTCGTTTTACACTTCTTCCAGCTTGATGGTAATTTGATAATTTATGTTCCTGCTACCTTTTGTTTTGTTGAGGGCAAGGAATAGTGGCAAGATATTGAATAGTTTGAAAATAAATTTTTAAAATTTCTTCCAGGGTATAAAAAGAAATCTGGTTTGAGAAGCCACTTTTTTGCCCTTACAACTCTGTAGTTAATTCTTATTATGTAAGCAATTTTTATTACTCGCTTCTGGTGCATCTATTGATTGTCCTATATATGCACCGTTATTTCAACTTGTAAGTGTACATTTGGAGTTTGAAGTATCAGAGATTTGTCATTGGTTTGGATGAACTAAAAAAATCAAATTTTTAATAGTTTTATTAGACCTGGAAAAAAAAAAAAAAAAAAAAAGATAACTGAAAACAACTTATATTAAATGCTTTTGACAAGTTATTTCAGTTTGCTTTAACTAGTGCATATCTGAAACTTCGAATATGATGGCAACTTACACCAAATAAAGTTTCTCTTTCTCCCTCTCTTGCATAAACCAAAATTAAATGATAAATAACATAGAAGTTACTACTTAAGCTCTAAACTATAAGTCTGGTAATTCAATAATGCTATAAGCATCTAGTTATTTTATTGAGATTAAGTTCTGATTTCAATATTTCATATAAAAATGAACAAAGAAAGCTTTTTCTCTCCTTTTCTTTGCTGCTTTTAATTCATTCACAGGCTGTTGGTGATTGACAAGGGATGTTCTGGCATGCAGAAGCAGGAAAAGGAACTGTAACGATAAGGGATTTACAAAGGGCAGCTATAGCTCATGATTTTATATGGACAGACAGAGAGTTGGCTGATATGATTCGCTACTTTGATAGTGATGGAGATGGAAAGGTAATATTAGCAACTTTTTCAATGATTTTGTTTTTGGCTGGAGGTCAAGGAGATCATAGAATAGCCTCTAGGATTTATAACTTTCAATTTGAACTTTGGTAGGCAATTGCTTAAACTTTTTGGAATATTGCATATGTAAGGACTATATATTATTTATCCTTTATTCCTTTAGGATATGTACACTAATCCAAATATATTATTGTCATTGCAAGTACTATGTAGTTAATCTCTTTCACTTTTCGTTAGTTATTCATATCTTTTCCCTATATCTTCAAGGTCAGAAAAGATAGATCTTCTTTCTTACATCTTACAATTATGAAAATCGATCATTTTGACCCTTTTATATAAAAAATTATGGAAAATTACCAAGAAAATTTTTGTAATAATAATGATTATTACTGTTACCTGCTTAAGTATAATGGGCTCTTTTGCAGATAAACCTTGATGATTTCCGGAAGATTGTTGTTCGTTGTAACATGATTAAAGGGTCTTAAAATTCTTGATATCAGGGATAGGATACAGCACCATGTTTTTAGGCATATGTTATAGGATGGCAAGACCATTATGATTCCTTGTGTTCTTTTTGGTATATCACTTTGGTAGGTTGAGGCCATGATAACTATAAAGACTCTTAAATGTATATATTACTGTGGAATGAAACAGTTTTTTAGTATTCCATCTTGTATTGCTGTATCGTTTTTATTTCCTCTTGTTCTGTGTTGCTTTTCCGTTTTTGTTTCTTATGTAACTTTCACTATGCTAAGTTGTTTTAATTACCTGTAATTTGACACTTTCTCAACCCCTAAAGTTTTTTTTTTTTTTTTTTTTTGTCTCACTGAAGTCTGAACCCTTCTATAGTTTGGTCTAACATGAAAACATGACTTATCTGTTAAATCTAACATTGGTCAAGGCATGTAGATGACACATGACTTGTAACTTATCCAAAGTGAAGTAGAGATAACCACGCAACAATGGGAAGCTGTGAGGAACAGAAAGAAAAAGGGATACATAGGGAAGCTTCAAATTAGAGAATGGGAACATTGATCTTGGGAGTTCATGGTATTCACTAGTTTTTTTATCATCACGTAAGGAATAAACTTGAATAGATCCATGATTCATATGATTGAAAATGAACATCACTACATAAACCCAATCTATCCCTTGCCATTTCCTTTCATTAATAGATTCTTTCTTTATAGTTGTTCTTGTTAAAAGCCTTATAGGAAAAGATAGAACCATTTTTCTTAGTCAACTTCCTTCAAGTTGATGGTTATAAGCACTTGGAAATCAATTTCTCATAACTCATGAGAACCAGTATGCCCTTGTATAAGTCAAAAGTTCATAAAATACATTTCACATGAGTTAATGATTTTCTAACAACACCTAGTTCATGGCAGTTGACACTAATGATGGTTGCTAGTTGTCTGGTTGGTTGGTTGACGTTGATGGGGGTTAGGATTAATCAAATCTCAAGCTTAGTTTATGGTTTGACTCACAGGTCAAAATGCACATTAAGGGCTCTACTAATATGATAGTGACTTTTTTGCTGTTTATGATGGTGATCATGGACTGTAGAGAAATAATGTTATTCGTCATTGATAGGCCATCCACTAATTACTTTGTGTCCATTGTGCAAATAGCTGTCCACTTCTCAAGTTTTATGTCCACCAAAAAATAAAGATTTAGTCACAAATGCACAGAGCAGCATTAAATAGTGAGATATTGAGTTGAGTTGAAGGTAAACTTGGATACATCATTCGTTTGTAGTGTTTCCTTTTACAACTGAATTGATTGCAAATTTTCTTTAGTTATTTCTCTTAATGTTTGATCTTTTGCAAATCTGAGTATTAAGTTACTCAGATAGATCTATTTCTCTTAATGTTAGATCTTTTGTCTTTGTTGTCTTTTTTAATGGGAGTTATGATTTTAAAATTTTGAATTAAACTGAATCACAATCTGATTTACTTATCTAAGTTGTTTGGTTCGACTTTAAAAAGAAGAAGTATGATTTGGTTCTTGGCTTAGAGCCAGAGGTTATAAATTAAACCATATGATTCAAACCAAACGTAAATAACTTTTATCTTGTTTGATCATTGCATTTTATTTTTTTTGCCTGTATTAGTTTTTTTTTTTTGGGTGGTGAATTGCCTTCTCTTTGTTATTATTGCTTCAAATATAAGTCTGCTTTTTTTTTTGCCCGGTCTACTCCATTTTCATTGGCAAAAACCCAACTGAATAACTTTTTTTACAAGAAAAAATTTACATCTTATTTGAAAAACAAAAAGATAGAAAAACATAGAAAGCAATATAAGAATAATATAAAGATAATATACAAATAACATTGTTCAACAAATGTTGCAAACTATATCTTTTGAATATTAAGGCCAGTGATAATAAATGAAAGGTTTTGCTGACAACCTAACGAAGCTTGAATAAAAATACGAACCATCAAATAATACTTTTAAGTTTTTAAATTTCAATGTGTTAAAATGTTGGAAATAAGCAAATATGAAATAACTTTACTTTTGCTCTCTCTTTTCATTGAACCCTACTCTAGTGTATACGAGATCAAATTATCTACAACTTAGCAGAAAAAATATTAATTCCTTAAGTATTTTACTTTACATTTAAAACTTTTTATCTTTACTTTCATAACCGATGCCCTTAGAGCACTGACTAGACAAATCAATGAATGAAAACCATAAACAAATCGAAAAGGAAGGAAGAATGGTAATTTTACTTTCTAAAATAAATAATTTTTTGTTACTATGAAGAATTTTATAGCTTATGGATTACTATTGAAAGACTCTTTTCATGGTGCCAATGACTTTGAATTGATACAAGCAAGGTGAGGTCGGGAAATAGGAGCAAATAAAAAAATTAATCACATGTACCACATCAAATAACAATGCACTTCCCATGATACCAATTCCATCAACATGTCTACTGACGACTATGATTGCTATTGCTGATAGAAGTACCTATATTTCAGATCACACATTCCAAATTTCTAGAAGCAATACACAACAATAAGACAATAATTGGTTTTTGCATATAACACATTTTTCTTCCTCTTGCTGCTTTCTACAATTGATCATCTTGGAGAAGCTGGCAATCACATAGGTCACGTCCTCTTCAATAGGAAACCCAAAATGATGCCAATCAAGCCAATAAGAACTACATACATAAATGGTATACCACCACGGCTTCTGTTGGCTTCACGCCTCAAAAGATCCTGTGCATGGAAGATTCCAAGTCAAACCATAATTCTCCATGAGAACCATAAATTCTAAAGAATCTCAATATAATAGTTATTAACTTCTGCACTAAACACTTTTCAATTATGGCAAATATTGGCCAAACCATAGTACATAAGGCTCATCGACTTGCGAGGGTAGGAGTGAATATTGATTGTACGCAGCATTATCCGTGCATTTTTACAAAAAGGTTGTTTCTCAAACTCGAACCCATGACCTTCCGGTCTCAAGGTTGTAAAGTTGCTCCAAGGTTCACCCTCTAGCACTACTAATGTCTAATACTCAATTAAGGAAAATGATCTAGCGTTCAGAAGAAGTTTAAGTGGGGCCTAGTTTTAATCCAGTGGCTGACAAAGAAAGAGCAGAACGCAGAAGAGTGTCAATTAAGAGCGCACGACTATAATTAGCAATCAAAACATACTGGGCAATGAACAAGTCCCGTCCTTCCTATTATGATTTCAGTGGGAAAGAGACAACTATAGGAATACTGCAACAGGCCATTTAAACATTTATCCTTTATATTTCTCATGTAGGTGATAAAATAGCTAGGTACGGATTAAGGAATTGAAAAAAGAGGTTATAAAACAATAGGCAAAATATAATGTGATTGGTAAGAGTGGTAGATAATTTAAGGATGTTCATTGGTTTGCTTTGGTTGATTTTCAAACTATCCACCAACCAAACTATTATACTCAGTTTTGCTAAATGAGTAACATAACTAAGCCTATGGATAACATGAATTCAACCAAAAGGCTTTCAAGAATCATACGGTAGCATATGTTCACACAGTTTACTACTTTTTGAGATCTGAGAAGCAAAAAAAATATATTTTAAAAACTGGAAACCAAACAGGTTCCCTTTGGTTCCCCTGCCTCCAATTTCCTGATCTTTTATTACTTTGAATCAGAAAAGTTTTCAAGATATTCAGATACACTTAATTCATGAATAGATTGACTAAGATGATCTCATCTTTCCCAAACTGTAAACTCAGACATAAGGAGATGGATATTAAATTCATTTCATCCTAATAGGTCCATAACATAACAAAAGAACAAATTAGAAGTATTGAAAGAGTAAGTCATTATAACTTCCAATATAGAGTGCACTTGTCGAAAATAATAAACTAGGAATACCATAATGAGTATATTAAAATTTTCTGGGTAGACTGTCTTAGGTTCATAGGATAACCATCAAGATCTCCTATGACAACATTCAAAATAACACATGTAAAAGCATGCTTAAAAGAAAAAAATTTCAGAATAAATTTTATACCAGTTCTTGTTGAAGCCTTTTAGTTTGCTCAACAGCAGAATTCCTCTCCTCAGTTGCCTTGGAAATAAGAGTTGTTGCCTGAAATAATAAGAAATTAAAATGAGAAGCATCAATTTTTCAGAATTCATATCTCACTCATGGAACCCAGAAAAATATAGCACTAATTTCATTAACAATGGAGGCATAGCCTCTTTTTACATACACTAATACAAAGATAAAATGCAGAAAATAAACCCCAAGAGACCTCAACTCCCCCTCACAGCCAACACACCTAGGCTACAAGAGTTCCTCAGAGGACCCCAAATTTCCCCATTAACCAACTCTGCATTCATGCATAAAGAAACCCATCCTAAACATATATATATATATATATATATATATATATATATATATAGCTAGTTCCTAACTAATGGGCTTGGATATTTTCTTAGAGCCCATCACTCACCAAGAGCAATGCTGAGCTCTTCTTTGAGTTAGCAGAGATAACCACTGAAGGCAATGGCCAGCAAGTTCTTCCAATAATAGGATTATCAATGTAAATAAATGACATGAATCAATCAACTTCAAAACAGTTTATCTGCAAGGGCATTCCTATATGACATGCTTAAATTAAAAACCATAGAAACTCCTTGTACCAAAAAAAAAAAAAAATAGAAAATCACAGTACCACAAGACTATGAAAGATCATTGATAAAAGGCCAGTACAGCAATAAAATCCTTACATAAACTCAGAATACTTCAAATTTATGCATTTCAAAAACATATGAAAGGTGATTCCAACCTCGTAAAACTAAATTAGAATCATCATGATTTTTTATATCTCTACAGTCTACAATGACATGCAAAATTGTCCATTTGGGTTGGGGTCAACAGGAGCTATTATTGCATGCAAGTTTGGGTTGGGGTCAATTGCCAACATCAAGCATTAAAGTATTTTGTGCTGCATAGAAATTATAATGTGAACTGCTTTTTTTTTTAATAAAAAAAAAAACCTTGTTATTGTTAGAGAGAAAAGAGGTAAAGTACGACTGGCGGAGGACAAGATATCCTTCTAAATGTCAAAGAGCAAAGATGTGAGATATATATGTCACCTCAAATGAAGCATCTTGATGTTCAACCTGCTCATTGAAAGCTTTTGAAGCCTACAGGGAACGTTTATCACAACAAATAACCAACATGAAAACATTAAATGTTTTGATTAAAAATATATGCAAACCCCACTGTTTACTTCATCAACATCAACAACATCTTTATCCCAAATAATTGGGGTCGGTGGTAGATGAACCCAAATGAAAGTTACGAAGGGATTGAAAAAAGCAAACCCCACTGGTTACTTACAGGCATAAATTCCAAAGCACTTGAATGCCCGTTTTCTGATACAGATGCACGAGGTGAAGAATCTTCGTCGGATCCTTCTCGGACTGGGGATGGTGGTTGGGGAGGAGGAACATAAACAACTCTCAATTTGCACTCTTCCACAGCATAGCCAGATTCTTTATTGAACTATATGCAATGAGCAAAGAAAACCATTAAACAATGCAAGGTGAGTTAAAACTGTAGCATATGTCACACTCACACAGAGTTATTCTATCAAGAAACAGTTTATTATTTGTTGAATGGTTACCATTTCTGGAGTGATATCTTTTGCTGTTGCTCCAGGGCTTGCTACTACACTTTGAAGGAGAAACTTATCCCTGCATTGCATGTCAGGAGGTGCCTCCTTTTGGGCTTGCATTGTTACTGAAAATATAAATAAGACACAAACAGTCAATACATAAAAGGGAAAGTTGCTTACAAATGTTGCACACAGAAAAAGGGAATCCTGGTGCTATAAAAACTACCCCAAGAGGCTTGTGGGTCAATACTAATAGCAGGCAGCATTTGCAAATGAATGCTGATTACATGAATCGAACCTGCGACCTCAGGGTCACAAATGTCACATATCCAACACCAATGTTGTGCCAAGGTTCCCTTATGTTGCACACATACGCGGGGGGGGGGGCAAAAAATTGACCCCAAAAATAATTCAAAATATTTCACTAATCACCATGCATAACAAACTACCAGTTTAAGCATAGGGATACATAATCAAGCAATAGATTGTTCCTCTATGCATGCCTGTGTGCTTTTGTGTGCAAGAGAAGAGAGAGAGAGAGACCTGTAACATCACATGTAGACCTAGGCAACACAACTCCAGTGTTAGGTCTAACACAATACTTCTTCGGATTTGTCGTCTTAACCTACAAACCATGAATTTCACTTCAAATCAAAATTACAAGTCTCCATACCACATATACACACACATAAATTTTCAAATCCAAAAAACTAGAAATAAATGAAAAGAAAAGAAAAAGCATAGAAAGTAAGTTAGAAAAGAAACACCAAAAGTAAAATTGGAACCTTGAAAGCCACATAGTTATCTGTCTTGTTAGACAACTGCAAAGAGCATGAGATCTGCTTCCTCAATTCCACTATTTCGCAAAACCCAAAAGCCAGGAAAAAAAAGAAAGAAAGAAAAGGATATTAGAACAACACCCAGAAGCAGAAACCGAACAAAAAACCCAAAAAACCGAATTAAAGTGAAGATTTTTTTTTTTTCGGAACAGAAGAGGCTCACAGCCAAACTGCAGCTCCTGAGGCTGTATGTGGATGAGCTCGCCGGAACTCATGGTGGAGGGATCGGAGGTGAATCGCCGGAGACCAAGTCAATGTTGGTTTTCCGGCGAGAAAAAACGGTTGTCGTAGGTAGAGAGAGAGAGAGAGTCAGAGAGCTGCACAACGTGGGACACTTGTTTATCCCTATGGTCTATGGAGTGATTTGGGTACGAGGCATCAAGAGGAAGGGTATTTTGGTCTTTTCTCCCTCCAAAATAATGATCACACTAGTTAGTTCTATTTTTATGAAAAATATACCAGGCAAGTTATATTTACAAATTTTTTTTTTTTACAAATTTTTACAGATTATACTAATTATGACCGGTCATACTTTAATCATGCAGTGTACGATCGGTCATATTTAGTGTAATTTGCAAAAAAAAATTGTAAACGGATCATATCCCAAAATATATATATTTTATACATTATCATACTAATATTCTAAGCAGTTTAGCAAATTTTAATGTAACAATGTTTTATTTTTAATCTAATGGCACATTGGATTGTGTACTATCATTTATAAACGGGAAAATGATGTGTCATTTTAAATGACACATCTCATATTCTTTCACTCTTACAAAGAGATGAAATTCGTATTTTTTATTATCAAAAAAAAAAAAAAAAAAACTCGTATTTTTAAAAAAAAAATCCTTCATTTTTTTGATGATTTATCTCATTCTCTAATTTAAAATAACACAATTTTATATTCTTTAAAATCATACATTTTTCCCTTTATAAATTGTAATAGAGTGACTCTCAAACTACATTAAAGCATCTCCATCATGATCATGATGTGTTTTCTTTTTTGTTTTTCCTCCTTTTAAATTCTTGCTTCCTTGTGTAAATTTCTTTCCCTTTTATTTTTCTTTCCAAGGTTGATATTATTCTTTGTGGGTTTGTCAAAATAAAGTATATATTCTTTTTTATAAGTTTAGTTTGAGTTCATTGGCTTACTTAAGGAGGAAATATTTTACCACACTTATTTATAAAAAAAATTGTTTATCAGACTAATTAGATAAGTTAGAAAATTTTAAATATTATACATAATTTTATCAATTTTTTTATGAATATTTTCAATTCAAACTTTCTATAAATATTAAATAATAATTTTTTATATTTTTCATTTTAGATTACTCATTTAAAAAATTACTAATAAAAATTACAGGTTTATAATGCTTCTAGTGACAAATAAGCTTGAATTGAAACATTGGTAAAATTTCAAATATCAACAATTTGAGCTCGTGAGAAATAATATTAAGAGAGGAACAGTTTAATAAGAATTCAAAAAACCTCTTACGAAAAAAAGAACAAGTTTACTGCATAGTCATAAGTTGTCCTTGAGATTGCTTATGAACGAGTTATTATAAGAAGCATTATCAAGGCTAGAGATAATATTGAAAGCAATTTGTTTTCAATCTCTCATGCTTTGAAACAGAGAAACACTTTACATTTTTCTAGAATTTTCCAGCTCTCATAAACAAAATAAACAGTGATCACCGTGTATTCAACCACTTTGTAGCTTCCAAATGACTTTTAATCACTGTCTTACGTGGCATTTTTTTGAATTTCTGAAAAATTACATTTTTTAAAATTTTAAATTTTCAAATATTATCATAAACTAAATGTAAAAATTATATTTTTAAAAATTGAGATTTTTAAACAAAAAAAATTTCTACTGTACCAAACGCTCCATAAAAGTAGCATGAATTTATTAGTATGAATTTAAGCTGAAGAAAGTACCAACACCACAGAAAGTACCAACACCACTAACACCGAACTACTCAAGCGTAGCTGTCACAGCAAGCACAGATCCATTTGGAGGCTTTTCTTTTGGACTCACCGCAACCCATAAATTTGTGTACAATTTTGCTAAAGCATAGTTGCTAATACAGAGAGTTGTTTGTGCCCATATAATATAAACTTCCAATTAAACTTGACTAGTTATATTAAGGGGTGTTTGGTATGAAAGATATTTTTTTTATCGAAAAAGAAAAATTGTTAGGAATTTGGTAGAAATTTTTTTATTCCAAGTAAGTTACGAAAAAGCATTTGATTGATGGTAAAATATTAATAAAAATGTGAATCAAAATTACCAAAATACTCATGCAGTCGTATAGTTTAGCAAGGTATTTGTCTCAAAAGGTTATATTCAATATCTGAGAGAATGGGAAAAAAAAATCATATACTAGTAGGTGGATAATTTTTTAACTTTGTGTAATTCAAAAGGAAAATGTGGGGAAAAAAAATTGCTGATATTTTGTTCACATTTCTTATACTAAATATGGTAAATAAATATTCTCTATCTCACGTTCTCGTTATTCCAACTAAAATATCCATACCAAAAGGGTAACTAAAGACAATCCTTATATCCAAACTTACTCTTATATATTTGCAGAGGCTTCCGGATTTTAGTACATAAAAATTGGCTTTACTTCAATCATTGATCGTATTTTCCTCTTAAATAATTTACCCTTTTCTTTAAATCTGTTTGCCATGACAGTTCTGCAATGGATTCTTTATCTTTCCTTTATTTTCTTTTGCTTTGGTTTCTAAATTCATCTTTACGAATTCTGCATGATAAGTCATGTACAGTCTTATACGTAAGAATCCGTACCTAATTATGAAATGGGAGAAGGAAAATGCTTGCATTTTAAAGAGACAGGAGCGTTTGGTAGAAGAAAAATTTCATTTTATCCGAGAATCTCAATTTTCAAAAATATGATGAAAACATTCAATTTACGATAATATCTGAAAATTAAAAATTAAGAAAAGTCAGTTTCCTGAGAATCCTGAAATATACTGACTACGTTCTATGGACTATGGCTAAGATAAATATAATTTCACAGCTTAGGGGGTGTTGGGTAGGAGTTTTTGGTGTAGATATCTAGGCAAATCAAATTGGTTTTCCAACTTGTCCATGTTTGGTAGAAGCTTTACAAAAATTCAACTAGGAAATTGTTTCCCTAGCATTTGTAAATGTACTGTTTCAGAATACCACGTCTAATATAGTATTTTGGGATTACTGGGGAAAGTAAAAAATGGAAGTGCCCCTGGAGACGAAAATGACCCTATACAAAGCTCTATTGGCCTTGCATCTCGGAAACGAAACATGATAAATCAGAGTGATCTAGTGGACTCTCGTGTGATCCTCTTTGATAGTGTTCATAAGGTCACAAAATCAGGAAACACCTTTTTTCACACTTTGAAAGCATGGAAAAACGAAACTTTTTTCATATTTGGAGTTGGCCTTATACTAGGATTTACAAACGAAACCAGAGGTTGACATCATCTTCTAAGAATGCAGTGTCAAGAACAGATACTGGACTTGGCTGCCTAGATAAATTCATAGCACTTTGTAGCTTTTGAATTTTCTTAGTGATGGAAGGGTGATGACAGTGGAGTTGAAGGTTTGATGTCTTCAGTTACATCCTCTTGGAAGAACAAATAAAAAAGGTTAAATTTGTAAATTACACCCATTTTCCCAGCAATATTAACCCTCCAACCAAACATAAACTTATCAAACTTTATTCAATTTTTTCAATAAAATTTTGGCCTACCAAACAACTTTTTTTTAACTTTCCTACTAAATTTACTTTCGTACTATATTCTTAGTAATTTATTTTCCTTATAAAAAAATTCTTCTCTTCTACCAAACACCCCTTAGACCTTTCCCTAATCCTCTCCCAAACCACACATTTGAGCAAAGCCCATAGCACCTTAAGCCATCCTAATATGAATATCCCTTGAATTGCCACAAAAGTAAGTGTTAAGAGTGTTAGCGTGTTGCGGTAGTCCAACAAAAGCAAGTTTTACTTGGGTATTACACTGAAGAATTCAGCATCATGCCAAAGTAAAACACAATGCCTTTGAAAATTTTAGAACATAAAAATGAGTTTTGTACAGTGTAAAACATGGAGTGTTCCCTCTGATAGAATTCACAATTCACAAGAACAAGTAAACTGGGAACCAAGAGAAAAGACAACACTTTCCCTTTTCCACAAATAATGCTAAGCACCACAATCTTGAGAGCTTTGTGTCCAAAAACAAAAACAAAAACAAAAACAAAAACAAAAAAAAGAATCTTGAGAGCCACTATACATTCTATCTGGAAAAGCCACAATACATTATCAAAGATTTATCAATAACAAGTAATTAATATAACTTATCCTAATAAATACAATTTATCAAAAATAATAAATCCCTAAACTTTTCCTTGAGCCAACAACGATATAGTTCTCCTTCCCTCTTCATAAGTTGAGGTACAAAACAGATCAACCAGTTTGATCATAATTCAAGATAACACACGAACAACCATCGATACAGCACAAATCCCAGATAATCAGATAAGTATTGTATCTAATTTACTTGTATATATTAGATGTACATCACTATCACTATGGTCTATGGATGGGATGGAAAACACCCATCACTAAATTTAAAATTTAAACCATATCAACTTTATCTATAATCAGTCTCTTTTAAAATAGTTTTCAATGGTATTAATCAGTAATACCATTAGCAGCAGAAGCATCTGAATGAGATAATTGCTGATTACGAGCTTGAGCAGTTAAACCAGCAAACCAAGCAACCCTCATCAGCTGTAGACCAAGAATTAGCACCCACCAACAAACCAACCCCCTAACTGTATGCATCATCCATGCTGGTGCATTGAGCTCAACCCCAAGCTTTAATCCCCTCATTAGCTGCAAGACACGGTAAGACTCATAAATGACTGGGGTAACAAGCCAAACTGGTGATTGCCAATGCCAAGTCAATATCTCAGTCAGAATCTGTACTGACAAAAGAAGAAAATAAGGACCAAGTAGAACAGCAAATGAGATTAAAGGTAGCTGAGGTTGGAGGAAGCCCTTCTCAGATCCAAACATCATCAACAATGGGACAATAAATCCAGTAAGAGTTGCAACAATGTTCCAGAACTGGTAACTGAAGGGAGCCTTGCTGTTACAGTCTTGTGTTGGATACTTTGGCTGGGAACAAGAATCAGCCATGAGGAGAAAAAGGGTTGCACCAAGGTTAAAGATGCAATCAAGTCCAACCAAGGAAAGCAGGCTGGCTATATTGGGGCCAAGAAAGATCGAAGACATTGGTAACCACAATGTTGGGACCATGCCGGTCGCAAGGAGAATGGAAGGGCCCAGAAGCCACATGGGCCATTTGAAAAACTGAAGTTGCAGACCTTGCTGATATTTTTTCTCTAGAAGCTCTTCAGCATTTGCTGTTGATGAGTCAGCTGTTTTACTAGGATCAAGTGTTTCAAATATATTGGCACTATTCTGCAAGAAACTACTACTTTGATTATCAGTAGGAGCATATGTGACAGGTGATGGTTCCCATGGAGTCAACTTTGTGCAGCATATGCAGGATTGATTGATGTGAATACTAGGAAAAGTGAGTCCTTGGAGTTGCAATAGTTTTCCGGATTTCAATAATCCATGGCTTCTAGGATGTGCCCTCCAGAAAGTGGAGGTATGTATTTTATACTGTGTTTGAGTTAATGATGCCATTCCTCCATTCATTCTTGACTACAGATGCTCTAAAGGTTTTTATGCTCTTTGTTCTCAGGCACCTGAAGTTAAAAAAGAACAAACCGCTGATGACACAAACACTGTTAAACTCCAAAATCGAGAAATCACAGACTCTGTTTGAGTGATGTGTACTGTTATTGGAAAGCATACAGCACTATCTTGGATGCTACTTTAAGCAGAGTGTAAGTCTAGCAAATCTAGCAATTTAAAAAGAAAAATGATAAACAAATATAAAAGTTGTTCAAGAGACATGTAAAAAGTGGATTACAGGAACTCTACTATACAGTACCTAATACTGTTAATCAATGCTGAAAGAGGCACACAAATAGTAGTGCTTTCCAAAGTGAGACTGGGAAATCTTCAGTTACACCAGTTGTCCCCTGATTCAATAAAGCTAAAATTCAAGCCTGTTTCATGTTTCACTTTTCTTTTCTTTTCCCACCAGTTCCCAACAAACAAAAAGGAGACAGTGGAAAACATACTTCAAGTGTACTAGACGCGATCCAGGTGAAAATCAGAAACTTGCTCAGATTTCAGAGTAACAAAGCCATATAAAGTGGTGAAGGTTTAAAGACCTATGCTATTTGCAAAGCCAAACAAAGATAACAAAAAGGGAAATCTTTTACCTAAATTGGGTGTGCTAAGTTAGCAATGCATCAGATCAATAAGCACAAGCAATTGGTTTATCTATGTTTATTTATGAATTGTTCATCTACAAGTGTTCTAAATTAGCCAGCTAATTTCTTCATCTGTTACGGACGTGGCTAGGGTTGATAATTCAAGTAAGCCTAAAGCATGGAAAGTATATCGAAGGAGACAAAAGAGTTAGTTAGGAAAAAGTCAAAGTGTAATTAGTAATAGTCCTTGTGTATAAAAGTAGAGGAAGTTGTCTTTTGTGGGCATTCAGTTGTAAACTTCTAATTGACCACGGAGGGTGCTCACTAGGTGTGAAGAGGTGCTTCCCTTGGAAGTGTCTTGTAACCTTGTAAGCTCCTTGATCCATATTAATAGAAATCCTAGTATTTTCTTGCCTCCTGTTCTGCGTTTTGGTCTGAAATCTTTCTTGGTTGGTAACAAAATCACTCAGCTCGAATCCCAAAACAGTAAGCCAAAATACCAAGCAAGTGAGCAAAGCAATAACTAAATACAAGTCGGCTATAATTTTTTAGGATTTTAATTTAGTTCCTCAGGGATTTTAGTCAGATAGAAAGACAATCTAGTTAGCTGTAAAAATATTCTAGTCAATTAAGATAGCAAAATAGCTGACTAATTTCCATGAAACATGAGTTAGTATCATGATGCATTTTTCCAGTCAACTAGCCAACGAAAAGTGAATCTTTAGTCAGCTAGAATTCTCTGAATTTGAAGATTTCAGACATTGGTTCTTCAAAGTTCAAGTTTGTGCCACCAGTATACTTCCTTTGTTTTAAAATATCTATCAAATAAGATAATTTCACAAGAATTAAGAAAGCTACCAAATAACCTCAATTATGAGAAAATCTAAATACATTAAACTGAATTACCCTCTGTTATTCCATTTAGTAAAAATACTAAAAGTCAAGGATTAAAAACGGGCAGGCAGTTGGTATAAAACTAAGCTCCCGCTATGTGCAGGGTACGGGAAAGGTCAGACCCATTGCTTGGGTCTATAGTAAGCACGCAGTCTTACCTTACATTTACAAGAGACTAATTCTATGAATCGAACCTGTGTGTGTGTAACCTCCAGGTCACACATGGTGACAACACCAACTACTGTGTCAAGGTTCCCCTTCTTGATTTTCTTATGTTACATATAAAATGAAACAAAACTCATTATCTAAAAGGACAAATATTTTAAGAAGGAAGGAGTACTATCATTCTAAAACACATAAACTTGTGTCAAATGTTCAGAGTATCCTCAGAACAAAACTTCTTCATCATAGCAACCAGTTTAGCTGAAACTTAAAAAAAACCAGATTAGGGAGGAATCAATTTACACCTATGTAAAAATTAGGACTCTATTACAGTATTATTAACCGTGTATTTTATTTGCAAATCATTTAACTGTTCACCTGAAATAAAATCAAGGGTTATATTCTCACATTAGTGTAATTTTTGGTCCCTCCCCACTTTAATTTTATAATTCTCTCTATTAATTCACATAGGTGAATTTACACTAAGAAATTATTTCACATTCAACCACCCTACTTAGCTATGCACTATTCTCTTTGGCTTATTATTTGATTTACATATGCAGAGAAACATAGCTTGCCTAACCTAATTCCAAACAGAGATAAGAGAAAACAAAAACAAGAGGTCATTGACCAAACAGGGGACAACAAAAGAGAAAAGAAAGATTCAATGAAATTCAGATGCGAATGGTAAGAAAATTGGAGTGTGACCTTTCGGCGAAGTAAGCATCGGCTTCGGATTCGTATGAACACATAAACGAATACACGAGGGGTTATCACTTACCAGATTTCCTTTTAGGTGGACGAAAATAAACAACTACCAATCAAATGAATTTTCTTATGGAAAAACTATTATTGACTTATTGTCAAATGTCAATAATAATAATTTACAATTTTTTTTATTTTTATTTTTATAATTCTTACAACTTCAATTATATATTTCATTTTTGTTGAGTATAAATACTTGAGAGTATATTTTTCAAAATATATAATTGAGGTTGTAAGAATTATAAATTTAACCTATTCTTAATAATAATTATTATTATTATTATTAAATTGAGATTGGTTATTGTTTGGAAAAGTTGGGTTGAATAAGCCATTATTTGTTTCAGAATCCTTAATAATGTTTTTTTTTGTGTGTGTAGATGTTTACTTTATTTTTTTATTCCATATTTTAATGACTTTAATTATTTCTTTGGAGGCACGCTCATGGGCTTTTTGACCCTTTTGCCCCTCATTAATTAATTAATAACCAATTTTCCCCTGATCAAGAACTATCCACCAACCTGCCCCCTTTTAGTCGAGTACCTTGCTGTTTTAGTCGAGCAAATGGTCAATCTTCAGAAAGTGGACTACCGCAAATTTAGTCGACTAAAAAATTATCTTAATCGACTACATTTTTGGGATATTTAGTCGACTAAATATCGACGGATTTGTTTTTTAAAAACCCCCCATTCGGCAGAGGGGGAGTAGGATGACCTAATCGACTAAGGAGGCGGCCCAAACCCCAAATCCGCAGGAGCAGCTGAAGAACGCCCCAAACCCTTCCTTTAGGCGTGTGGATTGCCCCCAAATTTGGTCCAAATCGTGAAATCTGAAGGATAGGTAAGGTTTCTTAACTTGCATTGTGTTTTAGGTTTAGGAATTTTTTGTATTTGTTTGTTGTCCGAATTTGTGAACTCTAATCAAAGCGTTTGTTGTAGGTTTTGTAACCCTAATCTACTAAGGTTTATTTTTTTGCATTGTGTGAATTTTTTTGTTTGAAAAGTTTGTATGGGGCAAAAGTTTGCTTTTGGTTTACAGCGCTTATGTTGCAAGTTTTCATTACCATCATGACATGTTTCATATAGTTAAATGCTGACATGTTTCATTGTAGGTACCCTAAACAAATGACGAGTCGCAGAAGACCAAGCGATGAGGGCAATGAGTCACTTGAGAGACGCACCAAGCATAGGCAAGAGCGGCCTTCTTCGTCAAGGCGACAAGACGAAGAGCCTGATACTGTTGACCTCCCGTATGGGTATCTGTTTGAGGACGACCCTGCCGTCCACGCTTCATTCGTACGTGACCATTTGAACCGGCCGTTATGTGCTCCAAAATCTTTGGATACAGCCTTTTTTGATAAGGAGGGATTTGAAATTGTGGGGGTGTTGGAGGCGGCACATCTGAGGGTGTTGGCCAAGACCCTATGTCCGTATTCAGAGCTTATGGTGCGGGCCTTCTACCATAACCTCAGCTACGTACAGGGCGAGCTGAGGTCGAGGGTCTGTGGAATAGAGATCATCATGACGGCACCTGCATGGTTGGAGATACTCGGCTATGATTTTGACTCTTCTCAGACTGTGGTGTATGACGCTGATAGTGGTGTAGTACTTCCAGGATATGTACGAGAGGATGCCGTGCAGGAGCAGAGAAGAGTCCGTGGGGAACACTTGCACTATACGGTGGGGTTGCTTTCTGTGGAGTCCCGTATACTACACTATGTCCTCACCCACGTTCTGTTTCCGCGATCTTTTAATCATTCCAGGGTGTTGGAACATGACATTCCCATTATGTGGGCTATCCGACATGCCCAGATGGTGAACTGGAGGCACTATATCTGTTGGTTTATGTTTAAGGCCAAACATAAGGGTCATCTTCCATACGCCTGTCTGGTACAGAGGATATTGGTTCACTTTGGTGTTCCCATGGAGACTGAGCTGTTGAAGAAGACCACGGGCTATAATTGCAAGTTCGGAAAGCGTCTATTGGAGCAGTGCAAGATTACTAAGAACACGAGATCGGGTGTGTGGGAGTTTAGTGGTATGCCCCAGGTTGAGGTTCCTTATGTTGCCCCAGATGACCATATTGTTGAGCCAGATGTGAAGGAGGAGGAGGAGGAGGAGGATGTGGCTGAGGTTGAGGAGATAGCTGAACCTGAAGGTGGATTTTCACTGCGTGATGTCATGAAGGGCATAAATGCAATGACAAAGAAGATAGGAAAGATGGCGCTGGCACATAAAAAATGGAGAAAGAAAGGGAATGAAAGGTTTAGACACATACAAGGAAGGTTTAAGGGTGTGGAAGACAGGCTTGCTCGTCTGGAGCTTGCAAGAGGTGGTCAGGTAGCTGAGGCAGCAAGGGATGTGGGTCATGTGTCAGATGAGGACGACTCGGAGACGGACACAGACGGGGATGACGAGTAGATTTAGGGTGTACATCATGTTATTGTGTTTTGTTCATGTATTTCCTTTAAGTCGTTGATGTAATGTAACTTTTTTTAATGAATGCAGAATTGTTATGTTTTTTGGATCTATGTTATGTTGTGTAATGAATTTAATCCCATTTCAATATTGTATAACTTATGAATGGAACCTTTTTAGCAATTTGATCATCACGGCACAAAACAATATTGAACAGGTCACATTCGTCCATAACACATCACAGCAAATCAGTACATGTGTTCAAAAAGGCTACATCTTGTATTGTTAACCGTAAACAAACGTTATGACAACATACGACTTGGTTTTAGGAATTTAATGTCCACATGGGTTTTTTGACTCGGAAATTATGCTCCCTAAGTCACACTCCCTTAGTGGATCAGTGTAGAGTGGAAACCTAGGGCAAAAAACATGTGTAATTCGGATTTGGGTCTTCCTTGTGCACGTACCAAAGATGCATTTGGGATAATGGTTGGGCCATCAATTTGTGGAATCAACAACTCATTGCCCATTGGATACCAATGAGCAGCATATACCTTATCAATTTGTGCAATTGAGAACACAGGATCAACATAATCATAGTGGTTCAACTTTTCTACCTTGCACACCGCTAAGACATGACTGCAAGGGAATCTTCTAGATGTGAACCGTCCACATTGACATTTGCGATTGAGCAAGTCCACCCTCATTATGTCACCTGCATCATGAGTTGATTGATTATAGGCATCCTCAACTTCAAATAGCTGCAGGTCCCTATCAAAAACCCGCACACGGAGGCTCACTGTTAATTGATCATTTTTTTGGATGATATCCTCAACTTTTTTTGCAATTCTCCAACCCTTTGCCTTTGCCTTTTGGATCTTTTCACGTCTCTTGACGAAATACTCAACAAGTCTACTTTGAGTCATCTTCACCAATGCTGTTATAGGCAAATTACGTGCACCCCTCAGGACCTTATTCACACACTCAGATAAGTTAGTCGTCATGTGACCAAACCTCCGACCGTCCTCATCGTAAGACCTGCACCATTTTTCTTTGGGAATCTGATCTATCCATGAAGCTACTTGAGGGTTACTGTCGATAAAATCCTGGAATCTGATATCAAAATGAATCTTTGAACTCAAGTACCCTGAAATACAAAATGATGCGTTAGATACAAAAGGATGAATTATATACAATTTGTACATATTAAAAAGAAGATTGTACCTAGCTTCATCAGGGTTTTCTTTAATTCCACATCTCTAAACTTAGTGTTAAAGTTGCTTCCGATGTGGCGTAGACAAAACACATGATACGCAAATGGTGGCTGCCAACCGGCATGATCTCTTACAGCCTTGATGATGCTGGGATGACGATCGGATATTAGACAAATGCCATGCTTATGCGTGACGTGAAAACGCATGAGGCTAAGAAACCACGACCAATCATCCAATCTCTCACCAGGAGGAACAATAGCAAATGCAATAGGGAGAATGTAACCATCTCCATCTTGTGAAGTTGCAATCAAAAGAGTTCCTTTGTATTTACCGTACAAATGCGTGCCATCAATTTGGATTATGGGTTTACAATATTTGAAGGCCTCAATGCACTGGTGAAAGGTCCAAAATACTCGGTGAAAGACAGCCTTATCCGTATACACTCGACGTTCATCAACACATTGGTCTGTATCAATCTTGAACACAGAACCCACATTAACCTGCGTCATGTATGTCAGCCAACCAGGCAAGAATGCATACGATTTATCCCAGTCGCCAAATAACTTGACAATGGCTTTCATTTTAGCCTTCCAAGCTTTCCTGTAAGATATGTTGTATCCATACAAACGTTGTACCCTCTCTTGAATAAGAACTGGCTTCAATGATGGATCTTCTTTTAACATACCTATATAAAAAAAACACCGGCCAACAGTCAGAATACAAACTGATTAACGTTAACATACCTTAGGAAGTTAGATATATCGAATAATACATACTGATAATGGTTGCACATATCACATCAGAATCCAACTGTCTGATCATCTCGGGTAAGACCTTGGTTTAGGCAGGTGTGTTCTTTAACCCATTTACTAACCACCCAAGTATTTCCATTCTTCGGCAACAATGCCCTC